>NW_024540259.1:0-589053 GCF_016647625.1 Suillus subalutaceus | reverse complement strand
CAACTCCCAGTACAATGAAGGTTCACCCCCCACGTTCCATGCTTCCGAACTATCATCCTTCATGAAACTGAAATCCACGGTCCAAACTTCCATGATCCACCACCTGATGTCATAGATACAAAGAAGAATACGAAGTAGAAGTGATCCTATCGCACAAAGGCACAGGTAAACGAAGACGCTATCTCGTATCTTGGAAAGGGTATGCCTCTGCCAGCAATGAATGGATTCCAGAAGAGAACCTAGGCAACGCTCAATTATCCTCGCCACTTATAAGAAAACCCTCGATTATAAGAACCCATCGAAATCAGTGCCTTCTTCAATCGAAAGACTTCAACTCCTCCTTTTACGTGTCCAAGAAATCTCTGCTGCTATGACCACTACCACTCAGAATCTTTCATCTCCAGTACCTTCCCCAACATTCTCCGCTACCCACACTAGCCGATGAATCGGTTAACTCCAACTATTTTGATATCCCTTGACGATATCGAAACCAACACCTTATTGAATCCGCTCTCACCTCTGAGCAATACGCCCCTTGATATAGATCGTCTTCTCGCCGAACGAGGAGCTCTATCCAGCGCACTCCTCATTAACATTATTCGCGCCGCCAATCTCGTCGGCCGTACTGCCGGACTCATCAATGACCCCCATCATCAGACCATCTTCCGCCACCTTCACATACGTATTCGCAATACTTGCAGTGCGTCTCATGCCTGCTACGACTAAAGAGATTATTCGAGAGGCTATCCACATCGTCACCAAGCGAATTGCACTCCACCCAGTCGCTAGGCCCCCATCTCCCCATATCGCAATTACCATTCCACCTCTGGCCGAGATAATCAACTCCCCCGTTGAGCATATGACTAGCGTTCTCGTTCCTCCTGCTGTACCTGTCATATCACTCCTATTGCACTTACCCCAACGACCACCACAATCCATAGATACCCTAACCCGCCGACCTTCAAGGTCAAACGAGAACATTCTGTATCCCCTACCACCCGAAACCACGCCATGTGCTCCAAAACCCCATCATCACCACCACCACAGTCCTCCTCCATCACCATTGTGAAAACTGAACCCGGCGATAACTTCCTTTGTCGTAACTGTGGTCTTATGGGCCATCATCACAAAAACTGTCCTACATACTATTGTCGAGTATGTCGCAACTTAGCGCCAGGACATCTATCGGTCTTTTGTAAAGATCTCAAGGAGAACCGTGATACCTTTAGTCTGGACAGACAAAGGATTTTACGAGGCCCTTTCTAGGTGGGAAGCTGATAAAGACGCTGAAACTGAGCGATATCCATTGAAGAAGACGAGAAGCTCTTCTCCCAATGTGCGGGAGACAACGACAACTATGACACCTACTATAACTTGATTGTTGAAATCAGTGACTTCACGATAAAAACGGGGTAATGTTACAGTCTACGTACACCCCTATTCATGTTCTCTTCTTACCTTGTATACATCACGATCACCATCATATCCGTCGCTAGACTCATCTCTTATCAGCAGCTGTATTACATCACGATCGCATGCATGCCATCACTAGGTGATCTATTCTCGTTCTTATCTCTGACTCGTTCTGACTTCATCATACCGGCCCTAAAGCAGTTATCATTCACTATATAAACTCGCTTTGTACTATGTAGTTCTTTACTCTAATCTTACTAGGTTTTACCTGGAACTTCCTTCGCTTAAGACTTCCAATCTTAAGTCGTCTGAAACTGATTCAAGTCAAGGACACTCTCCTTGCCTTGTCTTACGAACTCTTGTATACGCAAGAGTCTTGACTCGACCTTGGCCACATACTCTTATCGAGTAGCTATTGTCGGAATTATCCTAGTTCGTAACACCCTGGGCTGCATTCCAAATGCCCATTTATTGCCAACCCCATTTCCTGGTGTACTGGCGCCAATACTTATTGACCCAGCCAATGCAAATAGACCGTTGTAGACCATCGCCAGCAATCATTCCCGATATTCATATGCACGTCCAATTTCCCAGAATACAATCACCAATGCTAATGGACCATTGCCGGACATCATACCTGATATCCATGCACCGATGCTGTTTTCCAGGATCCCCTCGCCGAAGCTAGTGAGCCACATTCCAAATTCCCATTTATATCGCCGATCCCATTTCCCAGCCTACTGCCACCGATACTTATGGACCATGGGCCCACCCGAAGGTGGCCAGGACTCAATATTGTAGGCCCACCCTTCAATACACATACATTAATTCTGATACCCATGGGCCCACTCCGGAGCATCGAGCCCATTCTACTGTGGGCCCAGCCCTAACAGCCAGGGACAATGCATCCGCAGGCCCACCCATGAACATTGGATTACAATCTAATGTGGGCCCATGGTGGGCTGGCCTGACACCTATGGAGAAATGTCAACTTGGGCTGGCCGAGTCTATAGGGTCAAGTCACTGAAGGGGCTCCAAGACTGACATTGCAGACGCACATGATGCCCTGCTGGCATCACAGATTGCACAAGCAAACTCAGCAAATGTTTATAGAGGAACGGATCCGTCTTTCAAGATCAGAGACTTTGTCTACCTCTCTACCTACTCTACCGCCCACAGAAGAAGAGAATACCTGAATGGGAACAACAAACAAGTCGCCAAATTTATGCCTCGGTTCGACGGACCCTATACAGTGATTTCTGCGAACCCTGAGTCGTCCACTTATACTTTAGACTTGCCCGACCATACTAACATTTATCCCACCTTTCACGTCTCAGAGCTAAAGTGTCACGTTCCAAACAACGCAGAACTCTATCCCTCACGGGAGTTACAGCGACCTGGTCCCATCGTGATGAAGACTGGGACTGAAGAATGGGAAGTAGAGAAGGTCTTAGACAGATGAACATGCGGTCGCGGCCATCAATACCTTGTTCACTGGCGCAGTTACAGTCCAGAAGCCGACGTTGTCTTACTAGGATGTGAAAGGCAAGAAAACTCTCCAAATTTCACAATCCCTCCACGGTCAACGGTTCAGACAATTACCAACGGTTGATAACGTGGTTGTTCGTGGGGGACGAGGTGTGTTGAACTTTTCAAGCGAACGCTAGGGAGTAAAAGGGGCAAAGAAACGATAGAAACTAATAATGATAGAAACCAATAAGTAGCACAAGGTAGTGCTATAACCTTTAGAATAATGTGTTGCAGCTGTATGCAATGAACTAGAACTATACTATATCCCTCTTGATATTCCTTACTTATACTTCAGCAATGGAGAACAAATTCACTAGCGGGATCGTCCCAATACATGGCCTCGAAACCAACTCTCTGCTGCTCATGATCTCACAATGAGTAATGACACAGTCCAGAATAGAGTACACCTTCTTGATGTAGTCTTAAGTGGCCAAGCTCTTAATATTCATTGACAGATTGTAGGTCTTATTTGTGTCTACCCTAATTGATGAATAATACGTGAAATTCTCCCCACAGAACTTTTCCTGTGTCTAAAAGAGAACTAGAATGATTGAAGTCGATAGAATCAAAGATGGCTCAAGAATGTGGCCAAATACTTCTGAAGAATGTGAAGTATAATGTGCTTTAAGAATGTGCAATAGAATCAAAGTTGGCTCAAGAATGTGGCCAGATACTTCTGAAGAATGTGAAGTATAATGTCAAAACAATGGAGCTAAATAAGCTAATATTTTCCTGATATTCACTTGAATGTTCACTCAAATAATGGGGACAAAAAATCTAAGGGGTGAAAGAATGTTCCCCCTACGTTCCCCTAACTGTGCTTCACTCTGTTAATACTTGGGAATCAAATTGATTGCTTCACAAGAGGGGAAAATGAGCCCCCTTATATACTACTAGACTAGTGGCTGTGCTACTGATTACTAATGTACTATAGAATATTCCAGAATGTGTCAGAATTATTGAGAAAGAACTATAGAATGTTATAGAATGTCATGGAATGTATGGAATGTTATAGAATGATTGGTAAGATACTCATAGAATGTTCTAGAATACTCAGCAAAGGCTGTGTTCAGGTCCTTCTAGCACTGCCTTATTGCTGTGCATTGATTACCAATCCATTCCAAGCTATTTGTTGTATATCTTGGTTTGGCATCACTGCCTTGAGTACATAGATGTAAATAAAGTGTGCATAGAATGTGTATATACATATGTTTGGCATAGGGGTAAATAAAATAAAGAATTATAGAAAGGGTAAAGGGTACATTAAGTATTTAATTTGAACCACTAAGTTGTATCTTGGTGATACATGCTCAGAAATGTACAAAGTAAATTGAAGTAAGGTATAGAAAATTCAGGGGAAGTGCATGGACTATAGTAAGGAATTGCATGTATCATAAATTTGCCATGACCATGTACGAAACAGGTTTTGTGCGTGTCAACATATGGGTGCCTGGAAGAGAGCTTGAAGACACTGACGTACTGAAGGATTACAAGCCCTCAAACAACATGACCGAAGAAGACACTGAAGAAGACACAGAAGAACGGACTACGTTCATGAGGACTGATGAACACACAACACCTCAAGACGCAACAGAAAAAGATGCAGACGATGGTGCTTGTTCTTCGGAGGATGGGAGGGTGTAAGCTCACCGCTTACTACACGCTTACCTTATCACACATCATGTGACCCATCCCCTTATATTCCGCTTCTTTCGTATTATTCAGACTAGACTCGGGTCTCCTACCTACCATCACATATCCATTAGTACAACGCTCAAAGAATCAACAGTTTCGTCCTGTTACTTTCGCCTGATTCGTTTAGTGTTCCTCGCCGTTTCCCGAGCGAGGTTCCATATATTCCCTTATACTGACATGTCATCGACGCACACAATTGGTTAAATTTGTCATCCAAGTATTGCCATATCATGCTATGTGAATTTCAGTGATGTGGTGCCTACGGATCGGCGTTCACAAAACAGACACTACATTTCGACGATTGTTGGACTGAGTTGAGTATGATCGGATCATGTCCAGTGGGACGCTTGGTGCGCATGTCACTGGCACCACTACGTTCTGTACTACACAGTACAAGTTTCAATGTCCCTTCGGTTGCGACGTAACGCCGGAAGTACCAATCTGGCACTCATTGTGTAATCCTGTATCAATTAACGACCTCCAGGCCTCATGCACCATCCTTCCCATCAGTAACACAACTACCACTCGCAAACTACAATAGCCATCTCAGCCATGCAGCAGGACATGGACACGCAACCAGGCTCTAGTCGTGCTTTCCCTCCGGACACAGTTTCTTCTTACAGTACGACCAACTTTAGTGCACAGCATCTTCGCCGTCCTCCTCGTTCGACAGCGCAACATCGTCGACATTCATACGTCATACCTGGAAGCAAAGCATCAACCCAAAAGCTTCGCAGAGTCCCTGAAAATTCAAGTTTTGGAACGGACACTGGAGTTGGCGGTCCTTTGTCAGCAGATCAGCGAATATTTACTGGTACTCTCGAACCATCCCCACTCACTGCTCCCAATATCGCTCCCTCCACTCAGCTGATCACTTCAACCCTTATCCCAGACCTAACTAGTCTTATCACCCGATGCAAGCCGAGACCCGATTTCCGGCGGCACATATGGAAATATTTACAAGTGTCTATACCACGGATCAGAGGGCGATGCAGAGGTTCGTGCGGATGTTACAGTTCTTCCACGTTCACTAACTCGATGCTCGCCCGCAGGTCGCCGTCAAAGCGATTCGACCACAATTCTTTAGTGTTGAGGTAATGTTCTCTCTGAGGAAACGGTCAGATTTTTATCAAGCTTCCTTAGATGTTTCGGAGAGAGCTTGGGATTTGGAAGAGGTTGCGGCATTCTAATATTTTGAAATTCATGGGTACAACTTCGGACTTTGGCCTATCAGTAGCTTTGGTTGCTCCGTGGATGACCAACGGCACTCTGACGTCGTTTCTCGACCAGAATCACAAGACCCTTGGGCTACGTGATCGCCTGCTTTTGGTGAGCACTTCAAATATTTTCCTAGATTGTACAACTGAATTCATTGTTTCGTGCACAAGCTTCGTGACATTGCTGCTGGCCTCAACTATCGTGGGTGAAAACGTGCATGTCCAAAGGAAAATGAATAATTTTTTACCTTAGTTCATACGTTTTGCTTGACAGAAGACGGACATACGGATCCGAACCCAGTTGTTCATGGCGACCTCACTGGTGTAAAATCTATTATTTATTCCATCCCTCACACACTAATGTTCTCCTGCAAGACCAACGTCCTCATCGATAGTGATAGAAAGGCCTATCTTGCAGATTTTGGCCTTTCCAGAACTATGAAAAAGTCGATCGGCAAGACGTATCTCGCAAACATGAGCTGTCATCCAGGAGCAGTGAGATGGACAGCTCCTGAACTTCTCTCTGGAGAAGAATCAGCTTCTGCAGCCACCACTCAAAGCGATATGTACTCCTTTGGTAGCATCATGCTCCAAGTCAGTAGTGGTCCTCCTACTAATGCAACTTACTAATTTGTCCTGCAGGTTTTAACGGGACATATCCCTTGGCGAGACTCGGCCAAAGACACGGCAGTTTTGCTGAAAGTGATTGGAGGGGAAATACATCCTCGTCCGAATGTCTGTTATGTCACTGGCCAGCAATGGGATTTCATGACCTGTTGCTGGTCTACGACACCCATTGATCGTCCTCCTGCTGAGGAAGCAGTTCAATTTGTGGATAGCGCTTTGCACACGAGCACGAGCCCCCAGACCCAGACTTTATCGATCTCCGGCGACGAGCAAAACCCGAGTACGAGCCCCCAGAGCTCGACATTGTCGATCCCTAGCGACGAGCGACACCCGGGTATGGCCCATGATGAAGGCGCTGTGTGTGCCGCCGCCACACCAAAGTCTCCTGCCCAGGCTAGACGGGCCGGAGTGC
This sequence comes from Suillus subalutaceus, assembly GCF_016647625.1. Lineage (NCBI taxonomy): Eukaryota > Fungi > Basidiomycota > Agaricomycetes > Boletales > Suillaceae > Suillus > Suillus subalutaceus. The sequence goes on along the minus strand of NW_024540259.1, from coordinate 582,159 downwards.
CCAAGGCTAAAGGCGCTGTGCGCACCAAGTCGGGCTGTTACACGTGCAGAATCCGCCGGAAGGTAGGTCCTCGCATGCACGTCATTCCTTCGATCTTCGATCGCCACCTCTTTGTATCAGACGCTCATTCACCCCTTCCTAGAAATGCGACCAGGTGGCCAACGCAGACGGTAGCTGCCAAACATGTCTTCGTCTTCGTCTACAATGTCTCGGTTTTGGCGCAAAGCGTCCAGAATGGTTGCGTGTATGTCATTTATTTTTATCATTCCCTTATCAATTGACTTATTCTATCCCTCAAGTCAAACGACAATATCATCAACCTACGAGAAAAAATTAAAAAATTTCTTGCCGTACAAGGAATGATTAAAGGGCATTCTGGTGCTGGGCCTCGCCCCAATGACCAGGAACCTTTTATTCTATCACTCTCGGCAGATTGTGCTTCCCCGAGCACGAGTTCGCCGACCCTGACGTTGTCGAACTCCAGCGACGAGCCACGTAATGATTATCTTCGGGGGGACACTGATGCTCGTAAGACTCATATCATGGAATAATCTTGCTTGTTTTCTCATTCTGTCGCAGGACTTCCCGTGATGCAGGACATTGATTCACCATTGGACGCTCGGGAAAATTATCCTGGGGTTATGCTGCCTGCGTATCCTTCCACTACTTATACGACTAGCTTAGAACCATCATGGAAATCCCCGTATCGTTACTGAATGTATGTATGTATCATAGTACTCAAGCCCTCCTTTTGGCAGGGACACAATCAAACCTGCCTCGACCTCACACCAGCGACTTCTCTGCAATGCACCATGCATCCTTCTCAGTCGAAAACGATTATACTGGATATCCCTTGCGCTCACTCGTTAACTACAACACCATGCATCACAACAGGGTTAGCCTGAACAGGCAACAAATGCAACAAAACGCATTATTGCAACACTATATACGACATGTTCTCCGTATCCAGTTCTTGCATGCCGACGGGTCCATTGATATCATCATCTGGAGACTCATATTTTCCAGTGATTCAGCCCGAGAGGCTGTATGTTCACTTGCGGATTTGCACCACAAGAGCACCCAAGGTGCAATTGGTTACACTGTACCAACAGATCATGATGTGTACACACGCATCCAAAGGGCACCAGTGGTAACAGTGACGGAAGGAGACGCTTTTGCAAGCCTTTGCATGGTCTCCTATTTCCTCTTCTCTGGAGGACAAAGGCAGTGGCAAGCGTTCCTCGACAGTGCTTGCGAATTTTCAATCAAAGTCCTCCAGCGGAATCATGTTTCGCCAGACTGGGCACTGAGATCCTGCAGTGGCAGCATACGGTTTATCCTCAAGACGTCCATGTGGTTCGATGTCCTCGCCTCTGTGACGCTGATCCGTCGTCCCAAGTTCCTTGAAGTGCTCCGTTCGCTCTATGGGCCCACCACTGCAGTTAATGATGGCAGACCGCAGCTGTCTATGATGGACGTCATGGGATGCGAAAACTGCATCGTTCTTGCCCTCGCTGAAATTGCTGATCTCGCAAGCTGGAAGGATGAATGCAGGCGTGCTAGTAGACTCAGCACTTCTGAACTCGTCAGACGCGGGCAATGTATCGAAGCCATCCTGAAGACCGTTGATAACACTGATCGCCTCCGCGGCTTTTACATGGAAAAATCACGCCGACGGCGCCTAACGTCTGCCATATTCCGCGCGTCTGCCCTTGTCTATCTCCATTCCGTCATCTCTGATGATCATCCTCAATGTCCAGAGGTCATGAACAACATCACAGAAACAGTCAAGTGTCTCAGGCGTGCTGAAGACATCAGCATAGCACGTCATGCTGTGCGCAGCGTCGTGTTCAGCATATGCATATGTGGTTGCCTGACGGATGTCCCTCAATACCGCGAATACTTCCTGCGGCGCCTGCAGGAGTAGCAGACGGAGACGGTGGGGAACTGTACTCGGGTCGCTCAACTTATGAGAGAAGTGTGGAGCAGGCGAGAACGAGGGGAACCCGTAGATTGGCGGGTAGTTATGCAACAGGCCCAAATGCTTCTTGTCTAAAGGCTATCCTACATGGACTTGTACTTCTTGGCTCTCTTCATTATTTGCTAAAAGTATATGGCACTGTGTAGCACGGCTAGTTACTTTCCCGAGGCTCTCCATTTTCATATCCTACAAGCTGTAATCTATTTATGCCTGATGAACAAATTGCATCTGCGCTTGCACGACCTCCGAAATGCTATGCATTGTTTTCTACACACCGGCCTCAATGCTCAAGAGGCTGTCTCCTGTCAATATTCAGTACACCGCCGGTATGTTTCTGATAGTGCATCTCAGCACTGCTGCTCGTTTTGGGAGCCGAATATGCTTTATAATTACCCTTCTCAGATCGGCAAATGCACATGCAATTTCAAATTGTTCTCTCTCGATTTGGTCACTAGGCTCGGAATCAGCCTGGCTTATACTAAGTTACCACCTTACCACGAACAGGTCGTATCAGACTGGGACGTTCTGTGAAGCTGGACCCATACTATTTGTGAGCGAAATCCACGGAAGATGATAAATTCACACTCAATTTCCTGTAGAGATCACCAGGCCTGTCGTGCAAGACTTGCCTTGGCACCGCCACTCAAATCTGATTGGGGGGAGGAACAACTCTAATTAACGAACGATGTCGAGACTCGAAAGATAGTTTATTGTCGAGAAACTCCCCAAGCTGATCGAGGGTGCTACGTTCTCGTGAATCACAGCCTTTCGTGACTGAAGAGTACTGAGGTACCGTGCTCCCAAACTTATCGCAACGACGGGCACTGCGACCTTCCGTGATGGTAGTATCTATGACGGAGGTGTACCGTGCGGAAAGACCCTTCGGCTACGTCCCCGGTGACTATCTACTACCGCGAGGATCATCATCGGAGATTCAGCGTGAGTTGCCTTATAAATGCATCGTGCCTGACAGGCCTGGGTCAGGTCCTTAGACTTTGAATGAATTCGAACGTTCTACTCGCGGAACTTTTGTTGTATTCTGGCCAAGCTATGATGGTTTTTAATTTACCCCCATGGTGTATGTGCATGTAAACCCGAGCTGTACCCCAGAATCTGCTTCCAGTTCTGCGACATGATCGGATCACAGGGACAACGTCATTTAAATGTCGAGAGCAAGCCTATCTGGCCGCAATTCCATGTCCCCTTCTAATCTGACATGGGTGTACATGCTGTATAACAAAATTACTCATGCAGGGACAGTGCATTGCTAAGCACCATTCGCCGTATGCCGACATACCATCAGCTTCCTCGTCTTAATTCACTGCTGTGCCAATCAGCCTATCCATGATCGAGAACTCGAATGGTTGAACAAAAACACCTCGAGAAGGAAAGGCACAACAGGTACTTCGGGACTCGGTAAAGATAGAATCGGCTGGCTGCGGTTGGTGAAACACATGTACATACATACACTTTTGGAGTAGCCCGTGCATTTCGTCTTTCCATAGAGCTCGGAGATTATATAAGCAAATGGGCTTGGAGGTGTGTCCACCCTGCATGTTACAAGATATCACATATTATTTCCATCAAAAATGTTTTTCGCATTTCTTACCTACGTGAGCTAATGAGGCGTACGGAGGATGTGTAGCGACCCTCTCATCGCTTCATGTTGTGCACCGATGACCAACCGACACCGGATTGATGCCATAGCCCTATGCGGAGTTAATGTTCGAGAAGTTGTCCTTGGAGACCAACCCATTGAATGAATCCAAATTGGTTTGGGATGCACTTCCACATGCTTCTTTAGGTCATAAACATCACGCCGTCTTTTCTTTTGCGGTAGAAAGCCCAAAGTGAACCTCCGACTTGTCACCCGTCGGTAATTTCTGTAGCTTGACCCCGACTTCCCATCTGGCTGTAATCTCCTCTTAAGACTTCTTCTTGAGAAATTATATTGCCTCATCATCACAACCCCCCAATTGTGGCGTGAATGTCATACAGATACTGCAGTTCGTCAGCCAGCGGCAGTCCGTCGCCCTCCTCTGAGACCCCTTCCAACAACACTTCTCCTGCCCACATCCCCGCACCCCTCAGGCCATCGAAAGCATCGGATGAAACAGATTCACAAAGCACACATTCACGAGAAACCCCGAACAGAATGCCAGTAGATTTGCCTCGCGGAGGTTTGATAGGAAGGGGGGGATGCTGGTAGCGTATTACATCTTCCCAGACCGTTCCATTTTGCTGACACGTGCCAATTCCAATCGTAGGACATGCCGCCTGCGAAGAAAGGTGCGTTTTGACTGATCAAAGCCGTTCATGCGTCTTGACCCCGGATGTTCTAATAGAAATGCGATGAACAACGAGAAGGGCAACTCCTGTCATACCTGCAAGCGGTTGAGAATAGATTGTCTGGGGTGGGGAACAAGACGCCCAGAATGGATGCGCGTGAGTACAGTTTAGCGTCTTTCTTACCACCGCCCCTCATCATCCCATAGGACAAGAAAGCTGTTGAAGATTACAAGGCTGGCATCAAAGCTCAACTAACACGAGCTGGCCTCATCCGCGGTCAGCCCAAATCGTCGATACTCCAAGCCACTTCAGCGGGTCCATCATCTACATCATCATCTGTTTTTGCTTCGCGACGGCTTCAAGGATCTGCAAGTTCTTCAGGGTCTTCTCGAGTCAACGATTTGGGAATACCAGCGTATGTCGATCAATTGGCCGACTCAACCGGGATGTCCGTGTTTGGTAGGTTTTTTGTGATGAGAGAAATGAGCCTGCGGCGACTAACACCGAATCCTCAGGTTCAATATTAAACTCACCTCAGACCGTTCCTGTCCCTCTGTACACGAGGGATGGGAGCTTTCAGCGTTCGAACCACAATTCCCCCTTCAGCCCTTCCGGCTCTCTTCCCTCACACCCATCGCCCGTGGCGGAAATGCACTTTCATCCCTGACTTCGACACCGCCACCCAAAACTTGTATGACCCTCCAATGACATCCATACCAGACGATGGCTTGCAAATGGAGCACATATTTTATTACTTCGAGCATGTTCGGCAGTTGCAGTATGCCTTTGCTGGCAATTCTGAAGCAAATATAACATATTCAGTAAGGTTTTCTCTAAAAAAATTTGATACTTGGTCGCTAACTTTTATTTAGCTTGTATTACAACACCCACAAGGCCCTGTGGCAAACGCTATTTCCGCATTAGCATCATTGCACTTCAGTTTGATTCGCATCGCCCACGGTTTCGAGGCGCCAAACCCCAACCTGGAGCACTCACCGGCAATCCGGTTCTATGATAGTGCACATCAACAGATCTATAGAAACAAGCAGACAACGCTAAGCGAATCCGACGCAAACGCAGCCATCCACATGTTGAGCTTCTCGCTCATGTCAGGTGGAGTGACAGATTGGCGTCCGATGTTAGATATTGCCAGCGAGTGGCTTGTGAGGACGGGGATAACAACGAGCGACAACCCAAAGTTGATGATGATAAACATGAACGAGGCATCACGACTGGCACTGAAAGCCACAATAGTGAGTTGTACAGGGACTACGGGTAGACTAAGCTCACCCGAAGCACGCAGTGGTGTGATATCATGTCAACCCTAGCCCTGAAAACGACGCCAAAGCATCTAACCTTCTACCGGCGACTGTTCCACAGAGGATCGTGTTACTGGGGTTTGGCGCAGCAGGGCATCGGTGACGAGTCAGCCCTTCGTATGGATAGCTTGACTGGTTGTCCGGACGAAGTACTTCTCGGTATCGCGGAGATAGCAACGTTATCGTGCTGGAAGACGCAAGAACTTCGTAAAGGTTCTTTGAGCATGAGAGAGCTCATCCGGCGAGGGGACGTAATTGACCACCACCTTCGTACCCAAACAGAGGCAGCGCTATCAGCAGAAGGGGATCAGACGCCATTACATCCTGAATTATTATCAATGGTTGCTGAGCATGGCAATGTACAAAATTCACCTCCTGGACACGCGGGCACATCCCTTCCTGCGGGTGACACTCGGAGGATAGTGGCTGATATCTTCCGAGAAGCAGCCATCCTCTACCTACATACAGTGCTCAGCGACCCTAATCCAGGTGCGTTGAAATCGGCACGTGATTTTGCAATGCTCATCACTTTGTCACAGGAGTGCCCGAAATCGTGAATTCGATAGATGTCATTGTACAATTATTGAACCAGCTGCCCGCGTCAAATATCGACCGCTGCCTAGTGTTCCCCATATGTCTGGCTGGGTGTCTCGTGGACGATCCCATGAAGCGCGAGTTTCTGACATCACGGTTGCAAGGTCAACACGATGGCTTTGGTAACACCAGTCAGACTCTGCGAGTCATGCAAACAGCATGGCAAAAACGGGATAATCAAGGGGGGAAAGTCGAATGGCAAGACCTGCTCCATATCCAAGGGCGTTATTTGCTCCTGCTAGTTTAAGTTATGACGGTTTTTCACTCCACCACTATATGATGAATAACCCTTGATACCATACACACCTAGTTATTTAACGTCCCATCGGTCCTACAATAACATCCTACGGTACTCTGATCAACAAAATATAGAGCTTTGAATTTGATGAATATTAATTTGACTCACATTTAAACGCCCCGTCTCTAGGGAGAACGACATCCTGTTGACCAGCAGGGTGGCTCAGAAAGACAAGGAGAATTTGCTGGGCCACTAGAGTGAAATGTGTGCGTGCAAGTAGGGAAGTGTGTCTGTGCAGAGAGGGAAAGTCAGTTCTCGTCAAAGGCAAAGTGAAACGTATATATACCGAGCGACCGGAAATTCGAATTTCCTATGTGAGACATGGGCGCTCCCACATGGACCAATAATATTTGCCATCTGTTCTGTGTAAAGAACGATAAGGCAGGCATGCAGTGAAATTGATGGTATGACACTTGTGAGAGCAACGCTGTGAGGCTCGAGCGCCGGCGGAGATGAAGGCGGCTCTTGAAGGCCTGATGGAACAGCTGCGTTCCTAAGTACCGCCCAAAAAACGTGCAACGTGATGCTTTATGGGCGTCGGCGCTTGAGCTTCGTGACGGTGGCCACAACCCAAATAGCAGAAAATAAATGCACGTGACAGTCGCGTCGAAAAAGACGAACCGCGTGCTTGTCACGTCACAGCCACAACATTCTCTACTTTGATTTCTACATTGACGACGGCATCGACTCACTACTATTACGACACACAAATAAGCATCTGCAATCATGTTCAAGGCAATTTTACCCTCATCAAAAAGAATATCTACCTCGGACTTTACCATGATCACGAGCCTTGGAGATCCACTTAGCGGAAAGGAGAACCTACCTGACAATGATCTTGTGGTTCCTGCACCGACAAAATCGGGCAAGGGAACCCACAAGGGTAATTCGAAGCAAGAAAAGTTGAAGACCATCAAGGTCTCACAGGACCTTGTGGTCGAGCCGGTGGTTATGAACCAAGCCTTTGACAAATTACTGGTAGGACTATACAGTGATAACATCAATCGACAGTATTTAACAGCACATACTCACAGGACGAGCTACAAATTCCTTCCACTGTTCGGGTGAAGCTAGCTGGCATGGATTCAACCGTCAAAGCGGCCATGCTCAAATCATCACATGTTATAACATCAAACGCGACGTCTGGGCCACCGAGCACCCCATTGACGTTGAGAAAAGCCCGCAGTAGCGAATCTATGGGCTCGCCTCTTCCGCCTTCTATGAGCTATGACCAGATGCCTACGAAAGGCAGTTGGATATCTGGTCTCTCTGGAAAGAGTACAACGGATCTGCACGCACTCGATAACAAGCAGGGACATGACCGCGGGTTATCCTTTGATGCTGCACGAACATTATCTCGTGGTCAGAATTCTCCGGTTATCCCAGGCGACCTCATTACGAGCAAATCCAAAGAGAAGGGTTTCGATAAGAGCATAACCCCCGTCAAATTCTGTAGTATCTTGACATCAACTTCCAGCACTCAGCTAGGAGTAGAAATCGTCAAGAAGCTCCGACTACTCCTACGAAATGAGTCAGCAATGTGAGTGCTGAGCGATCTGAAGCTCTTGTGCCATGTTAGCTGATTGAACTTTAACCAGGTGGTCAGAAGACTTCCTGAAATTGGGTGGCTACAATGCTCTGCTCACGCGATTGAACGAAATACTCGAAGTTGAGTGGCGGTGAGTCAATACCTCCAACCTTCAAATCATATTCTCATATTTTTATTCAGAGAAGAGCAGCATGATGACCAGGTACTATATGAGTTACTTCGATGCTTTAAGGCCTTGTCGACCTCTGCAATTGGTTGCTTTGCCTTGCGCAGCTCGTGCCCGACCCCATTCGTGCAACTGGTCTCTTTGCTTTACTCTGACAAGAAACCTGGAGACGTGGCAACGAGACAGCTCATTGTCGAATTGTTACTCATCTTGTTCGAGTTGTACCCTTCCTCGTCGCTCCCATCCACTGGGAACCGTCTACGTCGCGAAGCTTGGGAACCTGAGGGTCGCTCATCCTCAAATCTCATCACTCTCCCAGCACCACACAAGAATTTCTACTCGTTGATCCGTGCTCTCCTTCTGACACCTGCGCCTCCTGCAACTGAATCACCTGCTTCACCTGTGTCGCCTCATGCTTTTATTGAATCACTACATCGCCCAAGGATATACAAAACTTACCTTCAAGAGCTTTCGGACCTTTGCAGAGATTACTTCTGGGTATTCTGTCACCCGAATAACACGGTCTGGAACTTGGAAGAGGTAGATGAGGGCAAGGTGGAGAAGCCCAAAGCACCTGGGGGGATGACCGGAGGTGTCGAATTTGAAGCTATGGGGTACTTTGTAAGTGGATGAAGTACACGACGGCTGAAGCTGACTTACAATTCCTATCCGAGCAGACGATGCACCTCAAACTTATCAACGCGATTGCCAGGTCCGCTCATGAGCTGAACCTGTCCAAGGAACATGACATGTCTGCGCACCGCTTCCACTCTGACCTATTTGCTTCTGGATTTGAGCGAATCATTTTGGTGAGGTTGACCTGGCCTGTTACTGGAATGGTCATTCATTATATTTGGTTCTATAGATATCGCGCAAGACGTCTGTGACGTATTATCCGACGTTGCATCTTGAACTTTCCCGGTATATTGCCTGGGCGGGAGCTGCAAAATTCGAACTGCCATGGACTGTATCACGGCTGATCGGTGCTCCCCCATTGGCACTAGCCAAGCTGACTACCAGTCAACAACAGAGACCAACGCGACAAGGTCAAAGCTCACAGAGTACATCGGTCAGGAGACCTCCGGGCTTTGTTGGGCTGCCGTCTCCTAAGAAGGTTGAACCTATCAAATTTGAATAAATGCAAGTACTGTGCTGGGAAGTTGACTTCGTGGCAGCGGTTTATCTCGATCTCTATCTTAAGGCTTTCATTTTTCTGTTGTACGTTTTAGCCATGCTCGTCTTGCATCAGTGCACGAAACATAATAAATTATGTAACATCAATGGAATGTTAACGAGGACTGTCTACTATTACAAACACAAACATATATTCGAGTCCATATGATATACAAAGATAGGGTTGAAAGAGAAAGAACTACACGTGCTTCCCGCCACAGGGCACAACGCCCAACGCCTCATTCCACTTGCGGTGCTATTGCCCCCACTTAATGCCCCCCCAAAAGTCGGGAGCCCTCGTGGTCATTATTAGGACCACCGAACCCAAACCTAACATTGTTAGCGTTTCTGGTCCTGATCTTAAGCTCCAAACCGATTGCACTCCGCATGAGCCAGCATAACGACAAGATAGCAGCTCCAAGCGCACACCAGTGCACAAATGGAGACTTTTCCGGCGTCTGGTTTACAAAGACAGCCCATATGAACCAGGAGACCGCAAGACAAGCGGGAAGATCGCCCTCTGTGGACACGTACGCATAAGCGGATGCAAGGGCCTGAAGGATGAACCTGAGAATACGGGATCAGATATCACCCAGATCAAGTGAAGTACAACTTACAGGCTAAGGAGGACAAAAACTTTGGTCCAGAACTCCTCCGGCTCAATTTCGGCATCCACACCAAAAGCCGCAAATCCAGTGCTGAAGATCAAGCATGTCGTCCAGCCGTGATAAAGGGAGAATGGGAGATGCAGGAAGAGTTCGTCGCAGATGTTGCGTATAGTGCTCGCCTTCACGAGCCTGTAAATTTTCTGAACCGGCAATTAAGCTGCATTGTTCGACTATGAAGTAGCAAATAACGACCTACCGATACGACTGAACTAGTGAAAATCATGAAAACCAAAGCTATGATGCACATCAGCAAACTACACAACTAAGAAATCAAGATGACCGACCATATTTGTACTCCTGGTTGGTCCAGGAATAAATGTACATAGCATTCATAAAATCGAGAAGCGGGAGATTCCATCCGATGATGTCGATAATGAGCTCCTTACCCCGTCCGGAGAACTGGTAGGTGCATGTGCCGAGAACCAGCAGGTGAATGACAGGCCTGTTGGCGGTAAGCGCCTGACACATGAAGCGTACATGTTTCTTACCAAAGGAAGTATGCCCATGGAGCAGGGGTAAAGTACGTCTCTTTCCCTGTATAGTAGACATCCAGAGGAGAAATAACTGTGTAGCCATTTGCTCCCATAACGAAAAGCGCTCCAGCAATATTGGCCAGCTGGAAGTGAGCACATCATGACGTCAGAAAGGGTCATATTTTATCAATATATTTGCTTTACTTTCAAAAGTAGGTGGTCAGACCACGAATTGTTGGGAGGACGACGAAAGAACGATGCCATGATTGAATTTCTAGTGTTAGGGAGAAGGACTGGAAGAAAGAGCTTACAATGAGGCGTCAGATCCGCTGACTTTATGTAGGTCCACAGCAAGCTGAGCAAACACGCGTCAGAAACGCGTTTGATGGGCGTGGTTTGTCACGTGGCAAGATCTATGTCTCGCTGAGGAATGGAAGCACCACCAGTCAGTACTGGTCGACCCACCTGACTCTTCCTTCTAAAAGCCCTGCAATGCAATGCATTACACCGGTGATGGAATTTTCCCTCTTCAAGCAAGACGTTTGACACGCTGACCGGGGCTCTGAAGCAGTGGAACTGCCTTCACGCTTCCTACGATGAATATGCCTGTGGATATTCGTCTAACACTGCTCGTCGATCGATCGCGACCTAGGTAGGTGGTGCTCAAAGAGATTTGAAGATATGATGTTCTAGCTGGTGTGGCATTGGTGTGGCGCTTATATACGTAACAAATGAGAAAAACCTGGCGACGACGTGTTTTTGGTAAGCGCTGCCTTTTAATCTCGCTCTGAAGGTTTCTCTGAACGCGTATTTGATCCTGTGGTTTTTCCATCCATGCGTTCTACCCCCACCCAACTATCGAGCGAGTTGACAGGAGTCCTAAATTTCTCTTGGCATCTGACGATGTTATATCATGACAAGCAGTAGTGGCCGCAATCCCAAACGAAACGGTGAAACCGCAAGAGCCCTTCACAAGAAGTATGGTACGTCACGTCAATGTGGGACTTCGCTGTGGTCCTTAGATGACATTTCGAGTGTTAATGACCCTATTGTTCAAATTGATGAAGTCGAGAGCGGTTATTGCGGGGTGCTGCGAGATTAAAGGCGGTAAGATATCTACCTCGAGGTAGAGTAGGTCACGTTGCAGCATTTGATTATCATCTGTGACAAGTTGTTCTTACGTATGCAGTCTAATTATAAGCTAACCTCTCGATTCTACTGTTAGCATGTGCCCAGAGGCTGGTGGTACCGCACTTCCTGTGCATGAGTTGAAGTGATACAACGAGTGTTTTATTCCGTAATGATAATGTCCATGGCATACTTGATGAATACTGTACATTGATGTTAGTTGCGTATTCCGACGCCTCGCCTCCCACACTGATGCCAACGCCGTCACACGTTCAATGCGATGACATAAGTATACATACTTATTCCCATAAGACGTTCATCGCAGTCATAATGTCCTTCTCAATTGATTATGCCTTGATACGCAGAGCTTTCTTAAGGTTCTCCCATCTGCTAGGGTGCGAGAACACCACCTGCCATCTAAGAACTGTCAGCGACAACGGCATGATATTCATAGCTGCGATCTTACCGGACAATCAAATCACCGCGTCCCACTGTCTTTCGTCCTTCGCGAATCGGCATACCCGCTCCTTTAACCAGTAATTGCCCTTCCGTAGACTTGTCGTAGATTGGATAGGGCAGTGCGAATATAATCTCTTCCCCATCCATGCCATCTATACAAATATCGGCCCCTTGCTCGGCGAGGGTCTCCACCCATGGCACGCAAATGTCCACGAACAGGTCGTCTTTCACCCTAGTGAAACCACCATGAGGCACCTCTTCAACCAAGAAGACTACGTCCTGAAGAGTCCCGTCCTTGCGCTGGTGACCTGTGCGAGGACAGACAATCCTAGTTCCGCTTCGAATACCCGGAGGTACACTGACATAGATCTCGACTTGTTCTGTCTTGCGGGATAATAGCTCCCGTGTAATGAGAAATTGGAAAGCCGTCCCATAATACATCTCATCAAGTGTCAACGGAAGAGGAAACAGCCACTCCTTGGATGTGCCTCGAGGCGTACCAAGAGCTCGTAACGGGGAACCATACGTGGGAGCGTTGGCTAAGTGTGTTGAACCCTCTTCTTTTTTGCACTTCGATGACCCCCTGGAAAGCTTTTGGAGCAGCTCCCTGTGGAACAGTAAATTAATTGTGACAGTGTTGAAGACATATTACTTACTCTCCCAGTCCGCGCCGAGGTGGTTTATGTAGCTTGGATGACGTCGGTGGAATCACGGGCTGTGAGAAATTGCCTGTTTGACTTCGCAACAGTTTCGCATCGATCGAACCGTGTGTGCGACCTTTGGAATATATAGAGGTAGATCCAGCCCTTTGGTTGTTTTTAGACCGGTTCGACTTCGGGTCGCGTGAGACCGGGGCAGGCGCTTGTCCTGATCGTGGCTCGTGAGAATTGTGTGAAAGATCACGCAAATTGTCATGTGACTTTGAGTGGGGAATGGTCGTGCGACTACTGTGAGAGCGGCTAGCGCTCGTGACAGAGGACGGCGCTTGATTAGGTGCAAATGGTCGTGGTAAATCATATAAGCTATCGAATGATTTCGTTCGAGAGCGGGAACGAGAGCCATTGCTGCCTGTGCTACAAGGCTTATGAGAGTGGTGCTTTAGATTGGAGTGATGGTCATGTGAGGCATAATGAGTAGTTTTGTCGTCTGGCGAACAAGGCTGATAATTCTTTTCGGCGTCAGAGCCAGGAACGGAAGTGGAGAAGAACGGATTGGGTGTCTGCTCACTCTTCTGTGAGCCTGACGACTTTGTATGACGGGGCGACTGTGCATTGGCTCGTGGTCGTGGCTCCGCGGAACAGCTTTGGGCTGTACCACTCTCAGTGGGTGTAAATAATGGTGAGACGCTGTCTCCACAGGAAGGATCCATGCTTTCTGTGCCATTCATCAAGGAGTGGTAGGCAGTATTGACCTGGCAATGATGATGTTGAATGCTAGACTGGAGGTACGACGACCACGCCGCTTACTTCAACAAACATTTGCGCTGCGTGTTCTTTCCCGATCTGATGACGGTCAGGGTGCCATTGAAGGGCCTATTAAGAGGGTGAGCAGTGTTTATACGCAATGGAATATGAAAATATACCAGCTTCTTGTATGCAGTTCTGATATCTTCGTCTGTGGCATCAACGACGAGACCAAGCGCATTATAATATTCTGGTCGGCGAGAAGCTACGGGCATCGTCGGAGAGCAATGAGAGTGGGTTTACAAGGCTCGCAAGTCGCACAGGGAGGTAAGCAGGGAGGGCTCTAGGAGTGGGGGAAGGATTGGTTTGTCATTTCTTCTGCAACGTAGGTAGCGTTTATATGTGAGAGAGAAGGCTCGTCAAAAACCGATCAAACGTACTTTCCGATAGATAGCTTCTAAAGCGATCATGAAACCCAGATTGCCTGCAGGTCACATACTGAAAACAACTCTGCCTCATGTTCAGCACGGAAATTCCGCGTGTTATTATGAGTAATTACTCGCCCGAAGCATGATCAATTCGTGCCGGACGCTAGCGCTGCTGCGCACCAAGATAATTGGACTGCACTACCGTGACAGGTTGTATTCTGCGTCCGGCTGTTGGCTTATCGTATTCCTTCGCTAGCGGCACTAGACAGTAGTCAGAAGTCGCGGGGACACTAACGGCTACTATAGCTAGCGGCAGTCCTACTTACTTCACTTGTTCCTTTTTCGGTAGGTTCCTCACGGTGTTAGTACTGTGCATTGTGCCTTGATCAGGATCTCGCCCACTTGAGGCCGAATAGACAATCGATCACTAGAAAAAATCATTGGTCAGTGGCGACAGACTAGCTAAACCGTCATCAGTGCATCATTACTCCACGGTCTTGTCTATCGATTGCATCAATCAGCTGACTCACATTTCCCAGAGGGACTCGAACCGAGCCATGTCAAAGTTTGGTTCGGTTCCCCATAAACTTCAAGTTAACATCCTGAGTCCAGCCAAGTTCTCTGGCAGTTAGGCTTCTCCTCTTCAAACTATCTCCTCCGAGGACCTTTCACTCTTCAGCGCTCAGCATCTCTAGTTTCAAACTACTGACCTCAGTAATTTTACCCCACACCGAGGCCGCAAGTCTAATACCTTTATGAATTAAGTATACCCCGTCGGTCATCCATGAATGCTCCGAGTTGCTCGCAGTCTAATCGATAGCGCTGCCTCGTGTCTCTTATATTCATAGCTTCACCCTCACTAATCCTGGGCGTGTTAGATTTCTTGTGGTGTTTCGAATCGCTGCAAGGATGGTCCGCTACTTATCACCTACACACTTTGGTGGAGTGTGTTGGTGAAAAGGATATTAAACCTTGACAATGTACCTTCTCCGAGGTTTACTTGTGAATCACAGGATCCGGAACACTCGTAGGCACTACACACGTCTGGCGTTTCTTTCATTTCCTTGCGACTCGCGCCCCAGGTGACTTGCCAGTCTCGCCCATAATAATCTCGGTCAGCCTATCAAATATGCATTCTCATCGGTGTCTAGATTTCTACTACGCATGGGCTTCATGACCCTTCTGTGCACAGTCAAAGTGCTCCTAGTCTATATATTCATTCGCGGGAGAATCACCCTCAGTATTCGCGGACACATTGATCGAGTCGATATTGATATTGTTATTTGCCCGTCAACCATGCTTGTTCTATGTTTGTACCTGATCTCTATGATCCGAGCCATCCACTTCATCCTATCGACCGCGGACTGGACTCTGGAGTGTCACCGGCTTCCGACACTGCAATTCGATGATCATCACGCTCCATGATGTTGTCGTCGCATGCCAGGTACCTCCATTGGTGTAAGTTATTTAGTCTCCTGATTCGTGGTCTGCTCCTGAACACTCTTGAATGTCACTATCTAGACGCGCTTATCGTATGGCCGCGTGACAGCAACCATATCCCATCATGAAATAAATTAAAAAGTACAGTTAATATGCTAATCTAACGAGCGGAGTAGACTGGAGGTAGATAATGTCCTAATACATGATTACCCCAACAACTTCTTCAGCCCCTCTTTCTGTGTGGGCGTAAGACGGTCTGGGAATATGACATCCCATCGCACTACGAGGTCCCCTTTCTTCTTCATGCTGCCCTGCTTCCTAATCGGCATCCCTTCGTTGGGAATTCTTGTCTCCTGATTAGGCTTCACTACGCCACCAGGCAATGGGATCTGCAATTTCCGGCCGTCCAGAACCGTGACAGTCTTCTTTCCGTCTACGCCTGTGAGTGCATCCACCAAAGGTATCCTGAGGCGGCAAATCAGATCATCCCCTTCCCGTGTGAAAACCTCGTGTGGCTTCTCCTCCATGACGAATACTAGATCTTGAGCCTCGCCGTTCGGCTGCTCATTGCCGGCTCGAGGGAAACGTATCTTTGTGCCGCTCTTCCAGCCCGGGAGAACTTGAATTTCAAGCACCTTCTCTTCCGTAGAGCCGTTCAATAGCCGTCTGCTGACCTTCAGGTGTTTGGTTGTACCCGAATATAGTTCTTCAAGTGATAGCTTTAGTGGGCGAGTGGTTTCTGAAGGGGCTGACGTTGAAGTTGAAGTAGATGATTGATGTCTAGGAGATTGTCGCCCCGATGGCATGCCCCCCGGCATCCCAAAGAAAGACCCACCACCACCACCTATATCGTCATCATCAAAAACGTTTGGACTTCTGCCCATGCCACCGAAACCTGACGAACCGCCCATGCCACCAAAGTTTGGGGAACCGCCCATACCACCAAAGCTTGGAGAACCGCCCATGCCACCAAACTGTGGAGTACCGCCCATGCCACCAAAGCTTGAAGAACCGCCCATACCACCCATACCTCCAGAGCCACCCCCGAAACCGCCAAATTGGCTGAATATGTGTCTGAAGAGCGTTTAGTTACCAAATGCTGTACCATGCATGTTACTTACTCGAATATTTTTTGCGGGTCAGTTGGTGCATATCCACCTGTCGGCGCGCCACCAGGACCAGACGTGAATGAAAATGTGGACCCCCCTGGGAAGCCTGAACTGCTAGAAAATCCAGGGAAACCAGCGCCAGGCGCAGATCCTCCGCCTTTGAGGCCTTCTTCACCAACTTGGTCGTATATGGTTCGTTTGTTCTTGTCACTGAGGACTTCAAATGCTTCTGAAATCTAGTAATCTCGTCAGCCAGGAACGTACAGCGAGATGTTCTACTTACCTCCTTAAACTTCTTCGAGGCTTCTTCAGACCCTCCATTGCGGTCTGGATGCCATTTCAGAGCCTGTGGACTGAGGTGTTAGCTTGAACAGGCTGCGAACATGAAAGCACCACATACCATTTTCTTGTATGCCTTCTTAATTTCATCTTCGCCAGCGTCCCGAGGAACACCCAGGACCTTGTAGTAGTCGGCACCCATATGGTGATGTATTTCGTGGTTGTACTAGATGACTCGGAAGCCAACACTATTATATAGTGCTGCAGTTGTGAAAGTCTCGAATTCAGGAAAGTTCAAGACGCAGAGATCTCTCTTTCGATTTCCCCAGAACCTCCCAGAACCTCCCAGAACTGTCTGGAGTCAGTGACGTCAGCTCCGACTTAAGAGTTATAGAGCACGCGTGGGAAGGTCCATGGACCCAACAACAGGCAGAAACACAACGGCATATTCAAGTTAGCTCTTCGCCGTCGACGCACCCAACTCAGAACGAGGACTACTCATACGATGTGTCTTGAAAACGACACAAGTAAACAGTCGGCATAATTAAAAGTGCAGGTAATCATTCAAATATAACCCGGAATGTTACGGTCAGACAACAACATCATGCTTCAGTGCACCGCTCCCTTACAATGCTAAAGCCATCAAGGAAACTGTTGGGTAACGCCCGCCGTTCCATAGTTGACCTCTTTATCTGCTCTGTATCCGGACAATCAAGATTGACCTGCTCCAAGTTGGGAAAGATTCCGCTAAGGATGAGAGCCACCTTTAGTGGGGTCCCGACCGGTGAATTTCCGAGGACGAGGTGCTTGAGATGCTTGTTGCAGCTTCCACCGCCAGGACTTTTGAGGTCTATCCCGTCCAACTTGGTAGCATCAATGACAAGAGCGAGCGAAGTCAGAATGGGGCAGAGCTGAAGTAATTCGATTAACCCATGTAATGTGGGCATTGTGGTGTTATCGACGGGATTATAGCAGCTGATTTTGAGGACCTCGAGCTTTGGCCAATCTCTCACCAGCTGGCAGAGTTCCTCGTCAGATATGGAAATGTTACAGCCCCTCTCGACGGACAGCCGAGTTAGATTGCGGCATGCCTGCAATGGCATAAAGACACCTGGTTCTGCGCGCACCTTTCCAGAAATTCCAAAAAGAGTGAAACCTTCAAGTTTGTCGGTGTCGCATCTCTCTTGCAGGATGGTGAAGAACTGGGATAGCGTCGTAGATCCACTTGTGGAGGGATGAGCAACTTGATTGAAGTCAACTTTGATCTCTTTACTTTCCATGACCCGAAGTGAGCTCAAGAAGTTCGAGGCGCGCTTGAACGTATCGGTAGAAAGGCCCAAAATTTTTAAATCATGAAAGCCGGGAAATTCTAAACGCGACTTTCTCTCCCAAGCCGAATATGTCCTTAAGTCCAAGTATAGTGACCGCAGAGCTCGTAGCTGCATGACGTGCTCGATGCCCTGATTTCCTAAATCCCATACCAATAACGAGTGAAGATGGTGGAGCCGAGAAATAGGTTGTGTGACGAAGGGTGAGATTTTACGAAATGACTCGCCGGTTACAGGCTGAATTCTGAGAGCCATGTCCTGGAGATGAGGGCACAATGCCCCAACAGACGAAAGAACCGAGAGAAAGGCGGAAGAGACTGAAGAAATTCGCACGTCCAAGACCAATAAAGAGGGTACCAAAGCCATGCGCAAAAACTCTGCAGCGCTGTGGGTTCCATCGGCAAACCATATTAATTTGCGGAGGTTCGGAAACAAAGATGCAGGTGCCGAAGGACAGGACAGCATTAAAAAACTGAGAGGCTCGATGATGGCCGCCAAGCGGCACGATTGTGTTGCAGTGATTGACTGTACGCGGGATGTGTATTTGCAAAGAGTATCCCACATCATGCTGTCAGGAGGTTTTTGTGATACCTAGGAAAGTAAACTCAGTTTGAAGCCCACAAATAATACGAAGTATAGGCACACACCATACGTCCTCGATCAGTGCTAAACAGGTCACTTGGTAAACATTTGATAAGAGGCTCTGGGGACTGCAAATCCCTCCAAAGAATATTAAGTGCCGGACGTTCAAACGCGCGGCATGTGGATGCGAGTGCAGGAAGTGACCCAAGTTTGGTGTGTGAACAGATCGTGTAGATTACTTCGAGGTTTCCCAAGGCCGCGTGCATGGTAGATATGTCATGGAGAAGATCAAGATGTCGGCTGCTGGCCCCTTTCCGATTTTCACAGCCTGGGATCACGTGCACCCGGACATAGCTCATTATTTCCCACGGCTGCTCACTGTACTTCGAGCTCGCGCCTCACAACACACTCTGGTACCAAGTACACCGTATGCACCCACCCAGCTCTCCAACATACCTACAGCAACCAACTGCACCCCAATCCCTTCCTTATTCCTTCGGTCTCGCTGTCTTCGGAGCATTTTCTTCATCTCTATCGCCACTTTTAAATACTTTATTTCATTCTCTTCAGGGACAAGGCGCTGCGAGCCTTCTTGGCGGTGTACAATACGGCTTCAGGTTCTACATGGTCAAGATTTGTTTTTTTTTGGCCCGACTAATGATGTGTGACATAGTGATACCACTTCCTCATTCTGAGACTTGCAGGCACTTTTTTTCCACCTGTCTCTCTCGCCATTGGTTATCGACTCCACTGGCATTCAGACCTCCCACGCCAAGTAGGTCGCCATCAGTGCATCAATGATGCCCTCGCTCATCGCGTGACGCTGACTCGGAAGGGTTCTCCTGCTGGCGGCGTATCACCTGTTTATCAAAATTCAATCGGTTAGTCAGTATCATGTGTGTAGTGTACAAATAGAAATTCCTTTCATAACTACCGGGCGCCGGGCATATGCCAGATGACGATCGATAAGCCATTTCGCACATCGAGCGGCCCGCCGGCGGGTGAGCTGGGCAGTGTCACGTGATCCCCGAGTTGAACTAACTGCATTCCACGACTTTCATCAAAGTTTCTGTTGCAGTCAACAGTTAAAATTTAAACCACATGGTGCATACCGATTCGGCATTAATATTGATTATTTGCTCAAAGAACGCCCTTTTCGTTAGTGCTCGAGTTGCTACATATACCGACTCATCCAAAATTACTTAATACGACCTTCCTGCTTGTGACTTGTCCGACGCGTGTGGCTCTGTAGTGCACATCTGCCAGTTTCCAGTTGTCGTTATCAACATGGCGTCAAGCCAGAAGCTCGCCAGCGAGCTCAACGTACCCGCCTCCTCGACCACCTCGCGTGTCGAGCTCTGGTCGTTTTATCTCTACTATGTTGTAAGTGAACTAATATTGCAAGTCTTGCGAACGCCGGACAGGACTACCGAGTGGGACTAGCTCATTTCTCGTTAGGGGAATAATGGGCTTTCGGGTTTTAACTTTGGACCGTCTCAATTTCAAAACTTGCTCTTCCTGGCAGGCTACGATCCAAGCCAGCTCCCATCTTCCGCTCCTTGTGGTAGCAACACAGATTGCGTATTGCCTTATCTCGGCAAGATCAGGAACAGTTAGTAAACTCCTCAACTAAAAGCGTCTCGACAACCTTCATGGGTGACCTATCTACATAGTCAATTCAATCGTGCTCTTGACCAACGGCATTAGCTTTGCCATCCAGGCGGTACTTCTACTTCTGATCGGGGCCTGGGCAGACTATGGCACGTGGAGGTGTGGAATCATACCATTGAATGACGCGTGTATCGGTGTTGTTGAAGTGTTTGTAGACCGAACATAACGGTCGTATTCACGCTTGTTGCGGTCGCAGTGTCATTTGCCTGGCTTGGAGTAGAAGATCCATCCGAATGGCAGGCTGGCGTAGCTCTCTATATCCTGGGCTGTAAGTGTCGCAGAGTCAGAAAGACGTAGCGAACTTACTCGTACTTTTGCCAGTGATAACATACCAGGTAGGTCCATGCTATCACATGTCTATGAGGCATTAGGGAGACTCAATGACAACGTAGGGTGCCCTCACATTCTGGACAGCTGCATTTCCCGGGCTTGCACGCCACCTTCCGGAAGTTGAAATTTCTGCTCAGCTTGTTGCTGATGGAGAGAAAAGGTATATGTTCCGCGTCATCTCTCTGTGAAATGTCAGGTTTAATGTACGGATTTAGCTGGGACGAACATGCAGAATTCGAATCTCTATCTCGCAATCGAGTCTCGAACATCTCCTTCACCGTCTCCTCCCTTGGTGAAATCCTGATTCTCGTCGTTATGGTGGGAATCCTCGAAGGGCTGAAAGCAGGCTCCAGTACTGCAAACAACACGAAAGCATTCAGTGTCTTGATTGCATTCTCCGGCGCATTATGGTGTGAGTTAATTCATGGGCGCGTGTTGTGAGGCTCATGTAGATGTATGATAGTACTTTGTGCACTACCATGGTTCTTCCTCGAGAAGCGACGCCCTGGACTAGCTCTTCCTCCAAGCAGTTCGTTGTTTACGATCGGATTTAGACAAACATATATTGCCCTGCGGGAATGCGTAAGGTTAAAGCAGACGTTCCTGTATCTCATATTCTATTTCCTCATGTACGTGGATTGCTCTACACCCAGAGATCATTCTAACGGCACTATCAGGGGAGACGTCTTGAACACTACTGTGTGAGCATGTCCATAATGCCCGATCCTTTCATAGGCTGACTAGACATTAGCACCGTCGTTGCAACGCTGCAGAATAGGTTTGTTTGTTGGAACAGCATTCTACATATTGAATAGAGCATAGTTCTCAGCATAGTGTCGTACTCAACCTTGCAGCTGACACTCCTGTTGATTGTTGGTATTGTTGCGCAAGCAATTGGAACATAGTAGGTTTTACATCGCCTCTATTTAGTGCTATTGACACTCGTCTATAGCTCCTTCTGGCTGGTGCAGAAGAAATTCAAGATATCCACAAAAGCGGTGCGACTCATGCTCTGAATTTTTACCACAATCTTACTCTTCTGAATGTTGGTAGATGTTGAGTTTCAATGTCATTTGGATTTTGGTATAAGTTTGCTTGTTGCTCTTGGCGCACTTCGAATAATGGGTGTGTAGGTCTTGACTGTTTGGGGTCTCATCGGCATTCACACCGACAAATTCGGATTTAAACATACATGGGAAATATGGTTTGTCTTTGATGTTCTGCGCATTCCCCTGCCTAACATATATGAATTTAGGTTGTATCAGGTTTTCTACGGACTCATGGTATGCCCTTGGTATGCATACAGCCAAACAATGATTAGCGAAGTGTCTCCTCCTTCTCAAATGCACGTAACCCACTACCCCGGGCGCTCCAACCTAGTACTTACAGTCTTTCAGGTTCTTATTTTTCGCACTTTTCTCTGTGGTAGGCAATCAAGGCCATTCTGCATTAGCTATTAACTCACGCATGTTTAAAGGTCGGCAAGACCTCTGCTTTCATTGGTCCGCTCGTGTCGTCTGCTATCATTACCGTGTCCGACAATAATAATAACATGCCGTTCGCATTTTTGTTCGGACTGTGCGTCGTCTCGGCCATTATTTGCGCCCTCCAATTGCTGACGGGGTGAAACATACAGTGGAACTGTCAGCACCATGTTCTTGTATCTGGTAGATGTCAAGAAGAGTCAAATGGAGTGCGATGAGTTTGTCAAGGCTGAGGCAGACCTCAAAGCATTTCAAGAGTGAAGTTCATCCACTAACAGCATGTAACTATCGTACTTTTGGGTTTCCTCAGCAGTAAACCTATAGGAAGTTGAATCCTGACGTCATCTCAAGAGTCCCGAATGCGGATGACTTGTCTCCAGGAAAAACAGATATGTTAGAACCATCTCGATAAAGCCCCATATTCCAAGCGAGTAGTGCGGGCTGGCCCATGACAGGATTATTAGTAATCAACCTGCTTTGGAAACTTTCAAGTAACTGTTTTGTGTAAGTAAACCAGTGTAAACCATGGCCTCTAGTAAACAGCCCGAAGACGAAGATAATAACGCGCACGTCGGCCTGTTCAGGCGATCATGGACCGCAATTTTTCCGTTCTCTTCTTCTGCGCTAGCGTCTCTCCCCGAAAACACCCAAAGGCCCGTGCGTTATACGAGAGAAGATGATATTCCAGACGTGGATCACGACATTGATGGACAAAGACCTACCATCAGAGATTACAATGCCATAAATTCTGTTCCGCCCCAGATACGTGTTCCGAAGAAGGTGAAGACGTCTCTGAAGATCGAGGGAAAGGTATGGTTCGCCAATGAACGGAGTTAGCATTTATCCTCTTCCTCTCTCCTGTCATTTGCTAACGCAAGTTAAAGCATGGATATCCTGGCTAAATCTTGCTGTGCTATTGGGAACCTTGGCGCTTGCCCTATTCAATGCATCCAAAGACGTGGTAGCCCGAAGATTCGCATATGCTTATGCCTCGATAAGCATTGGTGTTTTGGTGAACACCCACAAGTCTGCTATTTGCAATAAACTGATGCTCATATTGCGAAATTCAGGTCTACGGTTTTGTAATTTATCAGAATAGGATCACGATGATTCGCAAACGCGACCCTGGGCATTATGGTTAATCTGATGACTTCATAGTCGATCCAAGCTCACTGTCAATTCTTAGACCACATCGTTGGACCTGTCTTTATCAGTGCACTTCTGTTCTTTGCAGTCTTGGCCAATTTTGTAATTCGAGGTGAGCATAAACTAATCACATGTTCACTGTTCTTAACGACTCTCTTATTGCAGTGCGCGAGCTGTAAGTCTGCTCCGATTCTTCTGAGTTGCCGCTCACAACATTTTGCAGACAATCAAAAGAGGTCCCTATTCCTGGTCTTGAACTTCTATACCGCAATACCATCTCGCTTGTTGTGTCTGGCAGTGATTCATAGCTTCAATGTACCAATGACATGTCCGTCTCCTCCGGCTGCCCACTCGATCCCATATCGAGATCGACTCGCTGGTACTCTAAAGAAACACTAACATCCAGTCATTCCAATGCTTTGCTATAGTTACATAAAGCATGCTACTGGGCCTCGTGGTAGATACACACCATTTGCGCCGAAATGCTATGTACATGCATCCACTTTCTACTATTTCCTCACCCCGGTCCACATCCAGAAATTACAGTACATGATTGGACGCAATTGAAACTTCCATCCTGCCACAAGCACATGGTCGCAAGGCGACACAACATGATCAGAAAGAGAATACAACAGAGTCCATATCCAGGTACAAAAGCACAGATTACTTCAACGCCTTCTTCATTTTCTAAAGAGAAATGAAATCAGATTTCGTAGGTGAATCAAAGATGATGCACGCACATCTTCCATCTCCTCCAGATCGTCGGTCTCTATTCGGATAATCTTCCTGTTCAGTGTCTTTTCAATCTCCTCCATTTGTGACCAGGTTCGGCGGTCATGGACGAAGTTTATTGAGATACCCTTGCGTCCGAAGCGACCAGTGCGGCCTTAAGAAACAGGGTTGTTAGTAAAGCACGGAACTGATCTTTGAAACATCCTACCAATACGGTGAATGTACGTCTCAACGTCGGGTCTTGCGTCATTGGAGTGTTGATTTCCCCGCTCATTCATCAACGGCAAGTCGTAATTCACTACCATGTTGACCTGCATGATGTCGATGCCACGTGCGATGACATTCGTCGTGATAAGGACTTTGTCCCGTCCTTCACGGAAGTTGTCAATAATAGCGTCACGCTCCGCAGCGTCCTTGGCACCATGCAGTGATGCCACTTTGTGACCCTCAGCTGACATGCGTTGCGATATTCTATCTGCTGTGTGGCGATGCTAGGAAGAGCAGAGGTATGGTTAGTATGGTACGAGCAGGCGCGTGCCGTCTTGCTAACCTGGCAGAAGATGATACTCTGACCGATCGTCAAAAGCTGGTACAGGGACACGAGGATATCGTATTTGTGATCTTCATTTCTGCAATCCATGTAAAATTGCCGGATGCCCTCCACAGAGAGTTCCTCCCTCTGAAGCTCGATCTTGTTCGCATTGGGAGCAAATTTACTAGCGAAATTGCGGACGTGATTGGGGAATGTTGCCGAAAACAGAATAATTTGAACGCCTGTTCGAGGAATGAGGCTTATATCGATTTTTTTTGTGAATTGCAGCCCAAACGAGAGAAGACCGTACTCACTTCTTTACCCGCAGTGTCTGGTCACCAAGTCCATCCTGATCAAGCATGTTATCCGCTTCATCGAGAACGAACACCTTGACCTCAGATGTATCGATGACTTTTCTTCTTAAAAGATCTGTCATTGTTCCCGGAGTCCCGACGACAACGTGTGCAGTTATCCGTGATGCGCTTTTGGGAAGGTTATCCTTTATTGCGTACTCCGTCTGAACTGGAGTGAATTTGCCCATAGCAACGACAACAGACATGATCTGACGTGCAAGTTCTCGCGAAGGAGCTAGACACAGTGCCTGCAGCCAGTCTTAACGGAGAGCCGGAAAGGTAACGCATAGAACTGACCTGTGTCTTGTTCTTGGAAAAATCTACACGACTCAGCATGGTAAGCACAAATGCGGCAGTCTTGCCTGTGCCAGATTGCGATTGTCCGATCATGTTTTGAGGACTTGAGGCAGTGATCAGTACCATAGTTCCATGTTACACGAGCTGGTGCACCCACGGATTTGCGAGTAGTAGCGGCAGAGCACGCTCTTGGATCTTCGACGGCTTCGAGAAACCAAGATCATAGAGACCCTTCAATAAATCTTGATGGCTACGATCAATCGTTAAATATGCATAAGATACTAGGATATGATGACGCACAGTCCGAGCTCCTCGAATGTCTTGGCGCTGAATAAAGGGGAATTCGGGTCGGCCTGCTGGTCTGCAAGTGTGACCTGAAAATGTAGTGAGTCACTCAACAATTTAGTATTGCAGCTCCTAAACGCACCGAGACCTCAAACGTCGATGCAATCAAGTCGGTTCTAGCTAATAGCATATAATTAGTTTCGCTGCGAGACAACGACGCGACCTGCACGCACAACTTGAAGATGGAACAGGCTCAGGCTGCTGCTCCACCTCCTTCGTGTCCTTGCTTTCATCCTGTGCAAGAGGCGCAGATTCTGCAAAGTGTCAGGTTTATGGTACCTGGAAGTAATATGTCACAAACCTTCTAGTTTCGGGGTATAAAAACCGTCTGCGTCCTTCTCCATGAGTGATGGTTGGAGCGAAAGATGCGACTGAAGGTTTGTTTGATGACCGTGACAGGTCGACCGATTAAGGTAATCTTGAACAGAGTCAGATCTAACATTACATAAGTCCATCTTATCTCAAGTCACTATTTCTTCTTGGTGGGTCTATATCATGGAATACTTGTCGATTGTGAAATAATGCAGGGCCAGATCTACATCAGTCCGATGCTGGACTGGAGCTGCGGCAGAAATAAACTATGAACGCAAGACCATTGTGGCCTCCCGGTCACGCACTCAAACTCCTCCAGAAAGTACAGAGGCACGAGTCTCCCATGGAACTCGTGTACACGTCCCATGAACGTTGGCCTTGCCCTCGATTGCCAATTCACCCGCAACGTAAATTTGACACCATTCGTATATCTGTCTTAGACTCTTCCTTCAATCCACCG
This sequence comes from Suillus subalutaceus, assembly GCF_016647625.1. Lineage (NCBI taxonomy): Eukaryota > Fungi > Basidiomycota > Agaricomycetes > Boletales > Suillaceae > Suillus > Suillus subalutaceus. The sequence goes on along the minus strand of NW_024540259.1, from coordinate 555,831 downwards.
ACATGCGCCCATCTTACTCTGGCAAACTCTTCACCTCCACGGTACACCATGAACTCCGGCCTCACAGACTCGACTTTGGCATCAGTAGCTGAGCTTGATTATGATGCAAAACTGCTACTGCTATCCGTTCGGAACGCCGACAAAGCACTGAAATCCGGTGATGCGACATATGAGCAGCGTCTGGAGATGATGTACCTCTTCTCAAAGGACATACCAACATCTGTCTCGCAGCGCCCCGAGGATAAATCTGAGTCTGCGCATGCCAACGTCGCAATAGCCATCGTTGATGAACCAACTTTTGTCGGAAAAGCCGTAGTTCTTCGGCAGTTCCTGCATGCGCGGATTTCGGGCTTGTATACCCCGGCAACTGCTCTGGACGGAATGGCAATATCACCCACTTCTGACGGAATATCAATACCAGGTCTACGCCTAGTATTCCTGCTAGGCTTTGATACTCTCGTCCGCCTGCTGTCTCCGAGATATTATGCATCTGAAGCTGCGATGATGCATTCTCTTCGTTTGTTTTTCTCGCCTGCGGGAGATGATTGCTATGTGGTGTGTGCTAGGCGAAAATTGGCAGAAGTGGAACATACAATACAAGAGGATGTAGAAGCGAAGACTTTATCCGCGGCAAAGGAATTTGTAGAGAGCGAGCGAGTTGCTTTGATCAGCATAGGTGCTGACGGCGTTGACGAGCAAACTAGTTCAAGCCAAGTGAGAACAAAGGTTGCACTCAAGGACGAGACGTGGAAGAAACTTGTTACCCCATCTATCGCCAACTATATTACTCAGAACAGCTTGTACGTTTCTTGATGCTGCTACTACCCGCGCATTTGCACGCAAGTGAAAGCGAAGAAATCTATTATATTCCAGTCTACTCTATGTTACAACAACGGATATCAATTTCATTCATGCGTAAAGTATTGAATTATCAAAAACATGCCAGTCATGATTGTCCAAGGTGAACGATTCTCTATGATGAAGCTTGAGCGAAAGCGATAGCAACGGTCTGATGAATGCACATGTCAGTCATGATTTGGTGATGTAGGTTCACGACACATACCTCAGAATGACTCAAGGATACCAACACATTAGTGATCCCTTTGCCCTGTGCAGCAGCTTTTGCGTTGCCGTGAAGAGTTACAGTCGGAACGCCAGACTCGTTAGGGAGGATCTCAATGTCCTTCATTGCAGCGGCAGCGCCCTTGGACGGCACACCGAGCGACTTGAACACTGCTTCCTTTCCTACCCATCGAGCTGCGAAGGAGGACGGAGGTGACGGTTGGGCGCGGCAGTAGGCAATCTCAGCCTCAGTGAAGTTGCGTTCGACGAAACAAGGGTTAGAGGACGGCACGGAGGAGATCAGCTCTTGATCGACACCGACTCCTGCTACAGCTCCCTTTGACGCAAGAGCATCTGCAACAACCCTGGCGTTGGCAGTATCAAACGGAATGCTCTTATCAAGGCTGGTGGTATACGAGTAGCTGCGGGTCTTCGGGTTGAAGGTAGCACGAGCCATGGGGTTCATGAGAACCGCCTGCTCCAACTCGGGACTGTACGGCGGGCCTTCCTTGATCTTGACAAGGGTGTTGGAGGTCATCATCTCGGTCATAACCTTATATGCCTCTTGCGCACGGGACTGATTGCGTATCTTGTACGACTCATAATCGGAGGTTTCAAGAGCACCGAAGAGATAACGGGGATGAATAACAACTGCAGTGCCCCCGACTTGACCGAAACCGAAGGATGACTAGTAGCCAGGGTATTAGCCCGTGATGAAGACGGATCATTTGAACTCACCATGACACCAGCGCGGATACCATCAGTATGAATAGACCTCGATGGGAACATGAGGAAGTGATGAGCTTCGAATCGGGCATCGATATTGCTAAAGGATGTCATGAGCAGGAGAAGCCAATCCGAAGACAGAATACTTACTCGCTGTTGCGGTTACCTGGGATAATACCAGTGATGACAGTCTGCAACAAACCAGCCATCTGCCACGCCGCTGAACCACCTTCGAGTGTCCAAGCAAGCTCTTCTGAGCAATGACAGGAACAGCATTGCCGTGGGTGCGTGACATGGACTCGAAGACGTTGTGCCAGATCTGCGTCTCATTCTTCTCATTCGCACCGGTACTCGTTCCATGAATCGAGAGGACACCAATGTCATCTGCTGTCAAGCCCCACACGGCGAGCGCACGGCGCATAGGAGCCACACGAGCATCAGTACCCTCTAGCATGCCATACGTAGCCAAGGCCTCCTTCTCTTGGCCGCGAGCTTCCTTCTCGATATCGGCAACGCGGGAGGAGAAGTATTCCTTGTCAACATCCCTACCATCGGCCTCGAGAGTGTCCATCTCTTCCCGCAACTGAGCAAGCTCGTGATCAAGCCACTCGGAGATCTGCTTGCGTCTGAAGGCGATCTGGCGAGATCGGTAGTCGAGACTGAGACTAGGAAGGGGGTACTTCGATGGGAGTTCTCTTGCGACAGAAAGAGCACCGCGACCAGGAGCTGGAATAGATCGTCCAGCCTTGTCACTGTAGAACGGTGATTAATTGTACGTCGTTCAGGTTTGACGTAAACTTACGTGGAAGTCGACGTGAATGCGAGAATACCACGGATAGGAGCACCAATTTCCAAGGCTGTCTTTGCAGTCATGATGATGTGTATACCAGTCCCTTGAGACTCCATAAACTATTAAGCAAAGTTGGTGAGTTCAATATATCGAGGGTATGGATCAGAGGACTTACGCCTGAGCGAGTGGTTGTAGCGGGCCGGGACATCTCAGTGGGCTCACGTCCCATGGCGAACTCAGTCTCAGCGTTGCTCGTGGCCTTCATGTTGGCGAATTCGTAAGAGCCCTCCTCGCTGATGTCGTCGAAGCCACCAGCAATCATGACCTTCGCCTTCCCAGATAATAGCGTATCAGACGCGATCTCGAGAGATTGGAGTGCAGTCGCACTGAAATTTGAGACAACGTGAGGAACAACAAACCATGAAACCTTATTAACACGCACCAAGCGCCAACAGGAATCTTCACCGGACCGCTAGAAGACATCAGAAGAAGGTTAATCCATCCAGCAGTAGTGTTGATGAAACTGAAGATATATCAATTATGCATAATCGTGAAGAAAAGTCAGGTGGACTGACGTCTCCTGCAAGATATCGTTCTGAACGTCTTTCTCTTCACGGCGGTCTTTGAACATTTGCGCAAGACTTTCCGTGCCGCCCATGCCGCTGCCGACGCACGTACCAACTTCAGAGGGGTGGAAGTACTTGTATAGTTCGTAGGGATCGGTGATTCCAGACATGTTCAAAGCCTCAGCAGTGCAGACAAGGGCCCAGAGAGTGGCACGATCTGTTTGAGCGATGATATCTGGTGGAATACCGTAGCGGCCAGCATCCCATCCTGTGGGAATTTGACCAGCAACGAGGCGACTGAATTTGAACGCCTTGGGGACAAAGACGCGTGCACCCTTCTTAAATTTGACAAACCACTGGTCACCTTCTCCGGTCCAGATATCGCATTTGTCGCCATGCTCGTACTTGAACTTCTCGGCCTCAGATTGCGCAACTTCGACTGGTTCCAAGTCATGAATAAGCTCGATCTCTTGGTTGAAGACCTTCTTCTTGGGATCGTAGCCGCGGAACAGCTCGGGCTCTGCGAGGATATTCATAACTGATCAATAAAGGTCATGACGGGACTCACCAATCAACCGCACACCAGCGTGACTCAAAATCTCCTTCTCGTAGCGACTTCTGACATCCTTGTCGTCGACGGGCTCGCCAGTCTTAGAATCAACCCAACCAACGTACAGTGAACCGTCCTTGAGACGCCCATCGAAGTGCTTGATGTAACCCATGAGCCAGGCCATCTCAATACAGCCCTCAATCGTGAACTCTCCTCGTGCCTCCATTTCCCAACGTGTACGTGAACTACCCCAAGGACCGACCTCGGCGAATCCAGTGATGACGACAACCTTCTCCAGATCGATGATGCCACGGAGTTTCTCGAGATCGTGCAGGGATGAGGTAGGTTCCAGGGCAGGGAATTCGAATTTGAAGTTGGCTCGTGGGACCACATTAACGGTTTGCAGTACACGCTCACCCTCCGCTCCATTGATAACCTTGAAATCAAGAGCATTGTCGCGCGCAATAGCGCGACGGAGTTCACTCTTCTTGTTCAAATTCATGCGAATGCGGCTTGTGATATCAGCGAGGTCAGGGAGGCGATCCATACCACCATTGAGGTCGGCCCAGATAGGCTCAACCTGGGTAATGCTGAAGAGCAATGGGTGCATCAAGCCCAGGATATTGAATGCCATCTCCTTCGCCGAGAAGGTACGGACACCGTGACTCTCAACCTCGTCTGCGACAATGTTGGTAGCGTCCATGAGACCTGTACCGCGAGTCCATCTATGTGGCATAAGCCACCGAGCAACACGAGAAAAATGAGACGATACTCACCCGATAACAGCACCAGCCAAGCAAAGATACTCGCCCCAACTCTCCGAGTTCCAGCGGTTGAACAAAGTCTCCAAAGATATCTTAGACTCCGAATAGAGACCATCGTTGCCGAAAAGACCGTGATTAGGAGACAGGGGAAGGATGACTTGCGTTGGTCTGGTGACGAAGTGACGAGAGGCCTTCTTGTTCTTAACTGCGCCGAGGATGCGCAGCAAGTTCACCAACATGATGCGGTGGGCAAGCTCAGATTTGTCATCCAGGCCATCAATTTCACGGCCATTCTCAGGCACTGCAGCGAAGGGAAGTATGTAGTCGAGATCGAGACCGAGGGTCGCATAGATATAGTCGACGAGTGCTTCAACATCCTGTTTCGAACCTTGGTTGAAGGGAACAACAGTGAGAGCCGATCCTCGAGCGCCAAAGCTCTGGTAGATAGATTGGTAGTACTCCACGGTCGCTCGGTTGTAGCGGGAGGTAGTGATAACAACATGCGCACCGCCCGACAGAAGACCCTTCAAGATCTCTACACCAATGGAGCCCTTGCCGACGCCAGTGAGAAGAGCGTTCTTGTCCTTGAAGGTAGTGCCCGAGGTTGCAATCTCGTGAAGAATGTCCAGGTACACGCCAGTCAAGTTGCTGGAGTACTCCCAGTTGCTGCCCACCTTGCGTTTGAGATGGAGAAGGGGGACCTTGTCTGCGGACACGGTAGTGGCGGCGGAGATCTGCGGACGAAGGAATTGGGAAGATGAGCGACGACTGCGAGTGCGTGCGCGGGTTTGTTCGGGACCCTTTCTGAGGGAACGAACGACTCCCTCGTACAATGCTTTGATGCGGTTCTTCTGGTCTTGACTGATGCCGGGTTGGGATCTGACTACGGTCCACAGCTTCAAAACATCATCTTGCACCTTCTGGATGTTCACGGTGGAGATGGTATCTCCACTGGCCATCTCCTCGACATAAGCTTCCAACTTGCGGACATTCTCCCGGACAACTTCGGAGTAGACAATATCACCTTTCTCCGTGACTTCAGTGTGAGGGGCAGTGGGGAATGTCACTGGTTTGAAAACGTGATCAACGGCAACCGACACAAATCAGTCCGCGTACTTACCATCTTTGTACACTGGAGGGTGATTGATCACTTCCTTTGTGTTGTCGATGAGCTGTTGGCCAAACTGTTTGGCAAGAACATAGGTATCACCCTTGCTAGCGTCGCAACGGTCGATGTTGTACTGCATATAAGTGAGAAGTTCAGGATCGGCGCGGTTGAGTAGAGCGATGCAACGGGCAGTAAGCTCGCGGTCGACGGTGGTGAGCCGGCCATGGATGATGTCGTAGTACATCAGGAGAGCGTCTTGTCGCACCCAGTTCCATGAAGAGTCGAATTGGCGAGCCTTAAGTGGGTCGAAAGCAGGTTGAATACCATCAATGTATGCGTCGCCGTGCTCCTTGATAATGGCGTCCAAGCGAGCTTGCAGTTGAACAGAGTTGGCTTTCTCCTTGTCGAACGCAATCTCCCCAGCACGAGAGTCCTTATTCAGATAACGCATATAAAGCTCAACGTGCTGAGCGGCAAACTGCTCCTGTTCAGCACGGAACTTCAGGAACTCCTCGCTGTTGATGGTTGCACCACCTCCGGAACTACCGCCGGCACCTCCAGCACCTCCACTGGAGAGAGAGATCCCAGAACGCTGAGCGTAGATGGCGACAACGGTATCAAGCCATGCCTTGCCCTCAGCCTCCGAAGAGAGACGTTTGGCAGGCTCCATCGTGGTCCCGAGTAGAAGGACGCCGTCAGCGCGTGATGATCCCAGTCCCCAAGTCTTTGCCAAGTGCGCCTTGATGGCAGACGAATTGAAGCCACCAGGCATCTTACCACCGATCAAGCGGGACACCAAGCCCGAAGTGTACTTGCCGAGAGTACCGGAGTGTCCGACGCTGAGAGCAGAACCGAGCTCTTCCAAAGGCAGCTCTTCACCCTTCTCAGGTGCAGATGAGAATTCAAGTTGCAAATCGCCGAGAATCTCGTTCTGAAGAGTCGATTTGCCGCCGACAAGATCTTTAATGGTCTTGCTCGCAGGAACCTCCTCAATCTTCTTCTTGAGTTTCTGTGCAATGATGGACATGAGGATATCGTTGGCCTTGATGGGGGCATCCTCAATGGAGGCAGCGGGACCAGCCGAAGGTGAAGCTGCGACAGGCGTGGGTGCAGCAGCAGGAGCTGCGAGGGCAGGTGTTGACTCTGCGGGAGCTTCAGCAGCAAGCAGGAGTCGCGGCAACTTCATCTTCGAACTGGTAGTAAATTTCGCGGACATTCTTGGCGTGGCAAAGGATGATTCTCTTGCGGCTCACGGCGTCATCTTGCGCCTCATACTTGGCCTTGAGAGTGCGGGTGGCCATGCCAGTAAGCGTAGGTGAAGGACCAAGCTCGATGAAACGTTCGAAGTGATACTGAGTGAACAACAAGTCCTGGGTTTCAATCCAACGGACAGGAGATGCGAATTGGTACGAGAGGAGTTCGACGAGGATAGTGTATGCAAGTTTCTGACGCTGCTCAGAGGATGTCCAATCGTCCTGATCCCACCTCTTGAGAACCTTGTCGAGACGGGGCGAAGATGTCTGGTCATAGATGAGCTGTGCGTACTCGCGCGTGATATCAAATGGCTTGGCGACCAAGTTCGGGATATATTTTCCGATAAGCATGTCAGGGTTAAGAAGCGACGGGTTGATCTTCTTCGAGAGGTCTGGAGAAAGTGATTAGATGGGTCGCCGTAATGTACGTTCATGACTTACATGCACGGAAGGGCATGACACCAGCCCAGAGGTAACGAGAGTGGAAGGGCACATCTATACCAGGCAGAGGAATGGTTGCAAAGCCACGCTCAAGCTTGATGTAGCCCTCTGCTCGCTGCTGCTCTTTGGCGCGCTCGAAGCACTCCATCACGATGTCCCCAAGCATCTCCTTGACCTTCTCGACGGTGAATTGCTCAGTCAGCTGTAGATACTGACGGTAAATTGCAATTATTTCGATAAGATGAAGCACAAACCTTGTGAATGTCGATCTTCTGAACTTTCAGGTAGTTCAAGACGTTCGTCATGGTCTGAAGAGCTAGAAGCTCTCCAGCACAAACATATTGTTGACCCTGTGCAAAATACATGTTAGCGACGAGAAAGAGCTAAAGTGAGAAACACTGACCTCAACGTTGTAGTTGACGATCTCGAGCAACGTGCTCGTACGAGTGGAAATGGTGTCGACGACCTCACGAAGTGCCGCATCGGTAAAAGTCTTCGAGATACGGCTGGGGTTGACAGCACACATAGCATAGTTAGAGCGGTTGTGAGCATCACGCTCAACGGCCCGCTGCATCGTGATCCCACGGTAGAAAACGACATCGACAAGAGCGGATATATGGAGGACATCAGCCATGGAGGCGAGAGCAGAGTATTCACCAAGCGAGTGTCCAGCAAACGCGCAGTTCTTCTGGACGAAGCCCTTAGCGCGCATATCTTCGAATGCAGCTTTCTCGGTCACGACTAGCGCAATCTGTGCGAATTGAGTAGCAAAAAGGAGACCACTGGGGTGGCTGAAGGTATATTTCGGGGTACGAATGTCGATGTCGGCGAAGAGGGGATGCGTTTTGACAATGCCGTCCTTGTCCATGGTGTCGTAGGTCATGTCCATGTACCTCTGGCGGATTGCCTGGCCCTTGATACCACCAAAGTGGATAGTCTTCTCCTTCGGGTTGTCCTTGACGATCTCAACGATGGAGAAGCCATACACGGCAAGCAAGTGCGCATCGGCTCCTTCCCAGACTGCGCGAGCAGCGGAGGAGCTGTTGTACAAATCCATTCCCATGCCAGGCTCCTGTGAGCCCTGGCCGGTGAAGACGTAGACGGTGGTAGCCTGTGCAACCTCTGCAGTTCCCTCGAGGACCTTCTCTTCGCGCTGGTTCAACGTTTCGACCTTGACGACCATGTTGCCATCGCGCATGCCAACGTGGCGGATGTTGACCTTCAGCTCATCGCCAGGCAAGATCATGCCGACGAAGGAGACATCATATCTAGAAGAAATTAGATCGCTGACCACGTATCCAGGTGACTTCACTTACGCAACGACACGGTCAGGATTGCCTTCCGCGACAATGTTTTCGACGTAACGGCGCGTAGCAGCGCTTGACCACATGCCATGGGTGATGGTACCAGGGAGCGATGCGTAATCTGCGAAATAAGGATTGACATGGATGGGATTGAAATCACCCGAGACCTTCGAGTATGGTTCATTTGCAAGAGGAGAATTGAACGTGGTAGAGACCTTGCTGGACATTGTGTACCCCTCATTGGTGAGTTGAGTGAGACGGCCTTCCTGAGTGCCACGACGCTCGAGGTGCGCAACGACAGGGTTCCCGTGGCATCCTTCCTGCTCGAACTCCACTGACGCGACTTTCTTCAAGCGCTTGAGCTGATCTCGCATGAACACGTCACCAGAGACTGTGACGTCCCGGTAAGTGGTCCTGTCCTTGAACGTGACCTGCGATTGCACTCGGAAAACGAGGGTCATGCCAGCCTTGAGAGGCGTCAACTCGTCTTCCCAGCTCAACCACTCCTTAGACTGCATGACGCCGACATCAGCATCATTAGCGATCTCCACGACGTAGTCAGGCTCGTTGACAGTCTCAAAAGTATTCTCGAAGTCGATGAAACGACCGCGGTAAAGGAACGACGAAACAACCTCGATGACGGGCTTTCCGTCACGGAAAACATGCCCCTTGACCTTCACGACCTTGCCAGCATCCGTGTTCTTAACCGACGAAATGCGTGCGTCAGCAATGCAGACATCGCCAGCAACCAAGGGCGTTGCGCCAGCAACCAGGCGGAAGCCATTCGAGAGGTGGACCAACTTCAGCAGATCCCCATCAATAGACACAGGGAAAATCGCCTTCATAATCGCCTATATCATTGTCCCCAGTCAGTCCAAGACCCTGAAGCATACGGGTGTCCAACGACGTACCTGCCACCCAGTCACAATCGCAAAATCCATCGGAGCCTTGACAATCTCCGTGCGTGCCGTCTTGAATGCCTCATTCTGATTGCCAACAACACCACAGAACATCCCTACATCCTCAGCAGAAATTGTGACCTCGGGGCCTATGAACGTCTCATGAATATCAATCTCAGGCATTTCTTCTTCGTCACCGAACCACAACTTCCAGTAGAACTCTTTGATGCGACGATTGCGATCGACTGCGACCTCGTGGATTGGTATCGCGCCTGTGGATGGTACGTATTTGAATTGCAAAGAAAGGGGCACGGATACATCGCGCCTGTCCTCGTAGAAAGTGACGTCGATAAGCTTGGAAGATGCAGTATAGTGGATCTCAACAGCCTTGAAATCGGGCTTGTGCGTGCCATGCGAGCGACCAGCACCATAGAAGGTCAGAGATGATGGCGAGCCTTTGTCCATGCCAATGACCACCTTCTGCCCACGTCTCGGCGCAAGTGCTCGTTGGAGCGGGTTGTCGATGTATGCAGTGCCTTGAACAATTGTGTCAGATGTCAACAACGCCTTGAGCCAGCCCAGCTCTGAGCCGGACAGCGCCTGCAACCACTCCTTCGTGTCCGGGATCACATCATCAACAGTATACGTCACGCTCTTCGCGGTTTCCTCATACGCAACACCATCGGGAGTCTCGGCCTCCTCTGCGACAGGAGCAAGGTAGTCAACAGTTGGCACCTTAGAAACGTCCCCACCGTAGGAACGCTCGAGGAGCTTCTTAACGAGGCAGGAAGTGATATTGCCAAGAAGGTCCTTGATGGGTTCGTCCTTGACTGTGGAGTACTTGACGGCAACGGGGCCTTGAAGAATGCACACACGCTGTGGGTCCTGGTCAAACACCGCTTCGATATCCTCTGCAGCCCAAAGCGAATCCTGCATTCATCCATGAGGTCAGTGAACGATCTCCGCAACGGAGGGTGTATTGATACAAACCTTCTTGAACCACACCTCAAAGCTACTGTCCAAAATCGGAATGAAAGGCGCAGGCTTCTGGCCTGCGCGCTGAGAGATGGTAAGGAAGTATGCGCGGTCCTCAGAGGCGAGCAACTGAGTCTTTGAGGCAGGATACTTGTCAAAGAACGACTCCACGAACTTGCTGGGATCGTCCAGCTCTGTGAAGCTCTGCAGCACACTGGGCTTCGACCCTCCATTGACACCTGCAAATCTCTCTTCCACGCGCCTCAACCAATCGCCCGTCAAGTTCCTCAAGCTCAAGTCGATCCACCGACTCTGATGCGAGACGTACATCAGACGGACCATGCGCAGAGCGACTTCCTCATATGTCATGTCACCCAGATCGAGGGCAACGCTCCCATCCTTCTTCCAACCGAACCACGGCTTCGCAAAGTCTGCATTCAACTTGCCGATGATCTCCGCTTTGCGCTCAGCGAGCCAAGGGTCGCGCTTCTCCTTCGGGAGCTTGAAGACGGTGTCATCAAACTCCTTCCAGAGCTTCACAGCGCGCGTGGCGACCTTGTGGATAGGTTCGCCCAGCTCTGAGCGCACCGTCAAGATCCCGCCGGTAGGCTTCGCGTACGTGTTTTCCCATTGCTTGTCGTCCACACCAGGCGCTTTAACGATGAGATCTTTCACGCTGGAGCTCGTGTGCGCTTCCTTGGCCACCATCACACGCGACGCAAATAGGAAACCGTCGAATGGCATGAGCTGCTGGCCGTAGAGGTCCTTTGACCAATCACCAGTGAGGTAAGGCCACACATCATCAGCACCTCCGAACCCGGAACCGCCGACAAGAATCAAGTTCTCCTGCGCACGCATGGCGCTGTATGTTTTCAGCACAGGCATATGGAAGTCTTCGTATGAGTGGTGACCACCGGCGCGGCCTCCCGTCCATTGAAGAATGATAGGGAAATCAGGGTTGGACTTCGCGATATTGACGACCTGCCTGATACCATCCACCGAGCCCGGCTTGAACGACACGTGCCGGATACCAGCCTTCCTCAATCCATCGATGATCTCTGCTGCTTTCTCAGTGCTGGGAATGCCGGCAGCAACACAGAAACCTTCGATAGGCAAACCCTCGCGGCGCATTTCTTGCCATAAGGGGAACTGGAAGCCGAATTGACGGGGGTTGATGTAGAGGGCGTTGAGCGTGAGACCGACGCCTGTAGGAATCTGTGCTTGAATCTCGGCAACTTTTGCACGTAGTGCTGCAGGGTTGTAGTGACCTCCACCTGCCAGCTCGATGTGGTACCCTGCAGAGAGGACCGCAGAGACAAAGCCCGCTTTCACGGTTGTGGGTGTCATACCAGCGACCATGATCGGAGGCTTCCCGAGCAGGCGCGAGAACGGCGTGTCAAGGTGGATAGTACCATCACTGTGATCTTATGTCAGAATCTGGAATGAAAAGTCACCGTCCTGGGTTGACGCACCATGTCTTCACAAGTTTTGGCGCGTATTTCTTGCTCCACCACTCCTCGTACTTGACTTCCTCAATATCAAATAGCTCTGCCTCACCGCGGCCCTTATCGCCTAGCGTGACTACGCGCACACCGCGACCTTCAAGATTACGAGCTGTGAGAGGCCCAATACCATTCAGGCCACCAGGACCAAAGTCGACGACGTGTGTCGCGGTCTCAGGGAAACCAGTTGCGAGCGTCCAGTGAATGGGGGATGTAAAGATCTGGTCGCATAACGAACGCGTGATAGATGTCTCCAAAGTGCGCATATCAGAGCCTACAACCATCAAATCAGCCAGAAACGCGTTTTGAAGTAACTGTATGCGCACCATCTTCGGTGTTGAATACTGGAATACCCAATTCTTCCTTGGTCCAAAGCTCCTCGCCTTCAAGATCTTCATCACACAACTTCTCGGCAGCACCCTTCAAATGCGCGCTGTGGTATGGGGCATTCACCACCAAAAATCGGACACCGAACGCGGGTTTGCGTTGCGAAAACGGAACCTTGCTCTGGTCAAGCCCAGAAGGTGCACGTACTTTCCTCAAGTTCGTGACGAGCCCACACAGAGAACGTGGAGGGCCAGTCACGACAAAGTTTCTGGGACCATTGAACAGGGAGACAGCGATCTGTGCATTGGCAGGTAGATGATCATTTGTAGCGTCGATATGGGGCTGCAACAGAGCGAGGGACAGGTTCGTGACCGAAAGCATGGGCGTGGGGTCACCCTCGCCTCCATCGATGCAGTCTTGAACGATGCTTGGTTCTAAGGCAAGCACAGGGAAGGCTTCCTGCCCGCGCAGACCACAAAAGAAGAGCCATCGGAGGGCTTTCTTGGCGTTGATATTAAATGATTCGATAGATGTAGACGCAGAAATGGCGATGGCAGAAACAACGCCCTGCGAATGGCCGGTTGCACCAGCGAAATGATCGCGAAGCTCGCCGGGAGTGAATCCGGAGACGTGACAGATGACGAGGTACTGCACTAGCTGTGTGAGACCGATCAAGGGAAGCGAAACTGGGATAGAGGCAAGGTATTCGACAGGGGGACGAGGAGAAGTGCCTGCAAGCCATGCCGCGACGTTCATGCCATAATTGTAAAAGCTACAACCCTGGCGGGATGCAACGAGAGGAAGGAGAATATCATTGGTGATGGACGTAATTATTGGAGAAACGTAAGGCTTGTAAATGTCGTGCAGCGACTGAAGCTCGTCAAAGTAGACCTCGTTGGTCCCTTGACCACCAAAAAGCGCATATATTGATGCTTCAGTGTCATCAACAGCTGTGAGAAGAGCAGAAGCAGGTGGACCTGGGATGTCTGCAATATTATGGTTCTCTAGGGTAGCACGTGCAGTAAAGTAAGCTGCAAGGATTCCAGTGCGGACCTCGGTATCGAACGGGTTTACGAAAGAGAAGACGTCGGTATCGGTAAGATATGAGGAGACGAAATGCGTGAACACGCGATTGAGCAGGGAGGTGCGTGTCTTTGTGCAGTCTGATGCATCGGAAGTCCTCTGTGCAATGAAAGCGAGGAAACGTGCAAAGAGATCTACATAGGCCTGTAATGGGAGCTCTGGGTTAGCGACGGTGTCTACGACATCGACGTGTTGCTGTGACGAGATGAAGTCATCTCTAAGGACTTCAGCAGCGATCCACTCGTCTATTTGGGTAGAGACGGGAATGGAGACCTAAAAAGCCAGTTTAAACAAGGGATGGATGTGACAAAAAAATGACGCGTACTCTAACATTTGCGATGGATATTACTAGTGGACGAGTAGCAAACTGGTTTTCGTGAACGGCGTCGCCGTTCTGGACAGACATTTTGGAGAGATGATGGACGTCAAGAACGACGTACGGGAGAGGACTGAAAGAAGGGGAACGGGTTCAGAGTTTACTTTATATGCCTAGTCCCCAGTGTATTTTAGATTATCCCAATTTTTTTGGTTTCAGGCGTCAACATCCCCAAAAACTGTATGAAAGTCACGTGCTTACGTAATACTTTAACGGTTAACCAACCAATAAGAACGCGTCAGAATTAATTTCGTAAATTCTAGCGTGTTCATCATCGGATATGGACCTGGCATCAGTCTTGGTCTGGCCATGATTTCATATGCTCGTTTCATGACAAGTACATCAAGTTTTCTCAAGCGAAACTGGCGGTGACTGGCAACGATAGAAATCTATTCATCGCGTGCCATGACTCCATTTAAGACACGTAGTAGGTTAGTCCAGCCCCTGTCTCTTGTCAGTACGCACCCACACAACGAAAAATGAGGCATGCATCGAGGCAAATGCAAAGCACACACGTTTGTTTACATCAACTCTGTATCAACATGTGTTGTTTTACTTACATGAGGCCCCTTTCCATCAACGCACATCAATCGATTAGCTCAGATAGTAAGCAGCTCATGTCGATAATCAGCGGCGGCTGGTTTGTCTCGACCTAGGCAACTTGAATCAGACAAAACTGTCGGTATGACAGACTAGATCGAGATAGCACTGGTGTAAAGTATTTTCAACGTCACGTCTTGTAGTACTCTTCCCTGCTAGTGTTCCAGTAATTATCAAATTCATCAGTCTTCCTCTCCGCCGAAGGTGGTCAGTTATTTCATCTTAAAGTTGTTCTCGTTCACCCAACACTCAGTACTGTCTTCCCCCATCAATCAGTCTTCCTCTCCGCCTATACCCCACGATTGCAGGCGGTGGCACTACCCGTCGTTCCTCGTATCAGTGATTTAATTTAAAGGGGTTGTTCTCGTTGAACATCAGTGAACAACCCGAAACTTAAGATTCAAATGCATTGTAATTTTTTATGCAGATTTTTTTTCATCCCCGCCGCCGCCATACTTGTATTCGTCGAGTTTCATCTGTAGGTGTCACTTGTCTATCAAGTACTCCTCCGATCTTCATATCCCCTTACTTGATCGCACAAGAGCCTCACCAAGAACAAGGTCAAGTTCCACATGGGTTTAGGGCAAAAAAATGGACATTCAGAGGATTGAACTCTGGACCTTATACATGCTAGTATGCAAAGCATACGCGCTACCACTGCGCTAAATGCCCATGAATAAGCGCCGAGGGTCGTGCGGGCATGGCCGATCGAGGCATGAAGGTTAAGATGGGAAGCGAGCGGACAGGTTAAAGAACTGCCATCTCAAAGATAATCGATCATTCGATGCATCACCTTCGACAGTACAGCTGGTTCACGGCAAGTTCAACATGTCATGTCCAACGCCGCTGCATTGTGTCTAGAAGTCACAGTATAATTAGCAACCACCGCTCAAAAATGTACTAGTCAATGATTCAACGTTCCACAAAGGGTCAAGGCTGGCATGGAAGCTACGGGTATTAAATACATCGTCAAAAGCTGTATGACAGACTCGTAGGTAAAGATGCAACATAACGTAGTCCTTTCGAAGTAAACGTTCGATAAAGATCATCCACCGGGGCATGGAGCGATGGATAGAAAGGTAGCTATGAACAAAATGCCATGTATTGGCTATGGAGTCCGCATAAGGTATGTGTCCGAGCGAGGGGAACCGGTTAGCATGTGGGAATCGTGATGTTTTTCAGGTTTTTGCTATCAATAGACATCAGCACTGCACAATTGATAACGTGGAGTGAGTAAATTTACTTGGAGTCGAACAAGCCCCAGTATCCCTAGCGAGCAAGGGTGAGATCACCATGACGAAATCAAAAATAACTGAACGTTACCTCTACACCACCATACGTCACGTTCTGCAAGGCAAAGTCAGACCCCGCTCCTGGACATTGCGAGTGCAAGCTTACCTTCCAAGGCTCGTCACTGTACTATTGTCATACATTAAGGTGAGTATAATTTAATTTTAAACGTTCGGAGATGGAATACGCACCTCAAAGAAGAAGTATTCAGTTCCGTTTTGGGTAGCTATTGAATACAACGTTGAGCTATCATTGTCTTTGCTCCATGTGAGAAATGCATACCGCTACATGCGAAATCGTTTATAAATATCTGCAAGTATGGAATTAGCGATCATTGTACGTCATAGCGTGGCAACAACGAGAATGAATCCCACCTGCAAGTTCGCCACGGAAGCGAGTGAAGGCCCATCATTCGGGTTGGCATTGAAAGAAGAAGTGCCCTATAATACAGGTTAAATGAATCAGGGATGAAAGAGAATGAGAACAGACAGTTGGCCAGCCAGTCTCAGCAATGAACATCTTCGGTTTATTCGGAAGAGTTTGCGCAAGAGCTACGTCTGTAGAGCTGAAGAATTCGGCCGTCCAGGCGGCAGCGTTATCAATCGTTTGATTGGCGAACCATGGGTGGACATTGGCCATCTGCACAACATAAGTAGGCGCCAAACATACATAGAGAGGGACACTAACTCCATAGTCGACGGCAGATAGAACTTCGTTGTTGAAATAACTTCCAGCATCTGCATTACCGACTGAGATGTTGGTCAGACCCATCGAGGACAACATTGAACGAGTATCGTTAATCCAGGGTACCAGCATCGCCGCGGCTGTGACAAAACAATTGGAAATTCGTTTAAGCAGGAAAGAACACTATGAACTCGCCTGCCTGTCCTGCGGAGCCGTTGGGGTCCGTCTGCCCTGCCGCTGTAATGTAACTGAGAGTCCGTTTAGCCAACAGTTTGGACTTCAGAAACGAGTGCTAACTCAAGGATGAACTCATTGCCGACTGTGATACCGACCACGTTGCCTGCACCGTATTGCTCAAGAGCAGTCTGAATTTCGCCTTTCTGGCGTGTGTACGAAGTCCCGTTATCGTCGGAAGCGGGGTAGTTACCAAGGTAGACAGACATGTTAACCTTGGTAGCCTGAATAGCGGCAAGCTGCAAACAAGTGTGGGTAAACGCATCCAAGGTACCCCACGTGATAACTTACGACGAGGGAGGACTGATTGCAGTCAGCGCCATAAAGACGAATATTCTGGCAATTATACAATGAGTGCATGGCATATAAGACACCACCGAAAGACTCACCGTTGTGACCTGAGACAACAGCTATAGGTCGTGTAAGAAAGCAAGCGCTCAGAAAGATCCCTCGAAAAACCTACCTGGATATCCTCAATGACCTCCGCTGCGGTACGTTAGACACGTTCCAACCAAGATGATGCAATTTTACACACTTAGATTATTGCCACAGTCGGGGAGCTGCGAGCCCAGTGGCGTATACGCGATACCCCAGAACGAATTGACCAAAGCAGAGTTTTTCGGGAAGTTACTAGGATCGTCGGGGTTCGTCCCAGCTGGAGCGGAGGCGCTCGAACTCGAAGTCGAGCTGTTGTTCGAGCTCTTTTTCGAGAGCGTGACGCCAACGCCGACACCAACAGCGATCAGTACAGCAAGGGTGATTACCGAGCCAATGACCTTTCCAGCAGGACATTGTTAAGTGGTCAAGCACCACATAGGTTGAGTGAAACTCACGATATATTTCGACCGTTTGCTCGCCTTCTGCGACTGCTCCAGCCAGTCGCTGTTGCGGGTTTCGATGTTCTGGTAGGTTGTTTGTGGGACGGGCATGTAGGGCTGGCCTGCAAGTGGATGATTTGTTGGGTTTCCGGGCGTTGGCTCCGATGAGAGATCGTGCGACGAGTCGAAGGGCGAAGGAGCGTGTGTAGCCTGCGCAGCAGAAGTTTAGTTCAGAGAAGGTGTATGCAGGGAGAAGAGACTGAGAATTTGGAGCGGTGCAAAAATAATTGAACCACTAGAACTTCAAGCGAACTCAGGTTTCAGGCTGGACGCTCCACATGACATATATATACATTCTAGGAATAAATGAATGGTAACGGGGTTCTTACCACGCCTGATGATGGTGCATTGCTCGACGGGGTGTCGCTGTAGGGCGCTACCTGTTGCATCGAGCTCGAGTATCCACCTCGTTGCATTTTTGCAAGTATAGCAAAAGAGAGGAACGTTGGAACTGGAACTGAGAATTCGTTGATCCTTTCCCTGAGTTCTTTAATTTCGTGTACCTCAATGAGGGCCGCCAAAAACGCGTCCCGTCACAAGGCGTCAAGGATTGCCTTTTCTTGATTGAACATCACCCAGGCTTGGCGACGGGGATAGATATCATGCTATTCTGGTTCGATTCTAGTGTAAATCTTTCCTTAGTCAGGTACTGCGTAGACAAAATTAGCAGCAGGCTGCGGAATTGACGTTACCCTGAGTCCCTGACAAGCCTGGGCCCGCGGCATGAAAACAACTCCAAGTGTCCTGTCTGTTATCTCCCAAAGTACTACAATAACCCTGAAGTGTACATAGAATACTCAAATGCAATTGTCCAGACCGGAAGGGAAAACAAATGGGCGATCGGGAACTCGGCACAACAACGCCGTGCCCGCCTCCAGGTATATCAATATCACAAACTTCCAGAGGACTCCACTTTCACCATTTTCACCCATCCTACCCACCCGCATGCCCCCCAGGTGCAGTTGGGTGTCGCGGCTGAGCTGATGTTCGCTTCTGTTTTCTGAGCACCCTAGCACGGTGTTTCTCGTCGTCCGTACTTGCTCGATTAGAGGGCAGTGTCCGACTTCGGCTCACTCCTACTGCTGCAGGACTTGAAGCTTGGCTTACGGGGCGTGATGTTGGTGTCTCCAAGACAGGCGACAATTGCCCACTATCAACATCTTTTGTTCTGTCGAGCGAATCTAAGGGAAAAATATGTGGCACAATCACAAAGGGGTGCCCTCCAACTTCAGCGACGGTCCAATTGATGCGCGGCCCCCAGGAATGACCCACCAGTGTATTCTAGCGTTGTGCGGCGCCGGTAAATACGCCGTCTGTCACGGCCGACAAGCTTCCACCCTCCAGCAATTGACGTGTGCTCGTCATCTGAACTAGGCACAACAACAAGATCCGAGTCATCCTCACTTGGTACCTGTGTGTGCGCGTGTTGGGGCCGTGGTGGAGGCTTCCACGAGGAGCTCTGCTCCGATCGTGGTGGCGGTGGTATGTCGAGTAAGAACCAATCCTGTTGCGCAATGAGGAATTCGAGAACACGTTGGCTTAGCGCGTGCTCCCCAGGGGACATTTCATGGTTAGGATGGGATATAAGGCCGGGCCGAAAAATTACCGCGAGATCTGCGCGCGAGAAGGATGAGAATAAAGATGAAGTCAATCGCAGAGGGGCTTGGCGTACTTGTGGCTGTCATAAGATTTTTATCTGATTTTCGTGCAAATACTGATAATAGATCCAATACGTAGAGAAGAAGGTATTGGTTCGCACGGGGCATACGTTGAATTAGACGCTTGTACGTTGCAATCACTTCATCATGGTTGAATGGTTTCTTTCCTGCACATGCTCGAGTTCAGCTTGTGCTTCAAGCTTTCAAAACTCCTTACCCAAAACGTCCCGGAACTAATTGAGAAGAAGTCAGCCCCAATCAACAAAGGAAGTAGCATACACTCACATCGTGATACATATCGTGTGGTATTACAGGCTCCTGAGTGGGGCATGAGTACATACAGCAAGGAGCGTGGAGCGCCACTGACAGGCATCTGAGTTAGATATCTACGAAAGACGCTCGCGACGTCATGTGTTGTAAAGTGCTCATTTTTCCAGTCCAGCGATTTCCCGTACTGATGTGGAAAATAGTACATCAATAGGACCTCGTAGTGTTATATAGGAACAATCTGTACGTACCCGTGGGGGTGTCTCGAAAGCGGCTTGTAGATCTCGCATGCGCTTATTAGAACCGTTGACACGAAATGTTCCCTCTACCTCTGTAGCTGATAGATGCAGAACGTTTAGATCAATGATTACATCGTACACGCCAACACCCACCATTTTCTTTGAGATACAGACCACTAAAGGAGTCAAGGTACACAGCTAGTCAAGACGGTGCAAGGCAGCTCCACTCACCATTTCGCTACAACGACAGGTATGTAGCCCCAAACGTACAGCTCGCCGTTTGCATTTGCAGTCGA
Organism: Suillus subalutaceus; assembly: GCF_016647625.1. NCBI lineage: Eukaryota > Fungi > Basidiomycota > Agaricomycetes > Boletales > Suillaceae > Suillus > Suillus subalutaceus. The sequence goes on along the minus strand of NW_024540259.1, from coordinate 535,959 downwards.
AATCTGCACGCTTGCATATCTTAGACTCTCTTTGAGTGGTTTTTGAAACACCGGATGTTCCTCCTCAGGCTGATCTACAGCTGGATAATAGATTGAAATTAGTCAATGTTATGGGCCGGAAGTCAGGATAGTACAGACTTCTACTCGGGTCTGAATCCTTTTTGCGATTCTGAGCATGGGTGAATTGAGTCCACCACTTGAGGAGGCCGGCTTTGGTTGGCGGGGGGCTGTCTGAAGGCATGTTTGAAGCCTGAGGGGGACTATGCCTAGACTCAGGGATAGGGAGGGTATTACTCCTGTAGGATTGTTGGGTTCTTGAGAGGAATCCGAGAGGCAATATGCGTCGAAAGGTGGCCAGCACGGGCCACGATGAGTAGTTGAGCGGAAAGCCAGCAGAGTACTTGGAGGGCGATGGAATATTATGGTCGTGACCCGCAAGTGCTTCTTCGGAGCACAGCCACACACAGCAGTACTAAAATGCAAGCACGGCCTACTACGGGCCTGAGCTGGCCTGATAGGCTCGGGACCGTCTTTGAAAAAAAAACTGTCAGGTGGACTACTTATAATGTACGCTATAGACTATAGATAAAAAGAAGTTGGTGCAACAATTTTAAAACTATGCAGTGCTTGCTCGAATTCTGATCCAGAGCAAGTCTAGATTTTGAAGAATTCCCTGGTCCGGGTCTACTATCATGTAGTCTAGCTGGGCCACAATTATAATAATCTCATTCTCCTAGGTCACCGTACTTATCTGGTTGGAGACGAAATGATAAGGGGGCAATGTCAATTCATCTAACTGAACCGTCACGGTATCGTACGCCTGCCTAGCCCTGCCACTTTTTTGCCTTTTACTCGAGTGGTCCAGCGCTTACTAGGCCCTGAGTTCTGAGTCCAGCTACATAGGTACTCGAAGAGGTCATGTCTCGGTGGCCCTGGCGGAGACTACCTTAACATGTCAGGCACGAATTTGCAATTTGTCCGATTGGTTCCGTGCGCGCAGCCCATGGATACATGCGCTTGGTTGACGTCCTAGGTGCTGTTGCCAGCGCTCGTTCGAATGAATGCTTTAATCTTAAGCCTTATAAGATACCAGATGTTACCTCGGTCAACGACTCGGCTATCGTAAAATTGATAGTTCGGACGAATTCACATGCGATCCATTTTGCATCCGGAATCTGATTCCGGATCCGGGTGGCATGAGCTGGCACAAGGCCTTCAAATATTCCCGCTTCTTCTCCTCTAGCTCCTTCTGCCCCGAATACTCATGATATATACAGACTTGTTTGCGAAGCTGCTCGGCGTTCTGGAAGCCATTCAGGCTCGTGCTGCCACCCCAAATAGGCTCTCTCTTGGCGCGGCAGCAAGCGTAGTGGCGTTAACGATTGTCCTGAGGTACCTCACCGCGAAACAACCAAAGCTCATAACAGACTACGCGAAAGTAGCGAGGAAAGTCAATGATAACGGAGTCGAGTTTGATGAGTGGGACTTCATCATTGTTGGAGGAGGTATGACATTTAATGTTCCATACTAGTAGTCACATTTCTTATGCCCCGAACGCGTCTAGGCACAGCAGGATGTGTTCTGGCATCACGTCTCTCCGAAGATCCAAACCTGCGAGTTTTACTCATCGAGGCTGGTGGAAGGTCGGCATATTCGAGGGTTTTGTCTACTTTTGAGATGCCAAAGTTTTTCATAGCTCTAAAAATGTCGCGCTAAGCAAGACACCTGCTGCGTTCGCGAAACTAATGCGCAGTCCATGGGACTACCATCTCTATACTGAGCCTCAGCGAAATGCAGGCAACAAGAAAAAATTCTGGCCTCGCGGTACGTCGTATCCCTCAATTTCCCAGTTGTTGTACTGATCCTCATATGTTCAGCTAAACTTCTCGGAGGATGTGAGTAGTCATTCTCCCCGTAAAGAGATATTTTAATATTCCTCAGGCTCTGCTATGAATGCCATGATGTGAGTCATAGTGCATCTTCCCGCGGGTTTACTTACCCCTACTATTCTAGTGCACAATACGGCGCACCGTCCGATTTCGACGAATGGGCGGAAATTACTGGTGACCAATCCTGGTCGTGGAACAACTTCAGCAAGCACGTAGTTTGTTTTTCGTCATTCCTCGCTTCTGATAACTCTGTTGCGTAGATATATTCGCAAATTCGAGAAATACACCCCAGACCCACGCTTCCCATATGTTGATCCACTCCTCCGCGGCGCCGATGGGCCTGTTAAGATTGGGTACAACACCCACTTATGGCCAGGCTGCAAAGCTTTTATCGAGGCAAGCATTAACGCCGGCATCCCTTTCTCACCCGATTTCTGCACGACTAAAGGAACGAAGGGGACAAATAAGGCGAGTCTTTCTTTACAGATTCTGTCGGCTTGAAGTTTCAAGACTCACTAACACCGGTCATTAACACGGCATAGATCAGTGAGTTCATTAGTCACTTAGTGTCAACAAGTGCTGAACAACTGATACGTAGTGACGTACATCGACAGCAAGAGCACTCGTATAACTACCGAGTCTGCATACCTTACTGATGACGTTCTTGCACGTCCGAATTTGAAAGTCGTCACCCACGCGCGCGTTTCCAAGGTTCTCTTTGACACCTCCAGTGGCACCCCACGTGCCACTGCTGTCGAGTTTGCCAGCAAATCTCATATGAATAAAGTCGGGCCCAAGTTCCGTGCACGGGCGACTAAAGAAGTCATTGTCTCGTGCGTGATTGTTTCATATGCCCTAAACAATCATTTACCTTTCCTTAGCGGTGGCGCCATACACTCTCCGCAGATCTTGATGCTTTCGGGCATTGGTCCAGCTGCGCAGCTTTTACGTCACAACATTCCGGTCGTGCTCGACGCCCCCAGCGTCGGGGCTAACCTCGTGGATCACCCATCAGTCAATCTCCGGTTCAGGGACAAAACGGGAACCACGTTCCACCATTTTACCCCTCATAGTTTGAGCACCACGTTCTTGTTGATGCGCGACGTGCTGCGATATCAACTGTGGGGCACCGGCCCACTTGCTTCTAGTGTTTGTTACGTCTTCCCTGCGTTCACATCACCAGTACTGAATAGTATCATAGATTGGCGAGTCTGTAGCATTCTTCCGATCAGACGACCAGGTGCTCTTCCCACCCGCTGAGTACAACAATGACCTCGAAGACGCTAGTTCAGGCCCAGGCGCCCCCGACCTCGAGATCCTCATGTGTGCCGCCTCAGTACATTCACACAACATACCCCTCAGCCCAAAGCTCCAGGCATATCAGATGATCATTATCTTATTACGGTAAGCCATCGATGTTTCTACTTCAAACTCGACCGACACGTTCTGTGCTGCCAGTCCCACGAGTAAAGGATCGCTCCTTCTCAAGTCTGCCGACCCTTGGGATGACCCGCTCATGGATCCCAGGTGGGCTAACTCGTTTACTTCAAACTCACCTCTACTTATTACTATTACGGACCAGCTACCTCGAAACAAAACATGATGTCGACGTACTCGTTCGAGGTATCCGCGCTGCTTTTAAAATCGCACATACAACACCCATGACCTCTTTCACCGACGTGCACGCCTCGCACCACCCCGAACTTGACCACCACATCTCCGGCCTGAGCGATGCAGAGCTGGCGGATGTTGTTAGGGAGCGCGTGGAAACGGTGTATCACCCGATAGGGACGTGTTCGATGGGAGCTGGCGGCGTCGTTGACTCGGAGTTACGTGTTAAGGGCACTCAGGGGCTCCGAGTGTGTGATGCAAGTGTTTTCCCTAAACTGGTCTCAGGACACCCGGTATGTAGAAGCTCTGAAAGGTGGCCGTAAAGCTGACAGGGATGTAGACTGGTGCGGTTATTGCGACAGCCGAGAAGTTAGCGGATGTCATCAAGGCTCACTACAAATCGTAGGCTCCTCGATGCGTATTTTTGTGGTACGTTGTTGATTCTCATGTCCTTATCATGTAATTGTACTATGTACTCGTGTTATATACCTATGTGACAATTAAATGGATTGTTGTGCACTATCTTGGATGACAGTGAATGGCCAAACCTCACTACCATCCCGACCTTCTTCTGCCCTACCCTTTGCAACAGCTCCGAGCACCTTGTACTGCTCGCCCATCCCAAGGGGATCGATGAGCCTACTTGCGCCATCTTCGATCGCCTTTTTCCTCTCTAGAGAGGAAGCCGAACGCACAAGAGCAGCGGCCCTGATTTCTATGCCCATGCGCGTGAAGAAGTTGCGTTGAGAGATGGGACCATGTATCGAAACTGTACATCTTGAATAACCACAATCGTGTAGCAGAGCACCATCATGAGACGTACCAAGGTCAGCCATAGACTCTTTCAGCAACGCAAAATCGACATTCGTCGTAACATCGCACTCTCCGGGACTGCAGAAGATATCGACGATTTTATGCTGTTTGAAGGCCTGTGAATGGTTATTGATCAGAATTCGGTGCATGTGTCTGAATTCATACCCTCAAGGAATCGCTAAAAGCTTTGTCTGCACCATAGTCGATGACAAGTGCGCATCCTCCGCCTTTGGTATTGATAAGTTTCCCAATACCCCGTGCTTGATTCATGGACGCTCTGGATACCTCTATACGCGTCCCCACAGGGAGCGAAAAGAACCGAGGAGATGCAAGTCCGAGGAGGGTCGATGATGCTGTCGGAGTTGGCGAAAGAACACGCGTCCAGCGCGAAGACGTGTGATGCAATTGCGGGGGGGAGTCTGAATTTTGGTCCGAAGTGGGCATGGTGTATTTGATGCTTGGATCACTCGAGGGGGCGATTAGCACCTCGTTCCAGCCTTGTTGAGTTCTCTATGATTTCAGCTAGTAAAGCTAATGTTCGTTTCTCTGAACGGAACTCACCTCGATGACGTTCACGGGAAGGGCGTCAAAAAAACTCATGAGCAACTAGCATAGTGAAGACATCTTCTTCGTGCTCAATTTCTTCGATTGCATCGTGCCACATTGTCTCGAAATTACCCTCCTGAGAAGCCTTACGAAGCTTGCCTTCCTGTAAAGCACGCATAGTCGGACTGCTCTCAACAAGATGAATACTCTTTAGTTTTCCACGTGCTGCAGGAAGCTGTTTCAAAACCTGGAAGAAAGATGGTGAGAAGCAAGTAACCACCCGTTCGACACCACCCACCCGAAGTATGTCGTCCATCAGCGTCCCCCTACCAGGTCCAAGTTCTACTACTCGGAAGGGTACTTTAACATCCGTATCCATCCACTGCTTTATCATCCATAACGCGACAAGCTATTTGTAGCGCATTTCGCGTTGGTAAGATGTGATAGATATGATAGCATGAATCCCACCTCGCCAAACATCTGGCTAATCTCAGGACTGGTGATAAAGTCACCTTGGGTGCCAAAGACAGCATGTTCCGGCTTCATGTAGTACCCATGCGTGGGGTGCCCAAGACTGAGTTGTATGAACGTCGAGAATGATATAGGACCTGTTGCCTTCATTTTATGAGACCCATACTTGAGAAGTTGCACGGTCGAGGACCTCACCTTGACACTATCCAACATTATTTTCTCGACGTCCGTCAGAGCACCGAAGGAATCTCCAGACATCATGCGTGCATGCAGGATAGTTCTTGCATTGAGTCCATGACGGCAGTTTGGTTGTCTGAGCCACGAAGACAGTCTATTTGAACCATACCTTGTAGCATATCTGAGCATCTATGTTTTAGCAACTGGAATTCGGTCAAGTTCGCGAACAGCTAAAATTAATCATTGCAGTAATCTAGGGTTCCGAAAGCGGAGCCCTGCAAATTGTAAGTGTTGTTTGCAGAACTCACGCGAAAGGAGGCCCGGGCAGTGGCAGAACCTGGCAGAACTCCAGGGTATCTGAGACTCGCGGAGATATAATTTAGATCTCTGATAACAAAGTTTGAATTCAAGAGAACATGTGCATGAAAACCGACATCCTTAAAGTAAGATGGCGCATACTGGAGGGCGCCCCCTCGCATCACTGATCAACAACAATTTCGAGCGCCTGGAACGAGTTGACTCGAATCACTACTACTGGAAATGCAAACATTGCGGCGATGCTTAGGGAGGACTATAGCTCAGAATACTCAAAACCTGTCAATATACCCGCGGGTAACCCGTGCTATTCCCTAGCGACACTGATAACTCATCAGGTGCTCGAATCCAACAACAACCTACCGAACCATCATATCATCGACATGCTCACATGCACACTCGCGAAGAGGTTGGCATGGCTGTTGAGACTGCACAGGATCTTGAAGCATCCTTTGCGTGGGCACCTCCACTCTCGACTGAGCCTCGCGATGCATATGACTTGCTTGCTGGTCCAGAGAGTATCTCGCCTGACGACATTGCTGCTGAATTTGCAGCTCTCAAGGAGTTGAAAAGGACTGAGGAAGTTCAGAACATTAACGAAGTTGAAGTGCTCGAGGGAAATGCTTTTGATTTTGACGAGTTGGATCGGGTCGAACAAGGAATAATACCACAGACTATTCTAGATGAGGTTGAGGTGGTTTATCACAATGACGAGGACGACGGATGGGACGAGGCAACATTGATATCATCATTAGGGATGTCATATAGCCTAGATCTCTGAGTCATCGGAAGAAATTGAAGGCGTCGAGTAAGAATATCCTGAGTCTTGGTGGGAAGCGTCGAAAGCGGAACCGTCAGCAGCCGCTAGCTTGATTACGGTTGACTCGTTGTAGATAAGCCTGATATAAAATTTCGAAGATCACGCAGGTCGAGCACTAAAATACTCACTACCTTCACATCAGTTCACACCTCTCACTCTTTTCTGTATTCTATCTTCCATCTAACCTCTAGAACCAGCTGTAGATTACCATCTAAACCTTCAACAATCATGGCAACTCGTGGGTGTCTTTACTGATGCTCAATCTTATGCATCCTATGAACATACATCACAGGCATCCAGTTCGAAAACAGTAGCGAAATCGGCGTGTTCTCAAAACTCACCAACAGCTACTGCCTAGCTGCAATCCAAGGCAGTGCAAATTTCTACTCGGCCTTTGAGGCTGAGCTTGGCGATGTCATTCCCATCGTCCATTCCACGATCGGCGGTATCCGCATTGTTGGGAGATTGACTGCAGGTTTGTGATATGGTTTTTCCCATAATTGCCCAGAAGGCTGATGAGTCCATCATTTCTAGGAAATAGACACGGTCTCCTCGTCCCTTCAACAACGACTGATCAGGAACTGCAGCATCTGCGCAACTCCCTTCCTGACGCCGTGTCGATCCAGCGAGTCGAAGAACGTTTATCTGCTCTTGGAAATGTCATCGCTTGCAACGACTACGTTGCCCTCGTCCACCCTGACATAGATCGTGAAACGGAGGAAATAATTGCTGATGTTCTCAAGGTTGAGGTCTTCAGGCAGACCGTGGCAGATAATGTCCTTGTGGGGAGCTATTGTGCGATCTCAAATCAGGGGGGACTTGTTCACCCAAAGACGAGTGTTCAGGACCAGGATGAACTGAGCAGCCTTCTACAAATTCCCCTCGTGGTGCGTATTTATATGAAACCCAGCGCAGGTATATTATAACTGAGTTTACTCTTGTGTTTCTAGGCTGGTACTGTCAACCGAGGTTCAGACGTTATTGGTGGAGGTCTCGTCGTGAACGACTGGTGCGCGTTTACTGGGCTTGACACTACCGCCACAGAGATTAGTGTTATTGAAGCTGCATTCAGTGGGTCTACCATTCTTGCCTCCTTTTTTCACTTTTTCAACTTATTTCACCATCACAGAGCTTCAAGGACAAAGTTCTTCAGCTGTCATTGGACAGATGCGGGATTCTCTTATCGACAACTGGGCATGATTGAAATTTCACCATCACGCATCCCGTTACTGTTACTTATACCTTGACGTCTACTTTCATCTACACTCGAAGCGCAACCTCAGTCTACACCATGAATTCTGTATCTTTACGCTCGTAAGTCGTTGGCAATGGAAAAATAGTGAGAAAGGAATTGATACTAGAGAATATGTTTCTCGTTGAAGTGTAATGTTAGTTTTGATGCCCCCTGGCACTGGTAACCCCTGAATTGTAACACAGTTCGGCTACACGGCGTTATGTGACAGTCGCGTGACAAACGTATGCATCGACGAGCGCTTCAGGGCTTGTACCAGTACTTGTGTGAACATCCTCATGTCGTCCGCCCCTCCTCAAAGGCAACCTGAAGATGGCCATACATTTGCCCGGGTGATACAGGTGTGTACGAGAATCTGCCTACCATTCAGCATTTGCTCAGGTTAATTGTCTCCTGTCTTAACAGTTCATGATCAATAAAGCTGCCAGCGGGTCAATCAAGGAGCTCGACGGACTATGCAACATCGCACAACACTGGAAACCAGAGCAACTTCTGATGCTGCTCCCAGTCTTCTATCACCACCTTGATCCAGCTCGCATCCCCGATGTGGTCACTTCGAGGGATGTGAGGAGTATCATGCTCGCAAGGTACTCCCTTAAAGGAGTGCTAGTCACGCTGAATCGTGTCAACAACCCAAGGGAATTGACGCAGGCGGTGCAGACCATCGCTGATAATCTAATATCCAATTGGCATCGCTGTCATCTCTGGGTCAATTTCTTTTATCGTCACTTCTTCGCCTCCAGCAACCCTGCCCGCCTTCCGGGTCTTCTCATAACCAGATCAGAAGCGCTGAAGCTAGTTGTAAACATGTTGATGCGGATGAGCTTAATCGGCGATTCACAAACACCACAGTCACTAATCAACACCCCATCTCTACACTCCATTATCTCGCAGCTGTGGTGCATGGCTGTCACCTCAAAGGATAACGACTTTCTCACAGAAGCTGACAAGGTAATGGGCAGCAAGGAGCAGGGGGCATTCCAGGAACACATGTCATACGTGGTGCAGGCATGCCTGGACGTTGACCATCCTTCTTTTGTGTCCACCCTTATTCATGTCGCTGGAGGCATTAGAGCCATGGCCTCTATCGTCTTCAAGTATATCAGAAATATTCGCTGTCTGTACAGGAAAAAGGTCGTTTCTGGACAAAGCATCGACGATACCACTTCATGCGATTCTGTTTTTGGGGTGCCTCGTTGGCAAATAATGCTCATTAATTGCTTTGGGAATTGTGCAAACCTACTATTCGTTACCAGTCAACAGAACTGCGCCTTGCGAGAGGCCTACATCGATCGCAACCTCGTGGCCATCGTTATCTACACCCTTCGTGATCTATGTCAACTCTCTCTAACCCTGAAGCACGATGACTTCGCCAAACACGTCAAGAAGGCGTTTGAGGATGCTTTAGGCTACATTGCATTGCTCATGGGAGGTCCTGTGGATGACCTTGTGGCCGTTATATGTCAAGCCCTTCGGGCACGATTCCTCCCTACCATTCTTCAGGCTCATACCTGTATTCCCGGTGCGGATACTGCGGAATGCCTTAATGCATTGTTGATTACTGCCCTTCGTTCATACCTCACGTTCGACAAGGTCTTGCGGATCGCAGGGAGCGAGCTAGAGGCTGACGAGAAATCGCTAGATGCGATTGCTCAGCGCGATACAGACCTACTACAGGCCTGGAATCTGTTCAAAAAAGATGTTCGACGTTTCTTGGACCTTAGAAGCCAGATACCCGCGGCATCGATATTCTTCGATCGTCAATGTGCTGCTGTGCATGTGAGTGAACCATGTACTTCTCCCCTCTAGAGACTGTTGCTGATCAGCCCCTCATTCTGCAGAACAGCGATGAATGGCATCCGCAATGGGATCTATTCCAGTGTGCCAGGTGCACAGTTGCGAGGTATTGTTCTAGACAATGCCAGAACATAGATTGGGACCAGGGCCATCGTATGGCGTGCAAGTACCTCAAAGCTGCAATCGGCGCGTCTCTCTGCGCGATCTGATATGTCTTGCATACTGAGACATTCACAGGCCCGAATGCTTCACGATATATTAGGAGGAGCCTCTTCCTTTTGGCCAAGATCGAAGATGCTGAAATTCAGTCCCATCAAGAATTCATATCTCAATTGTCGGTGACCGCTCGGGCAGAACATCCGGAATTCCAAGACCGTCTCGTTCTTGAGATCGATCCTGTTGCAGAGGGACCCACAGACAAATTCAAATTCAAGCCGGTGTCCAACTATCTTCATATCTTTCCGGAGGCATCAGAACGTCCATGGAAAGTGGCTGACAAGTGGCGCCAGTCTACGGGACTGCATAGCCTTTACTTGCCTCCTGTAATGCGTATTCACTCGGGATACGAGATAACCGATCAACCGAACTTACTCTTCAGCCCATCAACAGCGCTCAGGATGGCGTTTAAAGAGCATGGATTAGATGCGGTTGTACGGCGCCTCGAGCGTTTACTATTCCGGGAGTTCCCTGTGATCGTACGTGCCGTACTTGTTCCGCTGATGTCGTGTTGTAATAGTATGATTTGCTTTCGAAGTTCGTGCGCTGTAATCGCTCGGTATTCTAAAGTTTCAACTGTACCATTGGATCTTTCATTTCGCCGTTGATTGTATACCAAATTGTAGTTAGAAGACACGTTAGCGTGTGGTATGGAACGCAGTATCTATTCTCATCGAGATCTCTATTGATGATGCAATTGTGATAGCTCCCTACGTCTGACAAGGTCTGGCAGTGCCAACCAATGAAAGAGAGCTCTCGTCTAGATATGCCATGGAGGCGTTGGTATCGGCGTACATCAAACTGACACAGGGTCGACAACCAAGAGTAAAGGGATGGGAAGTCGAGATATCCAATTGAAGACAAGCAACCGTTGCCTACCACTCCGCATGGACCACACAACAGCTCATTAAGACCCACGAGAGATAGACACTTTTTCTTGGATACTCGCATATTATCTTACCCCTCTGGATTCTTTCACTCAATTGAGCATGCGTTATAGTTCTTCACCTGTTACAGTCCTTCACTACCTCGCACGCATATCTACGTCACTTCATATTCGTAGAGTTGCGCGTCTAAAACGGCCGCGGGAACGGCGGACTGGTGGGTACGCCTCACACCAGCGGCATTCGCGAACTCTGAGGTACAGCAGGGGCACGGGGCCCCTTAGACTAGATTGTATTATCCTACATCCTCTAAATGGAAGGGATGGGAATTGTGGGGCGATGGAAGGACCAAGAATTTACGAGCTGGACAACTTCGCTACCACGACCTGTGTCATCACACCAGGACTTTGTACATATCAAGCACCTGTAGACATGTAACGAGGGCCAGAGGCGAACGGCCGAGGATTTCCGCGGGCTTGTCGAAGCATAATTCATAGATCCTGACGTTATCTTTGGGGATAGACTGGAGAACAGGAGAAATTAGGAATAAATTATTTTTATGGTGGGCCAGTGCACTTGATTCTGCATCAATACTGATTCGGGGACCTATGAATGTAGAGTGCGTTTCAGAAGTCGTTAAAAATACGTCGGCCCGACCTTCTGCAACCTACGATGCGCATCCATGTTTCACAGAGGTACGAGTTCTAAAGGCCTAACTGATAGTCCTAATTTGTTCTTCAGCTCAATGCCGGCGCAGCGCTGATGATGGCATTGAGATTAAAATTGAAAGATCATTCTGCTATGTCTGTGTCAATGACAGCACCTTGAGATTTGATTAGTAACGTGCTGAAGCGCTGACTCCTGATCTAGGCCTGCCGTCATTCCTTTGTAGACGATTTGCCTCTGAAACCCATTGCCAGGAGGTACTCGTATCTTGAACTCGAGATCCCGGCACTACTTAATTTCCTGTCCTCGGGCTTTTGCCGTTGATCAAGTCAGAGTCCCGAATTAAACTATAGATTAGAAGGACACAAGTACTTAGCTTAGGGTATAGAATATGAAATACATACACATGGCATCTAAGTGACGGTATCAGTACAATGAGATAGGTGAGACAGGGCGGCCTGAAAAACGTTCCCAGCCAGTGACGCTGACAGATCCAGTCCCGTGAGTCGGATCCGAAATCATCTTAGATATTGATCATGCACCAACACCAAGCGCCGCTGCCCATGACCGTCCGCCCACCTCGCTCAGCACCCTCTCTACCTCCGTCTGCTCCAAGTTAAGAATGACCCTGCGTTCCCGGGGGGGCTTACGGACGGCATTCACACCATCCTCGACAATCATAGCGCGGGACGCAACCAAGGAGTCCAGAACAAGTCCCAGTTCCTCTGGCGTGGGCTTCCGCGACGGATCTCCTTCCGAAGTCAGGGCTTCGACATATACGATATGCTGGTTTTCAATCTCACGTACTGTTAGCCGAGCACTCCACAGAATAAAAATAAACATAAAAATAAAACACATACCTCGCCCCATTTGATCTCCTCAACACCCTCCCGCTTTATACATCTCAGCAGGGATGCGAGCATGATCCGTTCATGCAAGCTGCAGTCACGGAGGTACGCTGCGGTTGGGCTATTCTGCAGCACTTTGATGACCTCCTTCACATCCTCTGTGCGAGCAGGGCGTCGTTTGGGATGCACGAGTTCCACCGCTCGTCTACATCTGAGTTTAATTGTATTATTGCTATAAAACAAGCCTGACACATACCGGCAAATATCAAGCACCCTTCTTGCATCTCCACTGATCGATGAAACCTTCATTGCGGCAAACTTCACGCCGTCGGCGTTGATCACGTTCGGTGGCTCCTCGAGGCCCTCTTTGGCTTCTTTGAGACGTGCATGCACGATTTTCTCGAGCTGCTGCGTTGTGTATGGCTGGAAGTTAATTCGGATCATGCCTTTGCAGCGCATAAATGAGCATGAGATGGGTGGGGTGCTTGATTTAACGGCACGTACCGAGTCGACTACGTACTCGCCCGGTCATTACCCGCTCTGGAAGGTCCATGGTGTTTGCGACAGCGATCACGACAAGCTTTGAGCCAGCGATTGTGGGCCAGTTGAAGAAGTTGTATACTACATCCTGCTTTGCTGTGACAAGCTGATCGAGCTCGTCCATAAGAACGACGCTAGGCATGCAACTTAGCAACGACCGACTGGTTGAGACTACTACTACTTACCACGCGTGCCCTGCGGGACCCGCCCGTGCGCCTGCAGAGAAGTGTTTGGTAAGTTGCTTGAGCGCTTCCTTGGCGCTGGTTTTGAGATGACCATCGCCGGCTACATCGTGCCCAGAGACTGTCTCCCAAAGTAGGTTGTATGCGGCAGATGGCTCGGGAATCCTGAGTCCGTTGATTTCAACATATGTGAAAGGATTCGTTTCCTACCAAAAAATAACATTAAGTGAGAAGAAGAACTGATCGAGAAAGAACAGACATTGTTCTCAGCCATTCGTTTGAGCTCACGAACAATGGCATGAACTGTTGCAGTTTTGCCTGTTCCTGGTACTCCAGAAATGTCTAAAATTCGATATTAAAAGAGTGAAAAAGAATGGTTGAGACTCTACGTACAGACGCAGCCTCCACTTCCTTCCTCCAGGAGTTCTTCTACAGTTCTCAAAACACGGCTGTATTCCTCCTCACGGCACGGGAGAACATCAGGACGCGCTGCAACATGAAGGACGTGCATTGCACGAAGCCACGGATCTGGAGGAAGGTTTTGCAGTTGATTGTAGTGTTCCTGTGTAAGATTCGGAGGCGGAACACGGACGGCTGGTGCTTTTCGACTTCGCTTTCGCAGTGCCGCTTTAGAGTGCGGAGTGGGCGCTGCGAGCTTCAGTGCACGTTTTTTGCTCGGCGTGGATTTGAGTGTGGATAAGGCGCGTTTGCGCTTGCGAGACGGTGTCTTTGGAATGTCATCAATGGGTCTACTAAGAGTTGTCTCGTTGTCGGAGGTGTCGTCAACAAGAGAGGGGATGAGGTGGTCATCGGGCTCTGATGGAGGTTCATCGTCCTCGTAGTCACGATCACGAACGGGATCGTCGCCACTTTCTTCTGCAATGTCTTGAAGCTTTGTTCGCTTCTTCGTACGCCGTCTTGATGGTGTGGTCTCCACAGCAACATGCCAGCAAGTCCCATTGGCGAGGTCTTCATTAGAGCTACCGAGAGCCTGTTGTTTGTGAGCTGCCCAGTGGAAATCATAGTAAATGTTGCTGCGAGACTCTATTGCAAGGCGACAGTAGAATAGTTTATTCTCTTCTGCAGTAGCACCGATCCAGTTACTTCGTTTGCGTGCTGTAGGTGCGGTCTGTGGAGCTTCGGAGATAGTGCAATGCGATAGTATACATGAAGGCGGAAGAATAGCTTGTGAAGCGAGAGTAAAATACACTTCGTTCTGGTGGTAGGCATGAGCGGATGCCAATTAACAGATGTGCCACTGACCTCAAAATGATCCCTCTTTGCCCTTATGCGAGGCAGTTCTGATGGATGTTGGAACCAGTGAACCCTGACCATCATCTGATAATTTTCGCCCTCCCGGTCCTCCTTGCCTTGAAATTCCCACATAGAAGCAATGACACCAACACTGGGGTGTTTTGTAGACTGGGTTTTGACGAGTACGGTGTCTCCGACCTCAAATGTCTCAGTCTCGACAGGTGACTTACGTGCACTCAACCCTTTCCGTGAAGTTGGCGCGGTATTCTTGGTCCGCTTAAATGACTTGCGAAAAGCAGTCTGCATTCCTGGCCCTGGTTGCCATCCCTCATCCTCTTGAAGAACCTGGTAATCTTCGAATACAGTAGGGCGAATGTAACACGGAGCGTCTGTCCAGATTACAGTTTTGTCTACAAAGGCGTCAATCTTTACGGGAGTTACAAGCGGTTGAAAGCGTTTTGAACGTCGAGAAGGCGTTACCGGAGTCGACTCCATTGCTGGAGAGAAAGTGGTGTCACGAACGCGTGACAAACGCGTCAGTCACTGTACGAGGGTCACGTGTTGATGCCGGGCCTCCGGCAAAACACTCGCTTGTTCAAAACAGTGACTCAGAACTGGCTGCATTCTGCTTGTTGTGGTGCACCAGCCACCCATTCAAATCATTATCTCCATTGCAAGACCAAAAATATTCTGTGATCTGCCATTTTCATGCTTGTGGCACGGTGAGCAATGAATCGACTCGGAAATGTCGCGCCTAAGCCGATCGGCGATATGCTCAAAAAATTAGCCAGAATTTCCCCGGTCATGCCGCATTATATTAGTTGTTGGCAGCTATGATACTGCCATTTTTCAATTGCCAGGTCACTTGGCCATTTCCGGCAGTGGATCAGGGGCCGTCAGCAGAAGTCACTCGATAGTTTTTAAAAAATGAAAAATCTAGTCAAACCTCGTCACCTAAACCTTGTCAACAGAGTTTAATCCTTCTCACACCCCCTTAACACTCCTGACATCCCTCGGGCTTCAGACCGTTACAGTCCCGCCATAACTATTTTATTTGCTCGCGGTCACACATACTCAAGAATACACCTAGCTAAGCAGTCGATTGCTTCTGATATCCCGCTTGTTAGGGATGGCGAAAACTATGTTAGCACGTTCGTCCTCTGACTTTTTTCTTTTCATGAGGTGTCCAATACGCGGCCATATTATGGGGCTGCAGTGTATGCTCCATACGGGGTACGGCGAACAACCCTACTGTTCCGGCGTGTGTTACCTTCAACTTCAATATATTCCGCAGGCTTTTTTGACCGGTTCTATTGCCGTCTCTCCGCGTGCTTATTGATAACTTACAATTGTATGCTCCGAGACTTGCAGTCCATCGTGCGTGCACACTGTGGGATTCGCAGGTTCGCACAATAAAATTGAAAGTTCGGGACTTGCTTCACGTTCATCAGGTGGTGCACAATGCTCAGTACAATACATTGTCTTCAAAACATTGCAGCGCCTTCGCAGGCAAACAAACAATGTTGTCTTACCAGAGCCTTGTTCTGCTCCTGTTATCGCGTCCACGCGGCTCACTCTAGGTTGGCCCCTGTAGAAGTAGCGCAACCGTTTAAAAAAAATAATTAATGTCCTATGGAGAGTTGTACTCAATATTGTCTAGTCTAAGGGATCCCGTCCCTGTCACACCTCAGGATACGCGAATGCCCTGGTGTGAGGCGTACCCCCACCAGTCCGCCATTTTAGACGCGCCACCGTCCCTTCGAAGATGAGAATACAGTGGGTATGTGTATGATCTGTCGAGAGCGCAACCGTTAATGAAGCTTATCGTCAGGCTCGCCAAGAAGCAAAGGAAGACGATGTCACGATTATGATGAAGCCTTTCCCCGTCTGCCTTCTCGGCAAGATAAATGTAACATTATTCGTGACAGCAATCCAATGATAACATTCAGCGTGGCGCTTGTGCGTGTGCTCTTTTGGGGGGCTCAAATTAACTGTCAACACGAACACCATTCCCAGTGTACCAACATGGATGCCTTTGCACTTTCAGACAACTTAATGGCTTCGCGCATGTGCCAGCAAGTGAACTGAATGGAGGGTTGGACTTGGAGCTTCTCAAGGCAGAGAACGTCGCAGACCATGGTCTCCGGAGACAAGGGAAAGGAGCCTGAAAAATTGTAAGAAACGTGTATGAAAATTGTGGATAGATGAGATTAGTACGACAGTATGTAGATAAATCATAATCAGAAAAAAGCGTATGAGAAAATCAGGTCCAGGACTGTGGTCTATCCCTTGTCTTTGTGGCCGTGACTCGGACGCGCTCCGGGCGCTCTCGGCATGACGCACATGCTGAGCAATCTTTGCCTTGCGGAGATTATTACCTAGTGCAGGCGGACGTTTAGGAGGACTTTGCCCAAACTTTGCCTCTTCTTTCTTGTCCGCGTCGCACCTATAGGCGTGTGGGTTGCCTTGCGGAGATTATTACCTAGTGCAGGCGGACGTTTGGGAGGACTTTGCCCAAACTTTGCCTCTTCTTTCTTGTCCGTCGTCGCACCTATAGGCGTGTGGGTTGCCTTGCGGAGATTATTACCTAGTGCAGGCGGACGTTTGGGAGGACTTTGCCCAAACTCTGCCTCTTCTTTCTTGTCCGTCGTCGCACCTATAAGCGTGTGGGTTATTTTTCATCTTGATGTACCTCTTCTTATTTGTCCGTCGTCGTGCTAGCATTCGAATCTTTCGTCACCCACCCATATATTTTCCAAACCCGCTTATTACACACGTTTTTCACGTATCCTGGGTCCACTCGAGGTCTATCTAAAGCGGTCTGGTTTTGTTCTTAGCTAGTGCGGTATTCATCGGATTTTTTCGGAGTGCTCCTCCGGAGAAACTCTTTTGCTGGCTAATCCTCGCAGCTTGCGCTTCTGCGAGGCAAAGTGAGACCAATTAGAAAGATTTGAAACGCTCACAATGCTTTTGTCGACTTCTGCCATTCTGCCGTTTTACCATTTTGCCGATTGCCAGCTAGCAGCAGCTACAATGCCAATTCCATTCTGCCCCTAAACTAATCATGTGATGCATTTGATCATCAAAATTTTGCGAGACACCGAGAATGGATAGTTACGTGAACCGCCGGATCATGCATAGAGTGCCAGGCCTGAGTATGAGCAATTGCTGGCGTCGGTTGACCATATGAGAACCATATAATCTCATCGTCTCAACTCTGGCTGTTAAATCACTTTGTAGCTCTCCCTCTTTCAAAATATCCAACCAGCAGCCAGCCGATATGCTACCCCCTGATCACTTCCTCCTCCAGCCTCGTCAGGACTTCCTGCTCGGCGTACAGGAGGGACACATCGATACCTCCACTCTTGCTGCACACGATTTCGATGTTGATACTCGCACGGGTTTTATGCCCCCAGATCCGCCTTTAAGTAGACTCCCGGCGCAATGGGAACTCTGGGAGACAGCACTAGATGCTGCAATGCGGGAAAAACTACAGCTTGCTGTCAAACTAGGTCTGACAGCTGAGGAGAAAAACTCATCTGAGTCATGGCGAGAACATGTTCGACAGGTCAGTACGGACCTCCGTACTTTTTATTTCCCACTCACACACACCATCAGCTGCCTGTCCTCCCCATGTCCGAGCTCACACACTCCGAGCTGCTACTCCGGCGCGCGCACCATGTTCTCACCTTTATCATGCATTTTTACATTTACACACTCCCCCTATCTTCCTCCGTGTTCATTCCAGAACCAATTTCTGTCCCCCTCGTCGCCATATCTAGTCATTTGCAGTTACCCCCAGTCGTCACGTACTCTGACAATGTCCTCTATAATTGGGACACCATCCGCCCCAGGGCCCAAAACGAGCTTGGATTTGAGGCCCCCGCTCTAGACAACCTTCGCAGTCGGGACTTGTTCTCCGGTACCATAGATGAGCAAGAATTTTACCTTGCTTCGGCCCGCATAGAGCTTTGCGGCGTCGAGGTTCTCGAGCTTATGCGTGCAACTATGGACGAGTTGTTCGTCGGCGACGAGATAGCTATCAGGCGTATCACCGCATACCTCCACAAGCTTGCGTCGATCGTGCACGACCTCGAGACCATCCTGCTCGACGTGCGGAAGGGCTGTGACCCTGACACGTTTTATCACTCCATCCGCCCATGGTTCCGTGGCGCAGACTCCGATCCTGCCCACAGGAAATGGGTGTTCGAAGGTGTCGAAAAGCAGCCTATCCACCTCTCAGGGCCAAGCGCAGGGCAGAGCGCCCTGATCCATGCTCTAGACGTATTCCTTGGTCTAGACAATTGCAATGTGGTCGAAGGTGGTGTTACGCCGGACCAACGGACGCTATTAAGAAGAATGCAGATCTACATGCCGCGTCACCACCGCAATTTCTTGCGACACCTCAGCACGAACCCCCGTCCTGTGCGGACGTTTGTGATGCAAATGAAGCCTGATGTAGAGCTTTTGGACGCGTACAATTCTGCAGTGCAGTCGGTGAAGGAGTTTAGGGATGCGCATATCAAGATCGTGGCAATCTATATTATTGGACCTGCTGCTCGTGAAAGGATGGAACTCGAGCACGCAGGTCCACAAGCTCCGGAGGCTGGGAAACAAGTGCTGAAGGGCACTGGCGGGACGGATCTAGTACGCTTCCTTAAAGGTGTTAGAGACAAAACTGCGGAGGCGGTCATAGAGCCTACGCTGCAGTAGACCGCGTTGGATCTAGGACCCTGGCATAACATAAGCATCGGCATTCATGCATTTGTTCAACTTATTGGTCAATATTCTGACTCGCCAATCTTTTCTCCTGTATGGTGACATACTCACTTTGCATGAACTGCGTTTAATTAATCTCCCTTAGACAAACAAAATGGTAGATTGTTGTCACTAGATTATATGACGTTCAATGGGTTTAGTTCAGGTGTCGGACTTGTGATTGAGAGTGTCTTCCATCAATGGTCATCACTGAAGTCGAGCGTTGTGGGGAATTAGTCGGCTTGCAGCAACAAAGCAAAATCCATGCTTTCTTACCGGGTCCTACGTCATAGTATCAGCAGTTGGATGTACCACGTTTGGAAGTGCGATCAGAGCTTTGGGTGCAACTTCCATACCTGAGCATACCGGTTAGCCGGCCATAGTTATAGATAGAGAACGAATTGTCAAGGATCTCTGACATTATAGGAATGGTGGCACAACATCAACACCATAGACCTGGGCTCGGCGGCGGTTTGGCTGGAGCAAAGGGTGACGTAGTCACCTACTTGACTTATCCGTGGAGTAGAAGCCATCATGATCATATGTCCTTCTAAAGCCGCTGACTGCGACAGGATCTTGCCGTTAAAGGGATCGCGCCTGGAGCGTCGAATGATGTCTTCAATATTTCCAAGTCAGGAAATTGTAACTGAACTCGCACATTGAAGGCATATAATAGTAACGGCTGACATACCTAGTCGGGCAACTCAGTCGGTCCCGCTCGTCATAAGCATAGCCACTCATATTTGCCAGCCAGCGTCGTGGGACGAACTAACGGGGCAGCACCTGGATATAGAACATCGACACAAAGGAATGGCTCTGGTAAGCTGCTTGCACTGCATCGAAGACCGACAACCTTTTGATAGAGGTAGACTCTGATCCAGATCACAGAACCCGTTCGGAGGATACAAAAGGTGCCATGCCGACGTCAATTGATGTCATTCTTAAGTGCGCTCGAGTAGATGCCGTTTAATGGTATGGCTATTGACGATAGGAGACGCTCATGTCACAACAGAGCACGATCGTCCGATCGCTCAGAGCCGGAGTTCCTCGCAAGAATCTTGAACAGGGTTTCATTTCCGAGTCGCCTGTGTAGATTAGAAAAACGAAAAGATGGCGCCCAGGAGAGCACAGGATAAAGGAATAAGGTTCAAAGAGTAGCCGAAGGCTAATTGCGATATGGTTCACGGAGCGCTGTGAAATCCTTACGAGTTTTTGGCAAGAGCTAACCAGTTGAAACACTGGATAGGATCCAGCCGTGCCTCGTGTCCGCGATTGCGGGTAAAGGCTCTCCTTTGAAGTTGCTAGATTAGTTGGGCGCAAATGTTCGATATGATATTTTGGTTGGAGGTTCGATCGGATCTGCTGTCAAAGTTGTGAGAAGACGTTCCATGCAATATTTTGCAACGAATCACGCCCCCCACCTACAAGCAACAATTAGCACGAACGGCATATCCAACATAACAAATAAATACAAACACTTATCCTCACCCTTCCTTTCCTTTTTGAGCTAA
Organism: Suillus subalutaceus; assembly: GCF_016647625.1. Lineage (NCBI taxonomy): Eukaryota > Fungi > Basidiomycota > Agaricomycetes > Boletales > Suillaceae > Suillus > Suillus subalutaceus. The sequence continues at coordinate 515,409 of NW_024540259.1, read as the reverse complement.
TTGTGTTGCTCACTAGATTATCAGTCACTGATTTCAGTTTCTCATTGCTTTATTGTTATTGGGCATTTAGGAAGCACTGTTTTCACATATCCGCATCTATTCCTTGACTACAGACACAAAAGACCTTGCCGGGTCTGACTTTCAGATACATTGAAGACAAAAAGCATCAGACCTACTTTTTGTTCTCCACCAAGATCGCAATATCTTCTTGACACGCTCGCCCAAGATGGACATACACATCAACTCTTCAGCTATAAAACACGCAAGACAATGGCGGTGGTTAACCAACAAGCCTTCCGAGCTATTCATATTACATTCTTACTACAATGGCACCAGCAGCAGCCAACTACTATTCCGCTCCTCCTCATGCACACCAGAAGCAACGTGGCTATCGCATCTGCGATACCTGCGGTGCAGTTGAAAATCCAGTTGTCCAGAAGTTCAGACTCTGCGGTGGTTGTGTAGGTCCTTTCCCTTCTCTTCGATCACCAACCCTCCTGACACCGTCGTTATCCTTCAGATGACCACCCAGTACTGTGTAAGTTACTCAGGCTCCCCTGCATGTCATTTATTCTAACGCACAATTATAGTCCCCCGAGTGCCAAAAATCGCATTGGCCTTCTCATAAAACCATCTGTCAGCACACCGCTGCTCAGATGTCAGGTGCAAAACAGCAGGCCATTGGGCCTGCATATCCCGATGAAAACTTGGCGAAGTACCTTCGCAAGTTTACCTCAACGCACTCTTCACTTCTCGGATGGGCCGGTTTCCAAGCCCTTCAATTAAAGCGCCTGCCTGCCAATATCCGGCAAAGTGCGTTGCTTATCGAGCTGAGCTACAACGCTCACGCCGAATCATTATACCGGTAAGTTTTGGTCACCGGACTTTAAAAGGAGATAGTTTTAAATACTGATTCCGCCGGACACGCAGTTTCTCAGTAGCAAATACGCATATAGTCTCTCGGACATATGTAACCAGCCATGATCCCCTTGTGGCCGCTGATATCAGCCGACGAGAAGAACGTTGTCGTCGCAGTGGGGGAATTGGAACCCTTGTTATACTCGTACAATGTGGTGGCATTTCTCAAGTTATGCCCGTGGAAGTCGACCCACCTAGTAAAATTTCATGGGATTCGCGAGACGATTGGGCGGAAGTTCTCCGTCATTTCGTTGAATCTGGCCGAACAGATTTCAAACCTATATCCACGACCGCCAGGGGGTAAGCAGTCAAAGTTTGATGAATCGGACCGTGAAACTGACATGATCGAATCTTAGGGTCGTTTATGGCTAATCTAAATCATCGCCTTCTTGACTTATGATTATCTTTCGGCAACGTGAATCGTTGCATGACCAGCATTTTTTTTCGTTCCGCTGCATCGTGTTCGGACAATTTGTACTATTTGCGTCGCATTCATTACAACTTATCATACCCCACGATCTCATGTTATGTTGTAATTGTACTGCATGTCGATTTAATGGTTATCATTCATTGATACAGTTAGAACTCGAGCTTGAACCGCTCTGGGCCGGTTATGAAATAGTCGCCCCCTGCTTATGTAAAATTCATAGATGGACAACACGTTGACCCTTCCATCTCTTCCAACTTACTGAAAGTAATATTGTCCCTGATCAATGATGGCTACTCAGGGAAGGGAATACACATCTGCACCCGCTGATGGATCCCGGACGCTTACGCTACACGATTCGCAACCACGACCAGACGATGATGTCGGTCAGCCTGTAGTTGTGGGAACTCTTAGATTACGGGGGGAACCACGCAAGACTCGTCAGCGAGTTGCATGGGATGAAGACGTGATTGACAATGAGGGATCTGGAAAGAAAAAGTCAAAGAGTGAGTTTGTCCAGGCATAAATTCGTGTGGCGGAATTGACCCCGGACCCCTACTAGTTTGCTGTATATACCACAAACCTCGGCGGTTTGACGAATCGTCTGATGAAGAATCATCCGGGTCAGACTCTGATTCAGATTGTCAGCACAATAATTGCCCGCGTCAGAGAAGGATGCATCATCCAGAAGGAGACGGGCATAGTGATGGACTTGCTATGCGTGACGCCCCTAACAGAGGAGCGATTCATGAAGTAGAAGAAGCAGGGTCGAGTGGTAATGCGTATGAACGCGCCCCTAAGACTAAAAGGAATTAGGTACGTGGGTCATCAAGTACGGAGCGTTGTTCTGACGATGATCATGTCAAGATTACCCGTCAGGCTATACGATATCCTTGGTACTCTACCTATAGATTTGTAGAATATATAATACGCCTATTTGCATACCTTCAGGAGCTGAGCCTGCCACATGCATTCGGATTATTGACATGTTTTGCTCCTGTTCAAGTTGTAGAATTTTCTGACTCGTAGTGGAGCCTCAAATTCCTACAACTTGAACTGTGACTTTGACTTTGATTCCAACTTTACCATGCATCATCCCTTCAAAAGGACAAAACGCTCGCGAGAAATGACAGATTCCTCGTCGTATCGAGCGAGTTCGCCATCTCCAAGGTTGGAACAACGGTATCGTGGTCCAACTCATCTGCCTTCGTCCAACTTTCCACAGTTGGTTGGTTTTATCGTTGCAATTCTCGTAATTGGTACTCTCTACATTTCGCTGTCAAAATCAGCATCGCGACGTACAGGGACGTCACCTACTCCACCGAACACCACAGATTTCGAAATAGGTTCAACTCGAGTACGTTCACCGTCACCAAAAGTAATTGACCGAACCGTCCTTCATGTCCTTCATGATATCCATGAACCTGATGATCATCGCGATTTATCTCCCTCGACAGTCTCACGACCCCATCTCAAATGGCCCCCAATTGTCACCAGAATTCCCGAGTCTAAAGGTGTTTCAGAACTTGAACATACAGGCGTTCACGCTCCTAGTATGTTGACAGCTCCAGCTGCTGACGCAGTCCAATTCGATGAATCAGTTTGTGGTTCATTCCCTTGTCGCTTTCTTCTTCCCCTTCGTATCGCCGAGCAAGAACCGAAAGTCCATCTGCATCTCCACCAACTGGCTATTCTCGCAAGTAGCTTGAATCGCACTCTTGTTCTCCCGAATGTAGGCAATAATCGCATAGGGGCTTGCTCCAAATGGCCACTCGATTCATATTACGACGTGGACCTGTTCAGAAGCGCCCGCCCCGCTATCAACACTCTGCCTTTCACTGTATTTGACAGTTGGAGCAAAACGCGTCCCATCTTACCTACAAGCAGAGTCGTATCTTTCAGCGTCAGCAAAAGTGGCGAACGGGATTCACTGTCCGATCCACTGACTGACGGCGATGATTTCATCATCGATTATGGCCTCGCAGACCACAAGGTCGCTTCCTGCCTACACTCCAAATTTCCCAGACTTCACCAAAGCTCCTCTATGATTTCCTTCAGGTTCTACCACGACAATCCGACCAGGCCATCGATAAGCCAGCATCTTATCCGGATTCTCTCAGAAGCTGTGGACTCCGTGGAATATTTCTCAGACGAGCTTGCCGCGCTCCGGAAATCGGACGTGTTAACCATCGAGTGGGATCTGCGCCACCTGATCTTCCCTGGGCCCAATATGATAGACCTGCAGTACTCTCATGCTCTTGTTGAGCTTGCGGAAAGATTAGCAAGCTTCACAGGACCCTATATTGCTGTGTATTGGCGATTAGAACGCGTCCCGGTGGAAAACCTTGCGTGGTGTGCGGCATCGCTTGTCTCTACTCTTCGTTCAGTGCTCGGCGATGATGACTCAGGGCCTCAGCTGGTCTGGTTCGCTACCGACTATCACACCCCTTCAGAACAGCCAAGCGGTGTGAAGACTAAGAGCGCGAGATCTGGAACTTTCCAGGCTGTTAAGCCCGAGCACGAGGAAGTCATGAGCATCATTCAGGACGCATTCCAGACGGGTGGCGATCTAGAGGGATATGCCACGACTGAGCTTCCATCGCAGATAAAAAGGTTGAGAATGTTCGAAGGGAACGTTCAGTTTGAAGAAGGGGTTCTGGAGGACTCAGGAGTTTCAGGCATCCTAGACAAGTTGGTGTCGATGCAGTCCCAGGTTTTTGTAAGCGGGTCCAGGGCTTGCAGCAAGACGAGGTGCGTCTTCATGACAGCAAGTGTTAATATTTGATCAACGACAGACCACAGTTCCTCTTCAAAGCAAATAGTCGATTTCCGAGAGAGCGTAATGAGGGATAAGGAAATTACTCTGGACATCCGCAACGTTGTGGAGTTATTTGGAGAATGGTAGCGAGCTTAGTTCCTGAAGTTGAAGTGGACAAATGAGAAGGAACGCGAAGCAGAGCATAGTATAGTCATGCATAGAACATGCTCATACAAAATTTTGCGATCACCGAAAAATGCAAGTTCTAGCACTCTGACCGAACTTGTAGCGTCTCGCACCAACAAACCGCCTACTCTCTAGGTGCACCCCGACCAACACCTGCGAATGATGGCCTGTAATCGCCGGGCGCACCACCCTCCTTCTTCCGATAATCATCGCGGTCGCCGCGAGGTGCGCGGTAAGCACCGTCGCCACCACCGGGGCGTACGGTTGCTGGGCGTGGGGGGCGAGCAGCCCGCTTGTGAGTCGAAGGGACGATCTCGTTGGGGAGGTGTAGCCTATCGATACGTGAGTCCGAGTAAATAAGATATAACGAGATTACACACCACTCCCTGAGATATTCAACACCTTCAGGAGTCAAAACGTAGTAATACCACTGCCACGAGAATTGGGTCTTAACGAAGCCCCTGGAGGTCAGGCTCTGCATGGCCTTGATAACCTGGAGATTCGGGACATCGAGGTCTTCATGCTTCGGCGCGTTGTAGTCTTTCTTGGCGACCAGAACACCCTCTGAGATCAATTGATAATGAGCTCTGGAAAGCCATCGCAAGGCTTGTATGCCAATAACCATAACCCACCCTTGAAGAGGTTCTCGTAGATGGCGCGCCTGTTTTGTTTGGTGATAATCATGCTGGGCTAATTGAATGAAATGGGGAAGCTGAGGGAGAGTTGGAAATGGATCGGACAGTGCTCATAGGAATCAAACGTACTGCGATGATGATCTCGCACTTGTCCGGCTGAGGAAGACTGGAGTCAGTCATGTTATCCAACTGGGAGGTAGCTCATCCAGCCATGGGGAATTTCTGATACTCTTCTTTGCATCCTAATACACCCCAGACGATGTGAACAGTACTCACAAGGATTTGACGGGCAGGAAGGGCCTTGAAATGAGTCTTGACGTCGAGCTGGACAGCGTACGCGTGCCTCTTGGACTAGGTTTCGACGAGCAATGGCGGAGTATGAATATTTCCAAAAAAGGAATTTTGAACTAGTGTCCGTACTGAATTCTACTTTACGAGAAGAAACGACTTCCTTATCATTAGATCTGAGGCGTGACGGATCACTCTAGACACTGATATAATTTGTTTTCAAGGTACGGCAATATTATACAGTATGCAGTGCACGGCTACGTTGATACAAAACAAAAGGCTGTAAAAACCACGCAGAATCGCACCGACACTAGTGATACTGCTCACAGGCTCGATGCATAAGGTTTTTTCAACAATCATGACGGCTGAATGACGAAACCTGGAACCATGGTCCGTCGGAAGTTTACATCTCATGCCCCCCTTTCGAGCATACGGATCATCCTCTCGATGTCATCTCCAGAGATCGGATCCCTTGCACGACTAAACCACTCATTCAGGCTGAGGTCGCTCACTGTAATAGGAGATTGTCCGTTCGAAGGCGACCTCCCGACATCCGCGTTTATGCGCCTCGCCTCTAATATAATATCCTCCGTGTTCCTTGCACAAAGGGATTCGTAGTAAGAGTTGTACTGCCCCTGGACAGTCCTAAAATTCTCATCAATATTTTGTCGAACATATTTGGTAGGAAATCCTCGTACTTTATTTGCTCTTTATCGCGCGTTTCAACGGCCCGTTTTGCAAATTCGGAAGACACTTGCCCTTGATCATGATAAGCAGCTCCAGACGCGCTTGGGAAAACAGCTGGCGTATCGTCCCGTGATAACGTTGTGTTTGCTTTACGGTTCAGAAGGAGCGGCCTCTGTTGACCACCCTGACGACAACCCTTAGCCTGCGCATCGAGACTAGAACCCTCGAGAATTTGACTCATCGCAGGCTCTCGCACGCGGTTTACTTCTGCAGCCCATCTAGCCACTTTGGATGCGACTCGTTGGGGAGCTGGACTGAAAATATCTTCCGGAATGGGCATGCGTAGTGTTGTTGTACCTGAAGGCTGGTGCGATGAGGACGCACGGGCTACTGGCGCTCCCAGATACACCTTCGGCGCGGAGATATGAATGTCTACAGACCTTCGCTCCGCAGCAGCTTCAGCTGCCCAATCTGGGACGGGGCCGCGGGTTGAGGGAGCTCTGTGAGTCGTTATGTGATTGGAACCCGAAACGGCCATCCGAGGGGGAACGTTTCGATGAGTCGCATAGGCTCCGGCAGAGTGCAAGGGCTGCGGTCCGTAGGCCTTTGCAATGTGATCAGGTAGATCAGTCGTGCACTTCCTTGAATGTGTATGGTTTGGGAGGTTCACATTCAGAGCATGGTCGCCTTGCTCCAAGCCTGGTCCAACGAGTCGCAGGGGCGGGTCATATCTCGTCAACGTGCTTTTCAGAACCAAGCCTTGTGGTGTGAAAGACGCCGCCCGATGATTCAAGGCGTTCTTGCTAAGAACAACATGTGACGGTCTTCCTGACTGGGGTATTGCGGGACTGGACTCGATGGCTCCCCCAATACAATGAACCGGTTCTGGTGACTGTCCCGAAGGAGCATGGATAGATGCCGACAAGAACCGGTGAAATGGTGCGTTCGTTCCCGATTTTGGAAAATCCCATATCTCACTGGTTGGCTCCTGACTCGGACCTTCGAGATTGGAGTTAGATGTGGAATAAAGTTCGTCGTCTGACGCTATTTTAGTAGGGCCTTCCTTTATGTTTGGGGGGCATCCCTTGGTGTTCGGATATGTCAACAGTTGAGCGTTGTGTGCAGACAGCTGCGCAGAGGGAAATTCGCCAGTTATCGAAGCCTCTGGCATCGTCATAAACAAACTGCCCTCCTTAATATTCGTCTTCTGTGGAGCCGAAGAGGGAGGAACAAGGGGGATGGTGACTGACTCTTTTGCTTCCATAATCGCCTCGGGCATGAGCGTTTCATTACCCAGCGCGAAACTTATTTTGTTGGGGCTGTTGTCTTTGCATTGATCGCTGTTCTTCTGACCCAAAACAGTTGAAGCGCTGGTCTGCTTTCCATTATCGCCCAGGACAATCAATGACAGCTCAGAGGCCGTGCTGTGACTAGGTGTTAAGGAATACGCCGGTAGTGGGGACTGGACGGCTCTGTAAGGCTTTATGCTTTCCGCAGCTGGATCGCCAGGGGATTCATCCGTTGATGTCGTAGTCCCTAGACAATGACTAGGACCTTTCGATTCAGGAACATCAATCACGACACATGGATTGAGAACGTTCTGATTATTATGGATACCCTCCTGTCTCTTAGCTCCAAGCTCGGCGCTGCCAGGAATAGTGTGGTAGACGCCTTCCGAGTACGTCGGCTGCTCACCAGGAACTCTTTCCTTTGGCACCAGTCGGGTAATAGGATACCCTGCTTTGCAAGGAATTGAGGCTGTCGGCGTTGCTTCGTCATTCCCAGAGGACACTAGTGGTGAATAGGCGACTGGATCCTCGATTTTAACTACCGCTGGGCCTCCAGAATCCCGTGAACAGATAGCATGAATCTCAGGTTTCCCGGTGATCGCCCCAGGCGGGGTATCGTCAGGAGCGTCTGGCCTGATTTCGTGGTCTAGACACTTGGTATGCACATCTTGTCCGCCCAATAAGTCGTGCTGTTCGACAACCAAGAGCTCCTCTTCATCACCGACCTGGCCGCAAGATGCATGGAGCAGGGGTTCATCTATCTGCGACTCGACGATGACGCTGTCTTTGGGACAATCTTCAGAACTTGGGTTTGCATCCCCCAGAAGCGGCTCGACTCCAGTAGTTTTATCGCTGATTTCCTCCAGCAGCGCGGCAATATCGACGCTCTCGCATGCGCTCGTCTCGTCGTTTTCAGCAGGTGTTATGGTAATGATCGGAATTTGTGCTTTCGTGGCTGGTTTCCTCTGAACGACATGGTGGATCGTCTTGATACCCATTGAGATCCAGCAGAGGTAGGAAGCGAGCAAGGCGTGTAGCCGGTGAATTACGAAGCACGGCCACCTACATGCAGTCACCATGAACATAGCGATGTAACGAGCAGTGCTAGACAACATGTGCGCAATCTTGTTGAAGCACGCTACTAGGATCTTGGCGAGGCGCGCTGTACCAGTGCGGAGACAGCAACCAAGCTTAGATGTTACTTCTTTGATGATAGGCCACGACCAACGGAGGGCAGCCATGGAAAACGCCGCGACACACCGAGCGACTGCAGCACCTGGTTCCATCGTCTTAATCATTCTCATAAGGCTCGCCACACCAGGGTTGACAAGCAGAGCATCACAAACTACAACCTCCGAAGACTGTTCAAATGGTGCAGCGACAAGCATCGTGAGGATCCTGTGCAGAACGTATCACCGAGATATGTCAATTTGAAGCGAGCGGCTTCGGGGGTATAGGACTCACAGATAGTATGAGGTATGCTGCTACTCAAAGTGAGCGCATAACGGACGAAGAGCAGCACAGGACAGAAGGTGATTATGCGCGGAGAGAAAGGGGCGAGTGCTTTGTGCTGCTTCTCCCCGGGCACGGGTGACTGCTGACGTACCCAGGAAGGGAATATTACGTTGCGCGTGCGCTTCTGCGCACCTGGGGGCGGATTTTGAAACCAGAAAACGTGGTTAGGTTCCGCCAGCGGATCGAGAACCCAAGGTATGTGGGTTGGAGATAGTGGTGTTAATGTTGTAGTAGGCGTATCATATGAAGAGATAGGAGAAGATGTAGCTATTGATGTGGAAAATGATGGTTGAAAGTGAGCCAAGTCCCCTGGAATGATGGCATTTTTCGAATGTGGGTAAGGTGAACTAGGTCCAAGAAGTAGATGGGGTGGGAGATACGGGAGGGCGTGAAAGGTCTGCGTGACACGCACGCTGAAAAAGCGAAGCAGCGTGTCTAGCAGAAATGCCCAAACAACGGCATGGATCTCTGGAGGGATCATTCTGGACGCCGATCAAGGTTTATTTTGGGTGTTGCGTCGAATATGTGGCACTTTCTAAATTACAGGTGATTGAGAGGTAAAATGGAGTAACGAACGAAGATAATAAAACGGAGGGGGAGGTAAGCAGTTGGCGATGTTCAACTGTTTCAGTCGGCGCGACTGACATCACGTGACTGAAAATCAATGCTAAATAATTTAATATTTTTCCACTGAGTAAGCTACATATCTTGATCGTTCAACGTAGTTTTGACTTTTAAATTTGGAATCAGGAAGCCTGCCAGTGAGGCAGAGGTCACTGAAACCGACTCTAGTGTCTACGGTACGACACAACATACGACGCATGCAGTGGCGGCGGCTGTTCTTCCGTAATCTTACTTTCACTAACTTTGATTTCGAGTTTGCAAACGGATGTAAGTTTCACGTTCTTGTAAATTTTAGCGTCACGGACACCGCAGGACAGCTGTGGCAATTCTGCAATTCGGGAACATTCTTGTTACTTCATTTGGCTTCTGCATCATATGCCTCCTGGGGTGAACACGACAGATAAACGGTGCAACCAAGTGTCCGTTCTACGGTATAGTGTGCTGTAATTCTCCATTCATCTTTGGTTCTAGAGACTATTTGAGCAATTGTAGGACTGACTACCCACTTCTACTGTCTCTATCGAAATATGATGGCATCGCTCCTGATGCCAGACTAGACCTCTAGCTGCCGACGGCATGGTTGACCCCTGCTTGCGTATCAAGCAGGTGAGTTATCACGAAGAAAGCCACCAGAAGGTTGGGAGGCGGCCTGTAGGAGCCTAATCAAGTCAGCGCATTCGCCTCGCGTCTGAGTTCCTCTCACAGCAACAATACATACACCCAGCTCCGACAAGATTGGGGCTCGACATTGGTTTTGGAAACAAGCTTAAGGAATGAACGTCCGTCTTATCCTCACGGACAATATCAATGTCCAAACAAGTTACTTCTTCACCTCCTTGCTTCAGCCGAGCTTGCACTCGAACGGTCCTGTAATCATGAGAGTCAAGACCATCATCGCTATCAAATCAGTGAGCGGAATCAACAGGCTCTGGAGCTGATTTCTGGGCAAAGAAGGAGCTGGCGTTTGTTCCACGCTCTGCGAACAGTACTTGGTTAGCCCTGTTTGAGACCTCAAACCGGTCTTAGTATCCTTCGATACTAGCTTGCAATGAAACTAGTTTGCGATGATGGAAGTACACTTGAAACGTTTGAACACATAATGCTCACTGGCAGAAATTAGTAAGTTTCTTACACAGTGGTCTCGCTTTTGACACTGACTACGTACTTGAGCTTATTATAGTGCAGCGTGGCCTCTATTTTCGGTCAATTTCTACCATGTTAAGTAGCAGAATGCTAACAGGTACGTCAAGGCTCCGTTATCCGAGACACATACTTCTCAGTACCAACACTTCAGTGGACTAGCCGTGGACTAGCACATACAGGTACAGGTTTGTGAATAGTGTACTATAAAGGAGCTGGATTTTCGCTCACCGAACTGAACACCTTCCCCATACGTCCTCGTGGGTAGCCTTTTCACTTCTATAAGTTGTTCGTGCAGTTCATTGTAAACCCGTTCTTCAAGTTGTTATGACTCTCCATCAAAGCAGACAACATATCTTTACTAATGGAATGCTCGACTGCTCAGTTAGCCAGGCTGCTACTTCCGGTTCACGACCTACCTTCAGACCTAGATTCGGACGCAACCACTCCCTCACTCCTTCAGAAACCGTCTGACATATCCACCACCATTGAGGACCTAGATTCGGACGCATCCGCTCCCTCACTCCTCAAGAAACCGTCAGACATATCCGCCTTCATTGAAAATGAGCAAGCAGTTGATTTCAAGCAGATACTCAAAGACCTCATGAAACGGCAAGTGTTTCGTGGTGACTTGCATAAACTGACTGATTTGACATTTTGTTATCTCTCCCTCAGCCGTCAACATGAAGTGATCAAGGACTGCCCACTTGGTATCGTGTTTAAGGACTTGCGCGTCGTTGGTGCAGGTTCTCGTACTTCGCTCCAACCCACTGTAAGCTCACCTTTCCATCCCTCAACGTTTCTGCGCAAGATAAGGGAAATTCGCCACCCCCCCGACCAGAGACATCTTGTCCGGATTCGAGGGTGTGGTCACTCCTGGCCAAATGCTTTGTAGGTTCACGTCCGTCCGTCCTCGACCTCCGGTATTGACTTTCCGTATAGTGGTCCTTGGCCGTCCCGGTTCTGGATGTTCAACCTTCCTCAAGACGCTTGCTAACCAACGTGGGGAGTACCATGCTGTCGAGGGTGAAGTTTTTTATGATTCATTCACCCCGAAGGAGATTCATGACTCCTTCCGTGGCGATGTCACTTATTGTCCGGAGGATGATGTCCACTTTCCAACCCTGACTGTCAACCAGACGCTCTCTTTCGCTGTTAGAAATCGTACACCCGCAGCACGCTTTCTCGGCCAGACGCGCGAGGAATACGTTGAGGATACTACCACGAGGTTAATGAAAGTCATGGGCCTCTACCATTTGACAAATGCCTTGGTCGGTAATGCTGAGGTGCAAGGTGTTTCCGGTGGTGAGAGAAAGCGAGTTTCTATCGCAGAAACTTTAGGCTCTGCAGGCTCACTTTGTGTATGGGATAAGTAAGTTGCAGTCATTCAAGGGGTATTATTCTGAGTTGTTTCTATTCTAGCTCCACCCGTGGACTAGACTCCTCGACTGCCCTTGAGTTTATTCGCACATTGCGTTGCGTCACAGATATTAGACGCACAACAACGATCGTTTCTCTCTACCAGGCCAGCGAGCGATTATATGATTTATTTGACAAGGTCTGTGTTATTGCGGAAGGTAAGATGGCCTATTTTGGTTCGGCGAAGTTGGCCAAAGGTTATTTCATCGATATGGGCTTCGAACCTCAAAACAGGCAGACCACTCCCGATTTCTTAGTAGCAGGTAGGACATTACGGTTTTCTAGGATTGTCTCGTAATCATTTTTATCAGTCACGGACACGAACGGGAGGAAAATCCGCCCTGGATATGAGAGCTTTGTCCCGCGGACGTCGGAGGACCTTGCTAGCCGTTTCAAAGTGTCCGACCTCAGTCGTCAGAATCAAAAAACGATTGAAATGCGCTGCAAGCAATTTATTGGCAATCGCAAACACAAGCAGACGTATCTGTCTGGCGTAGCTGCTGAACGTGCCCCCAGATCTACCGCGTACATGACATCTATTCCCCAGCAAGTCAAAGCGGTCATGAAGCGCCGCCTGCAAGTTATTGTTGGTAATAAGTTCGAGCTCTTTGTACAACTGGCGTAGGTGACAGTCTTTTTGGTCCAACTCTCAGTGACACTGGGCGAAGTTCCCAGGTCTTCCAAGCGGTAATTATTGGCACCGTCTTCCTGAACGTGCCAAAGGACACCTCAGCCTATTTCTCTCGTGGGGGCGTTCTGTTCTTGTAAGTTATTTCCCTCGTCGTGGTCCAAGTTATGCCTCACGGCTCTTTCAGCTCCCTGTTCTTCAGCGCTATTACATCCCTTGCAGAAGTCCCTGCGCTTTTCTCCCAGCGTCCAATTGTACTTCGCCACCAGAAAGCCGCGTTATATTACCCCTTTATCCAGAGCCTCGCGCATACTGTCATTGATATTCCGATCACTTTGGTCATTCAACTGGTTTTCTCTGTAATACTTTACTTGCTGGTTGGGTTGCAACGTTCTGCCGCACAGTTTTTGTAAGTTCTTCATGCTGTTGGTACTTGGCTTTCATATTCACACTGTTGCACAACAGCATATTTTACCTTTTTATTTTCTTAATGTCACAAACCATGAAGACATTCTTCAGAACTATTGCTGCAAGCTTCAAAACTTGTCATAGTGCAATAGCCGCTAGTGGTATCTTCGTTCTTTTGATATCGTTCTATGGTGGGTATGCAATCCCTTGGCCGACTGCTCCAATGGGCTTGCGGTGGATCATGTGGCTGAATGTGCGTCATCCTATCCCTTGTAGAATGCTTCTTTTCGGTTTAGTATTAATATCGCTAAATAGCCTTTGTGGTGGGGGTTTGGTGCACTTGTTGTGAACGAGTTTCATACGCTTGACGGAGTTTGCTCCACTCTCGTCCCTCAGGGTCCTGGCTACGAGAATGTTTCGCTTGTAAACCAGGTCTGTACAACAGCTGGATCGCAGCCCGGGCAGCTTCTCGTCGATGGCAACATCTATGCTGGATTGACGTTTGACTTTTGGTATGGTCATCTTTGGAGGGTGGGCCGGTCCGTTGTGCTTTGTGAATAGCTCATGACACTACCCCAGAATTTCAGTGTCATTTGTGTCTTCTACCTCGTATTCTTGGCCGCTCTCCTAATCGCAACAGAATACAATATGTCGTCTACTTTCGACAGCGCCGTCATTCTCTTCAGGTCGAGCTCCAATGTTATCGATGTGTATGCCAAGGCACTTGACGAGGAGAAGGCAGATGCAGAGTTTCGCTCTAGAAACCACTCCAAGGTAGCTGACCCATCAACTTTCCACAACCTCGAGAAGAACACTGTGGATACGAACCTCTTCACGTGGCAGCACCTGCAGTATGAAGTCCCCATTGAGGGTGGTATGAAACGCCTTCTTGACGATGTCACGGGCTTTGTTGTCCCTGGGAAACTCACTGCGTTAATGGGCGAATCTGGCGCTGGAAAGGTATGACTTCCTATGATACCAATTGCACATCCTGTTTAATTGAGTGCTTGTAGACTACACTTTTGAATGTTCTTGCACAACGCGTTGCTGCTGGTGTAGTGGGTGGTGACCTGTTCGTCAACGGGCAGCCGCTTCCCATAGACTTCCAGGCTCAAATGCAAGTATCGCCTTGATTTGTGTCGACTTACCTGAATGTCGTGCTTAGCGGTTACTGCCAACAACTCGATGCTCACCTTCCCGAGGCAACTGTTCGTGAAGCGCTCCTTTTCTCTGCAAATCTTCGCCAACCCCAGTCAGTTCCTCTCACTGAAAAGAAAGCATAGTGCGTACGATTTGTTTCCATGCTCAATCCCAACTTGACTTTCTAGTGAAGTGTTGACAAGTGCCTTCAAATGTGTGGTCTAGAGGAGTATGCCGATGCTATTGTTGGTTCTCTTGGGGTTGAGCATCGTAAACGTACCACCATCGCAGTGGAGCTCGCTGCCAAGGTAGAAGGCGAACCCTTCAGGCCGAAGTTGTGCTAAGCATCTAACAGCCCAAACTGCTACTCTTTTTGGATGAGCCCACGTCTGGTCTCGAATCGCAATCTGCCTGGGCTATCGTGCAGTGCCTTCGTGAACTTGCTGACCATGGTCAGGCCATTCTCTGCACGTGAGTGCCATTTCCACTTGTGGGTTATCCGCTGCTTAAGAGCTGTATTAGGATCCACCAGCCTTCAGCAGAGCTCTTCCAGGTCTTTGACAGATTGCTACTCCTCTGCAAGGGTGGACAGACTGTCTACTTTGGCGACATTGGCGAGAACTCATCAACCGTCCTCAATTACTTGGAGCGTAATGGTGCTCCACGCTGCGGCTCCGACGCCAACCCGTAAGTGAGGTACAGTTGTACTAGGTATGGTGCTTACCAGTGTATTCAAGGGCGGAATACATACTTGATGTGATTGGTGCTGGAACAGCTGCGATCTCCATCACTGATTGGTACGATGTCTGGAAGCGTTCATCAGAGGCGATGCAACTTCAAGTTGAGATCGAAAAGATGCACGAACATGGTCGTACTTGCCCACAACAGCCCAGCGTCCAGTATTCCGTCTTTGCCACCTCATGGTCGCACCAGTTCGTTGCCCTCACCCAACGGAACTTCCGAGCATACTGGCGTGCTCCCGCGTATATACGCGCCAAGTTTGTGCTTAACATCGCTGGTGGTCTCCTTGTGGGTTTTACATTCTTCCAGGCAAATGACTCTTTGCAGGGCACTCAAAACAAGTTGTTTGTAAGTACATCGTCGAGATTCTTTGTTGAATCCTATTTTCACACTCTTTAGTCAATCTTCCTTGTCCTCGTGCTCAGCATTTCCCTTGTCCATCAGATCATGGCTGTCTACATTGACATTCGTACAGTGTACGAAATCCGTGAACGTCATAGTAGAATGTATCACTGGACCGCTCTCGTCGTATCACAGCTTGTTGCTGAGCTTCCTTGGAACATGACAAGTTCGGCGATGTTCTTTTTCTGCTGTTACTGGACTATCGGATACCCCACGAACCGGGCAGGTTACACGTTCCTCATGCTCTCTGTCGCCGTCCCATTGTACTATACGACGCTTGGACATGGCATCGCGTCCATGGCACCAACCACTCCAGTTGCATCCCTGTACTTCACAACTCTCATTATCTTTGTCTTGATTTTGTAAGATGCACGCTTTGGACCACGCTACACAATACTAATAGTCCATCAGTGACGGCGTAATCCAGCCATTCATGGAGCTTAAATGGTGGAAATGGATGTATAGGGTCTCTCCTTTCACATACATCATCGAGGGTCTCCTTGGTCAAGGTTCGTGAATGATTTCTTGCTGGATAACCATACACATTTTGGTCCTCGTAGCTATTGGCGGGGAAGCTATTAGCTGCTCTTACACGGAACTAGTCTCCGTCAACCCACCGAAGGGTTTGACATGCGACCAGTACATGGGTCCCTTCATGCAATTCGCCGGCGGCTACCTCACGAACCCAGAAGCTGCAGAAGGCTGCCAGTACTGTCCCTATACGACTACGGACCAGTACATGTTCTCGAGGTTCAACATCGCATACAGTAATCATTGGCGCAATCTGGGCATCGTTTTCGGATTCGTTGCATTTAACGTGCGTCACTGCCGGAAGTTGCTTGGATCTTGTGCTCACGCAACATCTGTAGATTACCGCTGTTTTCTGGTTCACATATTTCATGCGCATTCGCACTGTCGGTGTGTTTGCTTCTCTTAGGCAGAAGTTAATTCGTAGCAAGTAGATCGCGATATCTCGTGGATGTACTGACAGGACTATGTATAGGGTGCTGTTTGCAACCCACGTATTTATAAATTAAATGTCTGTACTACCAGCCCCGGAGCCGCGATAGCTTACAAACCAACAGAATACCGCCAGGATATGATGGGTGGTCGAGACAACAGAACAGGTAATATTGTGCTCAAGAAGAATAAAAACGTACAAGTTAGATAAGGAAAAAAACTTTCTGACAGACTAGCTGAAGATGGGTACATTTCTAGCCAACGAAACCCTCCTCCACTTCTGGAAGGAGAATGCCCCGCAACATCCTATCAACCCTCGCGAACGCACTCACTGTCCATAAAGATATCTGCACGGACAAAATTGTTGTAGATCTCGTTGGACGTAAGAAGCGTGTCTGTACTGTTCGGCGTCGCTTCGGGGTGGAGGAAAGCAGAGAGTGGCTAAACATGGTCAGCAATGCCGTAGGATAGCAGAATGTAAGGTGCAGAGAAAAATTTCGAAGGTGCCCAGAAAAGAAATAACGTACTTCGTGAAACTCGAGGAATGCTGCGGCTGAAGGGAGACTTAGTGAAAAATACGTGGGAGGGGATGAGACGTACAGCCTTTGATATACCCGTCGTCCTTCATTCCCGGACCGCCATGAATCTTCTTTCGAAACTGCTTGTTCGGATGGTTGTTCGTGTAGAACATAAGGCCTGCCTCTGCGCATCGCATATTCAATATAACATGAGTAGGCGCAAAGTTGAAATGTAAACATAAACATACGATTCGAATCAAAATCGACCTTCAACCCCGATTTCTCGCTTTTCAACTGGACCACTGGTTCATTCGTACTCTCGAATATCTCTTTTACGATATTTAGTTCCTCCCCTGCTTTCGCAGTATCAAAATCTTTCGCAGATATACGGTGTGGCACGAGTTTCTCGCATAGGCGAGGAGCGAGAAGATAGTAGTGGTCATACCCGTGGTCCGGACATCCCTCTTTGATTAACTTGTCGTTATGCTCGTGCACTGTGCCACCGACTGGGCAGTATTTTCCCGAGGGGAGACTATTTGGAAGAAGCTCAGCAGTGTGGCTTGCCTAGGATGTCACGCAGCTATCAGCCCCAAGAAATAGAGTGAGAGGTACGATACCCGGCGCACCTTAATATTCAGCCTGTGATTCTTCACTGAAAGCTTATCCCTCCCGCTTTCACCCTCCTGCAAGCTTGCGTCGAGGTTGAATCCCCAGTGCTAGATTGGATCAGCACTTGTTTTCTTTGAGATGATTCAGATACATACTTGTGTCAGATTAATGGGAGTAACGCCTTCATTTGCTAACCTCGCCCTGTACAAGATCACTATGCTTCCCAACTTTCCTTTCTCGCCTTGTGCAGGGGGGAGCAGCGCAACGAGTGTTTCCAGGTGCAATTCCCCTGGATAACCTTGATCTCCGTCTTCTGATGTGTACGTATAGATAGCTGTGTTATTAGATGACTCGGACGTAGAGGAGGTCTGGATAGTGCGGATCTCAGCAGGTGTGAAGAGCTTGGCGTTTTCGAGGGACAGGCGCTGCCAAACTGCAAAATCAAACCCCACGAGACCGCCATGTAAAGAAACTTCAGGGGATTCTGGCGAAATGGAGGTTAGACAAAGGTACACGCTTGAGGAGCGGAAGAAGGGTAAGATCTGAGACTAAGACTGGAATGGAGAAGAAAGAGGTCGACAGTTTAAAAGCATCATGGAACCCACCATTACTAACGGGCCTTGCCAATCTCTCGAATCCATCCTTCTTCACTATATGCTCCCCAACCCGCACGCGGTTGGCGTACCGCCCAATAATGGTGTTGGTGTATTTGAATGTTTCATAGTCTTTAGGATTTTCAGGACCGATGAGGATATCGTGGGTCTGATTTATTTTGGATGGTGTTCATTTTGAACAACGAATTGTCAGGGAGAGAAAGTGTTAGAAAAGATGGCGGATGATTTGTTTTGACGAAACATGTCACATTCGAGCATTGTGCATTAGGTCAGTAAGTATAGGTCCACTCACATGAAAGATGCAATGCAAACCTTTCCCTCCACCTGTACAATGATCCTATGTATGGTCACGCCATGCGGGAGGACCTGTGCGTTCATAAATCAAGGATCATCAGTCTTTACTTGATATTTAGTATTCCAGCATAAACTGCCCTGTACACTTGTGCCATTCCACAGAATTGCCAGTGTAGACCCAGACTACAATGAAGTCCAATTGACAATCAGAACACTTACCTCAACGGCAAGTGGTGGTGTTAATGCTGACGAGAGAGACAACCACTCGCCCTGATATCGCTTTTCCATCATATTCTGTGTTGCTTCAAGCTGCCCTCTTCGCAGAACTTTGAAGGACTATCTTATCACTGTCGCGGTGCGAAGGCAGTGGTTGCGCAAACATAATGGTACAGTAGTAATATCATCAACCTCATGACACTAACGGGTCTTGAGCGCTCTGAGCGGTGCACCGTCGGTCCGGGGCCGGTTACGGCAGAAGTTTTGGACCAGCTGATCTGACACATCGGGGTTAAGAGCACCGTGACTTTGAAATTTGAATGAGTGGGTGCAAAATCTGATATAAGTCGTTTAGGGCCACATCCACCAATCGTCAAAGGTATATCTTGAATTCTGTCCCTCACCTTGTGTATGCTGACAATCCATATATTCCTTATTTCTCAGGACGTCCACAAACTCGCTCGTTTCTTCGACATCATGCATGATAATGCACCCTTGCGTGTTCTCCTCTTTAAGCGGTTGCTTGTCACTCTCGCTCGTCCCATGAAACGTGCAGTTCACATTCCCTATTTTTCGGTTTCTTGATCTCATCAATATCGATCGCTGCATCTCTCTGGGACAGAATATTTTTACGGATGCAGGAAATTCTTCCTTCATGTAATGAACGGCAGATTTCTCTCTGATTCTTTCTCTCCCAACTGGCTATTCGCTCCTCAAGCTTGTCGACAATCTTCATCTATCTATTCACCAGTGCATCCATCCGATCTTGTCATTGCTTACATATGAAGTACCAAACTAGAGCCATCACACACTCATTAACTCTGCATTCAAAGCGTGTACGGTCACCGCCCATTCATCATCGCTTTCGCTCCTGCTGCCTCCGTCCTTGTTCACATCATTTGATCGTTCTTTCTTTGTACAACAACCCCTTCTACTTTTGTACGACCGCGCCTTTCCCCCCTTCTTTGTACAACCTCCTACTCTCATTGTACGACTGCCATCGTCGCTACACACGTCGATTGTGTTTTACGACAGGGGATCGGATACGTGTCCTTTTGGTCGCATTTGTACTAATCAGCGTATACATGAATCAGAAGGTTGTTGATTCTGTTTGTGTGGTACTTCATTGATAATTATAGACAACGTCTGTCACGAGGTCGACTTGGGCGCCGTTCAAACCTGTGTTGGGTCAATGAAACACAAGATGTTATTCATGGGTCAAGGTCAAGGCTGAACGTTGCATCACACACTGGACACTGTAGCAAGAATACTTCGAAGATCGCACGGGCACCGCACCGAAATCATATGTGGCGTTCAAACATTCTTTGCGAGTCACTGCTTTGCGATCTCACCAACAAATTTCATCTTGATCCCATTGGTATCCCTGGATGCACATCGTCTTTCTACTGGGATTGGGCTGAAACACTGACTTCGATCAATCAGATATTATCCCTCAAATCCCACTTCGGCGATGTAAGCGCTGGATTGTGGTATATCAAGCACGGATGCGATCGTTATACGTCCGCCAGGTTCCCCCGCTCGCTCACTCCCATCCTCTAATAATATGACTGTAGTCTCAAATGATCCCAGTTGGTGGCCACTCATCGATGCGAGTATCATCTTCAGCTATTTTATAGGTTCGTGGAGAGTCAGCCTCATATGATGACGGTGATGATTCAATTCACCTTGACTACAATTTCGCAGTTGCTGCCTCTGTCGGGATAATGTACGATTGGGGTGAGCAAGACTAAGTATGAAAAGAACCACTAATATCCTTGTGGTATTCTCAGCGCTTACGTTGGGACAAGAGGTAGGTCAAACTATTACTAGGGCAGCCAGCTCGCTTAGAATTGCGTTATAGGTTGAACTGATCTGGGTGAGCGGACTCTCACATCAAAAGAATGACGTGGAAATTGAGCTTGTTTACGGCAGAAGCAACGCTGGTCCTTGATGACCTTTCTCTATCTCAGTGTATGTACCTTGTGTTTCAATATTTACGCTTAGCAAGTCCAAGTTTTGCTGACTTCAATATATCCTAGGTGCGTTATATTGGAATAGGATATGCTGTGTACGTTTGGAAGTTTAAACCATTGATGTTGCGCTCATTGCCCATCTCTTACAATCAGGATCTACGTGCTGGGTATGTGTCCTCGCATACCCTCTGTTTCTTTCTTGTGACGGGCGGCATACAGTCAGTGTTCCAACAATTTCGATGACAGATTCAGTGAGTATTCCACACCGAAGCCTTCTATTGCCGTCCAAACACTGAACTACCATGCAGGGGTGAGTGAGATTCTCGAACAACTCGTTGATTCAACATAACGACTCCCACAGTTGTGAGTTCGTTTGGAGCCTGCGATCTTCCGAAGCTGATAACTAATGTTACTGTATTTGTAAGGCCTTATCATCTACGACATACATATTTGGATGGGTGACGTTGTAAATGTAATACTGGGCGGTGAGCTATGCACCTCCGTGATATTCACTTTACTGAAACATCATGCAAGTCATCGTGATCACTCGGTTATATGCCATGTATCAGCAATCCAGAAAGGTGCTGATATTTCTCGTTGTCATCTTTCTGGTCATCAGAATCGCCAATGTAGTGATGGGCGCAATGATAATGGTGCATATGTCAGGGGGTAAGCTTTAATTATGTATGAAATGTTTAAGTGCATCAAGCTCATTGACAAATACCAGAGGAATTCGTTCTCTTCGGCACTTATCAGTGCGTGATTGGCAATGCGGCAGATTCCCTATTTCTGGATTGCATGACTTGGATACTTGGGATTGTATGGGAGGTCCTTGCACTGTGTCTCGCGGCCTGGATTGCTATAAAGCACTTCCGTGAACTGCGACGACACTCAACAAGTGGTATTATTGGGGACTGTTTCACGGTGTTAATGAAAACTCACGTGAGTTACTTTGCGAGGTGAGCTCATAATGTGAATGTCGTTCTCTTGTTCTGCTGAAGTTTTGCGCGTGCTAGTTTTCTGGCTATCTCTTGCTCCGAGATCGGTTTATTCTCTTCAAAGCTCTCAGCGGTATGCCGATCTGTCACCGACCTGTACATGCAACCATGATTCATCATTTTTATAGGACGCATACTCCTTGGACACTCAGATTTATCTCGGTCTCACTCAGATATTCCAGTTCGTGCAGTTGTTTGTGCTGGGACCACGCCTGATCCTCGGTGTTCGAGAATATCACGCTAAGCTCGTGGCCAACTCTGACACAGCAACCGCTATGACTTCAATTGCTTTTCAGGAGCACGTCCATGTGTCAACCAGCAGTAGTGTGTAGCGCAGGAGATGCTCGATATAATTGATTTGCGATGCGCGGGTAGTGTGTAGGGAGTGGGAGATTTTTTATTTATTTATTCTAGGTTTTGTCGTGGTACTTATTTATGTAATTGCGCAGTAGATATAGGTCATACAAGACCTTTCGGCGAACTATGAGTAGATATCTCTCCCCGACGCTGAGGTTCACGCGCTCAATCTCAGTAGTACTGTCAAGATTGTAGTGGCTGGTGGAAGTCTGTTCGTTCCTGATGCCATTGCTGAAAGGTGGCTGTTTGTAATTTGTATTTGTGCTGGGACCAGTGCCATTGAATGTCTGCACCACCAGTCCTGGACCCGCGATAGCTTACAAAACAGAATATCGCCAGGATATCCAACCACTGCTGATATGTCGGTCATCGCCGGCGACGGCACCTAGTCAAGGGAGCTGTAGGAGGGGTAGTGGTGCGCAGGTGACTTCATAGACTCGTGACTTCAGCCCCTAATCGAAATAGGAAACTACTGCTACTGTGACGTATGACTGGGATGTAAGTTATAGGGAAGCATCTACTTTTCAGAGTCCTACGTAAGACCCAGCACTCCCCATTTCAACACGTACTTACTGTACAGTATTTTGCCATGGGCAAAAGAAAGCGCGGTGGCCAGAACAAGCGAATTCTCAGTTCTGATGAGCTGCAGACAATACTGATGGAGAATGTAACAACCCACTATTCCGCCGAGATGGCATTGCTCATGCTTACGGAGGGGCATGGCTTTACCATTCCTTTGCTAAAGCAGACCATGGCCGGTAGGTTCATCATCATTTACCAAAACTACTCATTATTCCCTTTTTTCCCGTAAGATTCAGGTCAGGGGTTAAAGATCAGTTTTTCAAACATTCGCTTCGAAGACATCGCACATTTAGTGGGCCTGGATCATCTCCGCATGATCAAGGACATGGAAACCTTTCCGCTACGTCGCTCTCGAATCGACACTGGGCTTTTCAAATCGATTGTAGAAGATATCGATGCAATGATGCTTCAATATGGGTCGCCCACTGAGCATGAAAATGAAGAAGCCCGTTCACGGTTCCTCTCGCCTGTGAGCGCAACTTAAACCCAGCTGATCAATATGATAACCTTATATTATTTAGATCTTTAATCGCATCTCAATTGTATTTGAAGGTGTGTTCCGCAACAAACCCGAAGGCATGATACCTGGGCGTATTGCCAGTCAAGGGAGAATCGAGTATTATTTCAAAATATTCGGCGTTATCACCACTATCTTCATCGAATTCATGAAAAAGATAGGCGATACTGGCACTGACCGCTTAGATGCGATCGCACAAGTGATTGCGGAGTGTGACGGTGAGTGATATCATTTAGTTACTGCTAATACTAACAACCCCTAAAAACCTTAGCTTGTGATTGGGTGAATACACAGAATGGTTTCAGCGTGCCTATATACGCAATCCTTTGTGATGGTGATCGTTTCGAGTTCTATCAATTCACTAGCCAAGATCCCCGACCACACAAATTCTCCCGAGGCGTATACTCCCCAGACCGACTTTCTCGTACCGCCTTGCACAGACTTCGACTTCCTGACTTGTCGGACTCCAATAATGCCCTTTCTTTCATGACGGCCTTACGACCGGTATGCGAGGTGATATTTGACCTGTTCTTGCAGGGATATTGCTCTGCGGTCGAGGCACAACATGACCGTTCAGCCCCAACGCCAGGTACCGACGAACAAAGACATAAGAATCTAGAAGCATGGAGGGACTCGTACGCTCACGCGGTTAGGGCGAAGGACAAGTTAGAGAGGCTGACGAGTCGCGTGCAATGGGGCAGGTCAGTAAAGCAATCTCGGATGTTGGAAGGCAACAGAAACTCTGGAAATGAGATAAGTTCCTCAATATTTGGCCGTCTCATCTGTAAGGCTGAGTATGAGTTCGAAAGGGAATGGTGAACAAAACGAAGCTGAGAAGAGACAAGTTTTAGAGGACAGTTGAGACGGGGACTTTCTAAGAGGCTTTTCGGTCGTGCTTGGAGCGAGGATCTGACTCTAAGATTCGCTGTAGGTATGAGGTACATGGGGAGTATATATACGTTTTGAATTGCTTGACTAGGCCGGAACGAGCGTGAAGAGCATATGGCGAGGTGAAAATACTTCGGTGAGGAAAGTGTATCGTGAATTGGGGGCACAAGGTAGAATAATGAAAGAGATAAAGGAGAAGTGAAAGAAATGAAAGGAATGTATCCACGTAACTCGGATGCGAAGAGTTGCGCTCTTCGCATAAATGTGTCACGTATGTGTCGCAATGCAGTATTAACCTGGTCCCCATTTTTGATAGGGTCCATCCTATCATGAGCGACTGGGACGATGCGGCAATCGAGTCGGCTTAAGAATGGTAGATTTTCTAGCGCACTGTTTGAGGGAGATGTCACGATTTCGCACTGATTCTCGCATGTGATATTTCCGTTGATTATTGTGTATCCTTAACTATAGTCGCACCACTTCAGAAATTGCACGAAAACGACGCTGATATGCATTGCAAGAACCAGCGAATGACAGAGCAAAAAATTTCCAGTCTGGTGGTCAATTTGTGAACTTGTACACTGTCGAAGGAACATCAGCACACCCAAAATTCTCAAAACCAAAACGAAAAATTACCACACGCGCCCATCCCCGGCTCCGTTGCAAATACACAACTCGCGAGGTCCTCCTCGCTCATACCCTCATATGACGCATATTTCTTCTTCACATGCTTGATAAACGCCTCCACATCTTCTCGATGTACGAGAGAAACGGTGCAGCCGCCCCACCCAGCACCTTCAAGCGCATCAAATCGGAGGAAAATAGGATGAGCGAAAAAGAACGCACCAGTCATGCGACTCCCATATATTCTCCCCTTCCCCCGTCCTGTCTCCACTTCCCTAAAGCTCCGCGCGACACGGACGAGATCGTTCACTTTCGGATGCGAGCAGTCGAATTGCCTGTGGCAGCTGTCGTGCGAGTCGTTCATAAGCTTACCGAGGGTCTGGAGCTTGGATTCTTCGTTGCCTGGTGATTGAAGGGTTGATGGGCGATATGTCGATCAGCGTCGTCGAGGTCATGCAGATAGTGTTATTTAATCGTCACAAAACGGACCCAAGGAAAAAATGCACCTCCTCCAGCTAAGCAGACCTCCCTAAATTTGAGCACTTTGAGCGCCTCTTCAAGAACATGCTGAGCACGGAGATACAGTTCGAACTTAGTTGTTTCCGCTGATGAAATTTCAAACAGCAAAACATGTCAGGACGAGCATGGGAGTTCGGCAAGTCAGAGTGATGAATGAAATAGCACCATCAAAAAAGCTCACCGTCCACCCCCGAAAGATACACCTCCCTAAATTCTGCCTCATCCATCCCACTCTTGTTAATCATCTCATCTAGAGAAATATCTGTTCTATTGCCAAACTCTGGCAACAAATAGTCCATAGCAATCCCCAATACGTCCACCAATCCTTTCCGGAGCTGCCCAAGATCTTCCAACTGCGCATCTTGCTCATCTTGATAGAAGCCACTCTTCCGAGCGAGGACTTCACGTAGGGTCACGAGACGCCGCTTCGTGTTGTCGCCGTCTGTGGAATCGACTTGGAGATTAAGACGATGGGAGAGGAGGCGGGCGGCTGCAAGGGTCTCCGCAACACGGAGGTTGTATTGGTGTTTGGCGCTTTCCGCTTTGTTGGAGACGACTAGGCTGTCACCGAGATTAAATCTGTCAGAACGTTTTGGACGACTAGGAACTGGCTGAAGGTACCTATTAGCACAGACAAACACGGCATCGCGCGGAAGTCCGATTGGCTCCGCATGAAGGGAAGGCACGAAAGAAACATATAGTGCACTGCCAGGAAGGGCGATCACGGAAGCTGATTGGTCCATCCTGCAAAGAAAGTGAGCGGCTAGTTGCGTGGAAAACACAGATATCGAGGGGTAGATCTAAAACACAAAGCCGCCACACAAAAGGACCAAGTGAAGACAGCGACACTCACCCTCCACTGTTCACCCCAACTCGTCTCTCATTCTCCATCGCAATATTTACTAGCTCACCCTTGGTTGGCTTGGTTGGGGCCTTTTCCCCGTCAAAAATACCGTTGGCTGCCAAAAATGCCAGTGTACTCGAGACGACCATGGCTGCGCTGCTTGAGAGACCGGAGCCAGGGGGAACATTTCCAGTGACGAGAATATCAACAGGAACAGGAACGGACGATACGGATGATGGAGAGAAGAAATGATTCAGAACGCCCTATACCCAGCAATTAGCATCTGTAGAAGAATTGAAGTAAAGGCGAGGAATAGAATAACTTCAAAAGCCGGAGATGGGACACGAAAGGGCAAAGATACATACATAATATCCCGCCTTGACATAACTCTCCCATCGTAACTCGCTTTTATCGATATCCAAATGCCAGGGGGCGACACGCACAGCGTCAAGGGGAACGTCGTCTCCAAGCGTGTGACGGCGAGTCGGCATGAAGACCTGACGTGTGTAACGAGTATGAAGGTTCTCAGCTACGACAGAGCCTGGCGCATGCCCGTCGGGATGCGCGGCAACGGTAGACGCTGGCCGCGGAGCACAAGCAATGAGAATATCATGCTCTATAGCAGCTGGCAAAACGCCAAAGTCCGCGTAATCTATGTGTTCACCTGTGTCCTGTAAGTTACCATTGCATTGAACCGTAAATATGAATCATACCAATGAGGCTGTATTACATGGGGAATGATGAACACCAGTGGGAAAAGGAGGGAGTGTGAACGTACTTGACCCGGCCTGGGGCTCGGGCGACATAGGTAGGTTTATGCCCGAACTTGGTCTCGAATTCTCTGACAAGCTGGTCCCAGCGTTCTCTGCCCAGAACCGAAGCGAAGAACAAACTTCATTGAAAATCAGTACATAAGACCTAGAGTCCAGACTCACGCGTGTTTGGCTGCTGTCGCAAGACTGCCATACACTTCTTTCAGGGTGGTGAAGATGGGGATCGGTGCGTCAGCTGCTGGAAGAACTGTCATCCTCAAAAGTATGAAATGAACTGTAAACTCCAGCCCTGCCCAGCCTCGGGGCAGGGCAAGGGCGGCCCGGGGCACGACGGAGCGCAGAGGCCCGGATTTATTGATGTGTACTTGCGTTTGCTTGTTCTTGTTGTAAGCAGACGGTCTAGCCAAGTATACGTTACCCGGACGTTAACGTTACTGTCAAAAATCAATTTTTTGTGTACATAAGTACTTATTGCACGGAGAGCAATTGTGTGAACAATGTCACTCACTGGTGTTCCACCACAAGATGCAGAGCGATGTAGACTGAGCTCCTTGTTTGCACGAACATTCCCGGACCATCGAGACTGCGAGACGCTGCACATGATGTTCACAAAACTGATCCGCCACCTGCTCTCTTACTTCGCGATATCACATCTTTGTGAATAATATGTTGTCGCCATGACTCTTTCTCCCCTGATACCTGGCAGATTGTCTGAAGTCACTGATTTGCAAGGGGCCGCTAGGTCAGAACCACACATTGGGGGAGGTGATTCAGGGCGTCAGATCATGTTCTAGGCCATGGCAGGCATGGTCCGGCCCGATCGATCACAGACTCATCCGAGTGCTAAGGACTGGCAAATCCCATCGCAGCATATTAGTGCCTGCACCACTGATCATCGCATGCGACATTTAATTTCAGTATTGAAACGAAGGCCAGATGGAGAAACGAAGTCAAGAATATTCCATTCATTCTTCATCCTCGTTGGTCACTTTCTACTATTTTGTCTTCATTATAATTAATTGCCAGCCTTGCCCCTGTAACCTGAATTTATCAGCTTCTTGTCTCCTGTACGGCCTCTTTTACGCCGACTTACAGTCTTCCTTGTTATCACCATCGATCAGGCCTTCGAGGTCGACCAGAGCACTTCACTCATCAGTTCTCTTGTAGACAACTCAACGTTGTGTAGACTAATTAGCTGGATTCCGCGGGCTGGTATATTACGCCTGATCCGCGGCTCCCTAGTGGGGTCATTATATAGTCACTGGCCCAGATCGATACTCGCTCGCGTCAATCTCGCTTGTTCACCCATCCTCATCTTCGCTGTCACCCCCGTATTCCAAGCCTGCCGGCATGAACAGTTACGAACACCTAGAGATCCAGTAAGTCTAGAACATTCAGTCCCTATACTACTTGTTCCCTTGGCTTGGATCCGAGATGTTAACATATCACGCTTTTTTTATCACACCTCAGATACCCATGGTCTCCATATACCCCGCCCATGTCCGCGCACGTCGGATCATTGCCACGTTCCTCGTCGCCATGGTCCGACGACACGCCATTCGTCGAGCGTGAACAAACTATTGTAGGTTCTTATTCCTCTATTTTTTGATTGTAGGTGCCGATGCAACGCGTATATTTCAGTGCTCAGATTTCACATGTTGCGGGCTGTCTCTTAGAGACCTTCACTCATTGGTGGATCACTTCGAGGAAGCACATGTCGTAGTGTTCGACAGCGCCGGGAATGCTGTGTACCCGAACCCTAGCCCGATACTTCGCGTTCTAGATCACGAGAACGAGGGACCTTACATGAGTTTAGTGTTGGGTTATCCTGCACCAAGAGCTCCTGTGGCGTTCTTGACCCGAGCTCATCTTGTTTCGAATCTGTGTCTAATTGGTCTTCGCCCTCTATCAGTTCAGAGCCGATCAGTCCTGTAGAGACGAGTTCAGAGGAATGTCTACCACAAAACTCGTTCGCCAAGGTAAAGAGCAAGCCAGTTCGCACTGGAAAACGGGTCCATCGACCTCGTCAACGAAAAAAGGACAAGACTTATAACTGTCCAGTGAGCATGTTTGATTTCGCCCATATGCTCGCTCCATTAATTTCCGCTGATTAGCGCCCTGATTGCACCAAAGTAAGTCTAGGCTCGGCATCTTCAAGAGGGGAAGTGAAACCTAATGTCCACAGACGTACTTGAACGCAAACGGGTTGAAATATCACCTCGAAAAAGGTACTTGTAAAAATGAGATGCCGATACCGGAGTTCTACCGCTAGTCCCAGGTGAGCCAAAGTTCACCTGATCATTGACTGGCCCCGCATCTACGTGTATATCAAGGATTCCTCCGCACCGAAGCAGGCTGAGCAACCCGCTTAGTACCCCACACTTGGAATCCGCGGGAATTCAGGGTCAAGACTACTACTACAAACGCCGGTGCTACCAACCAACGCCAGAAGCGGCTATGTTAATAGCGTACTTAGTACATAGTGTACATATACTAAATTCGTTCGCAAACCAGATATATCCAGCAACTATTAGACTGCATCAGCCACATTTCGCATTGTGTACAATTGACGTTGAATTTCGCAGCGTACTGCGCCTGCAATCGCGTCCGTTTCTTTCGCTTTCATTTCGTATATTAGGTTCATATTATATAGGCCCATTTGGATCCGTATCAAGTGATGTAGCTTTATCTGATGTCCTCATAATTGCGACTTGTTTCGTTTCTCCTGTCTCGAGCGTTGATCTCACGTCTTGTTAAAATATTCTATCTCAAACCATAAAATAAAAATTCGAGTGATAGCGTAATTTTACCCTAAAAGAATTTGTTTAAACAGATCTGATAAAAAAGTTTGTTAACGGGTGAATGTAAAGCCCACAGTCTTGTCGTCACGAACGATCTGGCAGATATGATATTGAAGTGGCTGTTGATTTTTACGTAGAAAATAGTGCTGGTGACCATGCACATGATTCAGATCTGAGTCTGACTTGTTCAAATGCATGCTACGGATACCACATGGAAATAAAAAAAAATAGGATAATCGGGGGTGTCAAGGCATGAGGCCGGTGTCGTTGTGCTGGCGGTCGGACCGGAAACCCACAGGGCCACAAGGTGCAAATCGGGACAAGTGGTTTCAATGAAACCTCACTCTTCAAGCAGCTCTCTCTCACATCCTTCTCTTCCTACATTCAGGACCATACAAGGCCTTGCAAGGGCGTGTTAAGACCAGCGCCTGATATCTGTCAAGTCCGATATCTGGTCCGGTTAACTAAATACCAGAATTCCGTGAATTCCTCATTCTAGAATAACTGGGATTTCTAGCAGGCACGGTCTTCTCGTGATTTCAAACGTTGATTACAGTCCCCAAAGGCGCTTGTATCTTCTAACGTCCTTGACTTCACCCCATCTCCATGCTCACAACCCTTCCTACACCTGTTCTCTCTGTCACACCCGATGCAGTGAAAGATCTTCAAGGGCGAGATGCCCTCTCAGCTCTCTGGACTAGTAAGTTTCAACTGCGTTATTATTTGGCTTTCTAACTCTCTTTCTAGTTTTCACAAAGTGCAAGGAGTCACTTCAGGATGGCCGAAGACTTGAGAATATCTCTTGGAGGCTATGGCACCGTGAGCTTATTCTGGCTCAGCAGGCATACCTGCCGCCTACGCCGGACTCCGTCTCGAATCCCAAAGTATCGTCCGATACCCGCAACTCGTTCTTTCCCCTTACCGACCCTGTCGAGGTAGTTCAGCCTTCAGGTATGTCCGAGGATCATTTCCTTTTTTGTCATTGCTCATCTCGCGTTCTCCTTGTGTTCCGCACATGTAGGCACACTCCCTTGCCTGCATTCGACATCCGCATATCAACATCCTCCATCCCCTGCATCTACAACGAGCCCTGTTGTTCCTGAGCGCCTGCACACATCTCAATTCTCATCAGGCACCCCCGTAGCACCGCTTCTCACCACTTCCTTCCGCCCCAAATCGTCTTCGTTTGTAGGCCGAATAATAATAGACATGTTGCCAAATAATATCCTTATACCCGACAAGACGCCATCACCGTGTTCGCTTCAACAACCTACCGTGCCCTCCGTTCAGCTTCCCTCAACGCCTACCTCTGCAGAAGCTTACTTTCCGCGCGTCGTCGTCGTCAACCCCACGCCCCAACCTACTCCACCAATGACGCCTTCCCTCAGTGAAGAACCAACGGGTGCTTCACAGCCACCATCAACGTTTCTTCTACCGCCGCTTCCCCCGCCCGTACTAATGATGAAACGTCAAGCGCAAGCGGAACAGCCGCTCCCGCAGTCACCTCCACCTGACGAACTATTACCGTCTCCGGCCCCGGCCCGAGGCGCCGAGTCGTCGAAGGTCTCTGGAAGGTTTTTCTTACAGCAGAGCCCTGATGATGCGTCCCCGGAACGTGACGGCTCAACGGAGAGCGGAAAGAGCCGTGTTGATTTGTTCGATGCGTCGAGCGCGGCCTCCAGTCAGATGCACAGCACTGATAATGAGAAAGAAGTAACGAAAGAGCTGAAGGAGAAAGATCGTGCCGGTTCTAAGCCCAAGAAGGGTAAGGAATTGGGGAGATCGTCTGCCCGGCCACCTTTGGCAAAACGGACCCACTCGGCAAGGCACATCGGGCCTTCGATTCAGCGCAAGCATTCGATTCAGGATAGTAAACCGCGTGCGATGTTTAATATTGGTTCCAACTCGTCGAACGGGTCCAAGTCTGCTAATGGGAGCTCGGCGAAGCTCACTCCGCCCCCGCCTCCACCTGCCCCTGTGGTTAATGGATTGGGCGCTATGCTTCACGGTATGACAGCTATCAATTCAAAACCTGCCCGGCCGATCGTGGCTCCCCTCCCTACTGCGAATGGCAACACCGTAGCCAACGGCGTTGGCAATGCTGCTGCTAATGCAAGCACCTGCACGGGTCCCCAACAGCGAAAAACCATCGTTGTCGCTAGTACCTCTGAGGAAGACTACGAAACTACTGATGCGGATGACTCTGGATGGGCCTCTGAGGATATGGACGCTGAGGACAAAGCTCGTGAAGTCAAGGAAGCTGGGCTGCGCGGGGCTGCACTGGAGGCTCAACGCCAACGTGACCTCTTCGCAAAGGTTCCCAAGCGTTCGTACTCGAATCTCAATCGCACACAATCGGGGCTACTTTCTCAGCTCATGAACCCTAACCCTGCGATATTCCCGCCGAATCATCCATATCGCTTGAGTCAATCAACTGCGGATCTTGTGCGGATGCAACGGCAGGTGCAGCGTCAAGTTGAGCAGGCTCAGGCTCCACAAAGGAGTGTTAGTGGGTTTGCGGGGCCAGTGAGGCTGCAGACAAGTAAAAGTTCGGCGGCGTTACCCCTGGCTGCGCAGATCACTGCCACGTCGAGCTCGAAGCCCCCATCGTCTGGAATGAAGGGGAAAGAGAACGAGAAAGGGGGGTACAGGCCAAAGGGACGCCCGAAGGAGGAAGAGATGGAAGATGAGAGTGGTGAGGACGACGACGATGACGATAAAATCCAGGTATCGCGCAGTGTGGCACAGCAGAGGCTTCAAGCACTAATGTCGCGGCACGGACCGGAAAACGGCATTGCATCGCAGCTGGGTCAACATACGCACACACGTGTGGCAGAAAATCACGTCGCTCCTGCTGCACAGTCCACGGCACCTATACCCCTCGGTCATCCATATAACCTTCCCGCCCCCGCACAACCCATGACGCCGCGCACAACCCGGCGAATAATGCTTCGCACAGAGCTGTCAGAGAGCATGCGGAGGCAATTGTTGTGGGAGCGGCAGGTAAGCAGTACTACCAACCCAGCTGCAAACGCAAGACGTTCGAACAATGGCGTTATCAGACCGCTTGCTTCGACCACTTCCATGGGCGAGAATCCTAGCGCTACTAAGAGTGCAGAGGCTCAGGATAGGGATGAGCGCAAACGTCGCGCAATGGCTCGAAATCGAAGTTGGGCGGACGACTACCACTACTCAGGGTGGTAATTTTCTTGCTGGATTCTGCCAACACGTGGATCTTCTATAATCTGGTGTCTCTCGCATATGTTATGGGTTTTTTTTTCTGATTGTCTTGTCCTCTAATCACGCGGCACGGTTGCGTTTATCTCTCTTTTCTATCGTACTTTAGCACTCCCATGCTCCACTCGCGAACATGCTACTGATACTGCAGGGCGTTGTTTCCCACCCTCTGCCGCGCCTTTTACTCATCTCCATGCTGCGCTTCCCCCCGACTTTCCTCGTATCGTTGCATTTCCCACACATAATTTGCACTTGCATGTCATACTCCGTCATCCTCGCTGTCCATTTACGTTGTAATAGTAGTCACCTTAATTACCAGGTAGTTATTCCTATGGATTAAGGTGTTGTGTTCAATTTGCTTTCGAACCTTCTCATAGTGTGTTATTAGGGTAGGTATATCCGCCAAGTTGTACATATATTATGTAATGATAAGTGGTTTTTCCGTTTACGGATTATTTAGTTGTACGTATTGGGGAAACCGTGTCAGAGGTACCAATACTCCACAACCCCAGCTCATGGCTGCATGCATGGTTTTGCCAGTGACCTTGAGTTGCTTAAACTGAATTTTGATCTGAGATCTGAGTCGTGAAATTCATCTATCAGTGGAGTCAGCGGAGTAGCTGACCTATAGAGAGCGTTCATATCCAACCGCGGACATCTTCTTATAGCAGTAAGCTGAAAGCTTCCATTAACCCTTGACGTTGGTAAAACACCCATTAGTAATATTAAGTCCGATAAATAAATAAATAACCGGGTAAGATAAATTTAGAAACTTTGGTCGCAGCCTCTGAATCATGAATATCATATGGACTCGGAAAATCTTAGCTTGACCATCAATCGCAGATAAGTTAATGATCAGCCTGATTTTGAACTGACGACGATACCGACCATGTACAGTTGGACGATAAGTAGTACATTCAATTACTTACATGTAAGTGAAATGATTATCAAACTCGCGCTCCCATGCCGTAGGGCCCTGGGTTACGAATACCATCGGCTTGAGTATGCATCATTATTATCATTAATATTCTCTCAGGTCAGCGCACCCAGTACCACGTGAACCCCGATACAGCTTGTGCAGTACCCGCAAGGGCTCAGACCTATTCCACCATGTCATCCGCAGAAGACGAGTACAACGAGCACGATAATGCCTCAACCTTACCCGGCTCCAAAAAACGACGAGTGCAAAGGGCGTGTGACATATGTAGACGCAAGAAGAGTAAGTACTACTTGTCTTGGATTGTACAAGGCCCGCCGTTAATTTTGGCCGTCTGATACAGTCCGATGTGAGTCAGCCTCATTAGCTCTCGCCCCCCGGCGGTTAGCCCATCAGTAATATTGACCATGTCCTCTCTTGCTATTATTTTTTTTTGGTTTGGGGTGCTCGCTTTAAGGCGATGGAAGTCAGATGCCAGGGAACCGATGTTCCAATTGTGTTGCGTATAATTTTGAATGTACGTACGTAGAGGCCGCAAAGGTGCGTTCTCCCCCTTGGTCATCTCCTTGAGTAGCGCCTGACGCCTACTACCCTAGAAACGAGGCCCCCCAAAGGGGTAAGTGTGAAGCAATGGGTTTATCGCATCTACCCAAGATAGCTGACGATGACTTTAGGTATGTCGAGAGCCTGGAGAGTCGTTTGGAGAAGATGGAGAAGCTTCTGAAAAAGGTCGGTCTGTTGCGCAGATACTCTTCATGATCGTCGCTCACTCTAATCTAGGTCTGCCCTGACGCCGACTTCTCTCAGGAGCTCGGAGGCGGACCCATGGACAGAGAGACCTGGCAAAAAGGCAACCTAAATGGCTCAACCAGCCATATCATGAGCCCTTATGCTACCACCCCTCTCGAAGATCTCGTAGCCAGTGACGATGACGATATAGTATCCGTCCGCCTCGCTGATCACATGCGGAACATGTCTATCAACCCAAACTTGTCCCGTTTCTTTGGAAAATCCAGCGGTGTGACGCTAATCCAGAAAGCTATCGACCTCAAAAAGGAGTACACTGGCGATGAAGATGTCCAACCTGACTTTGACTTTAGGCAACACAAAGGCCGCCCTGAGTTTCATGGAATCTTCCCTGTACGTATATCCATGGTTTTTGTTTCTAGAGTTGACATTTCATCAAGTGGGAGCTGGGCACGAAGGATGTTATTGAGCCGATCTACAACTTTCCTCAGGAAGATCTTGCTACCTCCCTTGTCAATCTCTACTTCACGCATTGTAATGTTCTAAGTCCGCTGTTACATCGGCCAACCTTCGAGCGCAAGGTGGCGCAGGGGCTCCACCGCCGAGACATGTCATTTGGAGCGGTGTATTTATTAGTCCTTGCCGTAGGCTCGCGCTTCTCTGACGATCGCCGCGCCTGTTTGGAAGGTCAGAGCGAACATTCGTCGGGATGGAAGTTTTTCGAACAGGTACAGATGGTCAGGAAGACATTGCTTGGGCCACCAGGTCTGGAGGACCTTCAAGTGCATTGTGTAGGTATCAAGCCAGCGCTCCTTTATTGTATTACTAACTCGCACCTAGCTATCTGTGATCTACTTGATGGGGACTTCGGCTCCGCAGGCATGTTGGACCATCGTCGGAATCGGTATACGTCTTGCACAGGATGTTGGTGCACATCGCCGCAAGGCTTACGGCCGTAAGCCCACTGTCGAAGAGGAGCTTTGGAAACGTGCATTCTGGTATGGTTCGAATAATTTGCCATCGCACATTGCGGCTCAATGTTCCGTGTCAGGGTTCTCATCTGCCTAGACCGATTGGTGAGCTCATCGTTGGGACGACCGTGTGCGATACAGGATGAAGAGTGGGTTTATCTGTGTCACTCTGTGAAGATATGAAGCTGACCGAAATCATAGCTTCGATCTCGACATGCCTCTTGAATGTGACGACGACTACTGGGAGCACCCAGACCCGGACCAAATGTTCAAGCAACCTCCTGGCAAACCTTCCCTGGTATCGTACTTTGTCAATGTACTGAAGCTTAACCACATACTCGCATTTGCCCTTCGTACTATTGTATGTAACTTCTCGTATAAGAACCGCCAACTGATGACGTGCTGCAGTATTCGATCAACAAGTTGAAAATACTGCTTGGCTTCGTTGGGCAGCAATGGGAGCAACAAATAGTTGCAGAGCTTGATTCTGCGCTTAATAAATGGGTCGACGCTGTTCCTGATCACCGTATGTATCTTACCTTGGACTTCGTTATCACCGCTGCTAAATTCACCTAAAGTCAGATGGGACCCAAAGATGGAAATTAATGACTTTTTCCTGCAGTCGTTTTCCCTCTATTCCACTTACTATCATGTCCAGATTCTCATCCACCGCCCATTCATTCCGTCACCCCGAAAACCATCTCCTCTGTCTTTCCCTTCCTTGGCGATCTGTACAAATGCTGCTCGATCTTGCAGCCACGTCATGGATGTATATCGATGTCGATCTGGTAAGCCGGTGCCTTATTCGCAGGTGCGTGAAGGAATTTCGATCTTTTATGTTCAGTACATCGTAATGCTACTTTAGATGCCTGCGTTCACGGCAGGTATTGTCCTGCTTCTGAATATCTGGGGTGGAAAGCGTTCTGGACTATACTCTGATCCTACGAAGGAGATGGCAGACGTGCACAAGTGCATGGCCATACTGAAGTCGTGCGAAAAACAGTTTGTCGACTTTTTTTACTGTGGAAGAATGTTTCTCATTAATTCATAGCTGGCACTCCGCTGGTCGTTTGTGGTATGTACATTTTGA
Organism: Suillus subalutaceus; assembly: GCF_016647625.1. NCBI lineage: Eukaryota > Fungi > Basidiomycota > Agaricomycetes > Boletales > Suillaceae > Suillus > Suillus subalutaceus. The sequence goes on along the minus strand of NW_024540259.1, from coordinate 479,135 downwards.
TTTTGATTTTCTTCGGTGAGGGCTCAAACTATAATGGAAGGGATATCCTGTATGAACTGGCATCTGTTGGTGACCTTCCGCTCCCCCAGCCTAGTCCTCCTGGCAGAACGAAGCGTGAACGTGATTCAGATAGTCCAATGTCTGTTCCGCCTACGAGTTCACCGTCAGAGGTACCCCGCACCATCGCAGGATCGCGCCGCGTCGGACGCGAAGCAGCTGCCTACACCCGCTCGAAGCCTATGAGCTCATTTGATCTTCCACTCTACAGCAATGATCTTGGGCGCCTACCGCTCTATGGACAAGTGAACTTCTCTAACACGTCCCCATCACTTGACTCGTCTAACAGTAATATGTGGTACTCTCACGGGGGTGGGAATCCGGTGCAACCACACGCTACGCAGACTTCTATGCAAAACGTGCCCCTGCCTCAAGATTATTCGCAGGCCACTGTTCCTGCCGCGTACAGCGTAGATGATATGTTCTATGAGCAGATGCGCCAGTATTCGGCGCAATATCAGTCAGAAACCTCTACGTCCTCGACTTATGACGACGACCCTCAGGGGATGCAGAGTCTGATGGATGGAACACATCACCAAAATGTGCTTCCGCATCCTGAGGTGAACTGTATGAACACGGACACAATTGCTATGTGGTCCAACGCCCCCACTGGTTTTGAGTGAGTCATGCTCGTTTGCGGTAATTCAAATTGCCCCTGCTAATGAATGTACAGGCTTAATGACTGGGGAACGTACATCACGAATGTATCTGGGATGGTAAACCCCGATGGTTCAGCGTCACACTCGAGGCATGGGCATCAAACTTCATAATTGTGTACTTTTTCTTTCTTTTTCTTGGCTTGCTTCGATTATACATGTGTGATAATGCCCTAATGTAGTGAGAAGTACATGTAGCGCTGTCCTTACGTAGATATTGTATAGATTTTATAGTTTTCGAGCAACACGAGGCAGCATCTTATTATATTATCTCTCTGTATATAGATACTATCATGAGGCCAACTCGCCTCATCTCTTTAGCCTTCCTGTAGACTCTAAATCGTACACATGACAAGAAGCCATCAGGAAAGCGGGAGTCCATATTCCTACGCCTGAGATATGTATGTTGTCTCCCGAAACAAAGTCACAAAGCTAATACTTTGTTGAAACCATCATCATCAGCTCAGTTAGTTCTAATAATTTGTCCGTTTCCAACATGTCGACTCGCATCCCTCTTCTTTTTGTAAGGAATTCGAATGTTTCCTTTAAATGCCATGCTGATATTATGAGGAAAGGGGACGATGACTATGGGGTTCGAAGGCCTGAACGGGGTGCGGACGTCCAGCGAGAAGGACTGTCAGGAAATCCTAGACATCTTCTTCAGTCACGGTCATACTGAATTGGACACGGCACGCGTATATGCCGAGGGTACCACTGAACAGGTGGGCATGCTGACGCGTTGAACGTTGAACTCTGGCGCCAACTGAATGATTTCCACGCCAGGTCTTGGCCAAGCTCGAATTGAAGAATGCGACGATCGACACGAAGTGCGTCGTATGATTTCATGTTGTGGCTGCAGACGTGTGCTGACTTGCTGTCGTAGAGTGTACCCTGTCACTCCGGGAGATCACAGCCCGCATGCATTGCGGTCTACTTTCCTCACGTCCCTCAAATTTCTGAAGCGTGACAAAGTCCGGGTCTTGTATTTGCACGCTCCCGATCGCAGTGTACCATTTGGGGATACTGTACGAGAGATCAACAAGCTCTATACAGAGGGCCGTTTGTGAGTGTCTACGTCCTTTCAAATGAAGGAATGGGATCTGACTGGCCCATCAGCGAGATATTTGGTCTGAGGTGAGTGTGTTCGTAGAATACTCTCCTGGGTTCTAGGACTAAATCATAAAATAGTAACTTTGCAGCTTGGGAGGTTGCAGAAGTTGTCGGGATCTGCAAAGCAAACGGTTATGTATTACCAAAGATCTACCAGGTGTTAGTACAACTGTCCATTTGTAATAGGAGGTACTCATGACGCACATAGGATGTACAATGCGATCACCCGGGAGATGGAGCCTGAGCTTCTTCCTTGCTGCCGGAAGTATGGCTTGCGGCTCGTCAGTTACAACCCATTAGCGTGAGTGGGGTTCGAGAATAATATTATTTGGATGGAAGCCTCATCACAAGATGTAGCGGCGGTCTTTTTGCAGGTAAGGTGCTTTCCACCGAGGAGGTAGCTCCCAATGGTGGTCGCTTTGACCCGAAGTCGAAGATGGGCCAGATGTACCGAGCACGGTACCTTACGGAAGGGTACCTCAAGGCTCTTGAGGTTGTGAAAGCCGCTGCCGTATGTCCCACTGCTACTGACAGTCTATATAACTAATGACTTTGACAGGACGGACACAGTCTTCGTCTTACAGAGGTCGCCCTTCGTTGGTGCCAACACCATTCCTTACTGACGCCGGAAGACGGAATTATCCTAGGCGCTAGCAGTGCAGCGCAACTAGAGCAAAATTGCGTTGACTCGGAGAAAGGGCCCCTCCCGCAGGATGTTGTTGATGCCCTTGACGAGGCTTGCAGGATCGTGAAGGCCCACGGAAGTACCCCGTTATACTGGCGTTGAGGCTCTTGCCGTTAAGCCATAGTCATAAGTCTAGTAAACTTAGTGACGATTGAACCGGAAGCGCGAACTTGATATTTTTTACCACGATAATAAATTTCAATGAACACCGCCACGGCGTCAACTAGCATGATGATCGAGTACTGTACACTTTACCGACAGACACACAGACACACAATACCCTTGAAGAACTAGGTCGAGCGTTTCAGGTTGAAGGAATGCTGGATGGATGCGAGTGGAAGGCACTAGAATCTTCGTAGTCTCTTGAGAAGACAATGTGCCGTCTCTAACTAAACACAGATCAATAAAATCCGGCAAGCGAGAAAAAAAACCATACCAGTTGGAGACAGTGTGCCCAAATATCTTCATGAAATCCTTCGACAAAGACCCTATCACCGTGCCGGTACCGATTTTACGTTCTCGACTTTTCCGCTCCCACTCGACTACCTTTTCGGTGGTGTCATTTCCGTGTTCCGCGCAGAGCTGCTTGAGGATGATGTCCCGACTCAAACCAGGATATCCGCTCATGTGTTTGAGCATGTACTCTGCCATAGCCTCGAGGCCAGAATCTGCGGTCTGCGTCATGAACATGCGCCGGTTGATCCGGAAGACCATCTTCGCTCCCGGATCATCGATCACAAAGCGAACTGGTACATCGTTTGCAGTGAAGAGGAAATAATCAACATCTTCGTTGGCTTCAAGCATCTTGGCTTGACGCTCCGCAGCAGGGGAACGTTGGCCCTTACAGGGACCTACGCCAATGTCTGCGAGACTCACAGTCCCATCCCGATTACTTGGGAGATCACGCATCATGTCGGCGAATGGACTCATTTGACCACTAAATTTCCAAAGGTTATCGCCTTTGGTTCCGCTGAGACCTTTCGAAACTTTCTTCTTGCCACAAGCCTTTTTGTGAGCGGGCCAGTCTTCGTTCTGGCAGAATCTAGCGGATGAAACATGAGGCGTAATGAAGAAGATTATAGCACGACTACGCACTGAGAGCAATAATGTACTTCGAACTTAAGTTTCGATTTGCAAGTACTACACACCATGAAGCGAACGCCTTGTCCGATGTCTTCCGGTGTCTTCGTGCAGTTCTCGCAGCGTGAAAGGGGTTTGTCCCTGAGAGAAGATTTTGCCTGTGCTAAAGAATAGGCAAAATATGCTCCTGTATTCTCCACGATGGACAGGACATCTTTCATCCCCTTGCTACGATGGGTAATGTCGTGTAAAATCGACGCCAGCGAGAACAGCAAGAAGAAACCTGGTAGTTGATTTTTCAGACACGCACGATGTTCGATGAGTGGAAGAAAACCCACCAATAAACTTGTTCCTGTTGATAGTCGCGACTTCAAACACGATCTTTGTGCTTTTGGATCTCTTTTTCTTAGCATCGTTCGATGTTTGTTCCCACCATGGGTTTGGCAGATCCGACGCCTGTTCCCACCACGAGTTTGGTAGGAACGCTGGATCAGACGACTCGAAGACCTCCAAGAAATGAGCAAGAAAATCGACAAAACCCTTCCCGCCCTCCGATAGGAAGTTTGAAACTGTGACCTCTGGGCAAAGAGCACGACTGTCTTGGCCCCAGAGCGTCTGTGCCTCAGATGCCTTCTCAAGACCCCCAAGGATATGTCTCCTCTGCTCAGAGGCATCCAACAGCAACCAGATGGTGTTAAAGTGCCCTTCGTGGAAGATCTTGCGCAGGCTTTGAGCTGCACCTTCTTGGACGTTGCGGAGATCTAGGCGGAGAAACTCCAGGTCATCAAGAGTGAAGAAAGAATCATCCATGACATGGGAAATCTCCTTGAGGACGTCTGCTGCTGTTGATGATGCTATCACCGCCTCCCACTCCTTATCCCACTTGAGCATGTCTTGTTTGATGCCAGTGATGTTGAATTTCTTGGACAAGAGAGGAGGGAATTCCACAGCGACTTGGTCCTCGGTTGTTGATGCCATTCCTCTACTAGATGATGACTGAGAGGTCTGCTTGATGGGCAGACAGCATGCGAGGAGTAGACGCGTTTAAAACCAACGCTCTCGCATCGTAATAATCGGATGCCATTATGACGTGGATGACTCTTCAAAGCTTCATGGTTGATGATGATAGTCTATAAAGAGAAGGCAATCCTGTTCAAGACGTAAAGCCTCGGCCCTCGTAAGGTAAAGCTTATCACCAAGTATATCATCCACGTGCACGAGGCCGCCTGTATCATATAATATGTATGTAACATACGAGTCTGAGCGCATGAATGTCAATATTAATGTAATGTCGTGAACATCGAACAGATGAAACGGTTCTCTAATATCTACGTGCTTGCGGTAGTCATAATAATACAGTGCGACGTCGTGCGTGATATATGACGGATTCTATATGTCACTGCTGAGTGTCTGTGGCACCGTGTACCGTGTCGAATTTCTTCAGGCTGACTACGTCAAAAACCAACTCGGAATTCCTTCTCCGATAAATCTACGAGAAGATTAAGCACGCGATCTTGTACGACAGGAGATCCCTTACATTTCTATATTCAAGGGGAATTTGGGCATCCTGATGTCCTGGTTAGCTGTTGATTATCGAAAAAAAGCTTCGGCATCGTGAGCCAAGCAAGAAAAATAACGGACCGTTCTCTCAGGTTGCTCTCCATTCACAACAGTGAAGTCGGCGTAAGCACGGTCTCGTGGACGGGTTATCAACGTCGACATGAGGGAAATCGTGTAAAATTGTGCGAGAGATTGATTGAAGACCAGATGCCTGTGGAGTATTAATTTTCCAAAAAGCACATAAGAAATGTACTTACATGCCATCGGTCTGGTGAAACCAAACCTGTAAGTTGGTCTTTAATACCGAGCAAACGGACTCACAAGCGCTACATATACGGCCAGGTCAACGAGGGCCCATATTGCTGTCAGCAGACCGGTCTGCAGAACGACTAAAATGCCAATCTCTCGCTCATTAACACAGGAACCGACTGGGAGTCACATACCTCGTATTATCTTTTTGATGATGTGGTCAGTGTCCATGAATCCAGTTTTATGTTCTCTCTGTAGCATGTTTAAGCATGCATGCCCGTATCAAAGCCAGCAATGACAGACCAGGGAACGGACAAGCAACCCGGTAATCAGGAGGTTGTCCAAAGTAGAAGAGGCAAGGCCAATGACAAATACGATTTCGAACCTATCAAACTGGGTGAACACGGGCACCATATTGATCGCAATCGTGGTTCCAATGCCACAAACTGGCAGCCATGAGACAACAACGGTGGGTTTGAACAGCCAGACTACCTACGGAATGCAGCACTCGCGAGAAAGACGATGATTCCAACTAGCCAGAAATTGGAAGTCAAGATGCGGATTCTCCAGGCGAAGAAGAACTGGACGAGGGTGGATATAACACCCTTGCGCATCGTCAGCCAGCAACTTGAAGAGGCTTACGATCGAAGAAAAAATACCGTGATGCCAGGTACTAAGAATGATATGGGTGATTACTGACATGCTAACAGATGACTACCAAAGAGAAGTACGCACGTAAGGAGAAAACTGGAAATGTCGAATGAGATCACCATGCCGCATGAATTATGAAGAAACGACATACCCCAGTTGGCTCTGGACAAAGTATATTGATCACCTTATAGCAACCTGTTTGGACTCTGCATCCAGTATAGATGGGAATGAACACACCAAAGTTAACGATGAGAGTGTCATTCAAGAAGACATACTCCAGGACGACGTTGAAGGTGCACAACAACAAAAGGGCTGACACCTGAAAAGTAAAATCAATCAGCTATCCACCCATTTAAAAAATGTTTCATACAAGAAGTCGTATCCGTGCACCGTCACTGACAGAGAATTGATTATAAATTTGTGAGCATTCATATTTGATCACATTGCTCGCCTTTTGAAGGAAGAATAATATAAGAGTACTGATGTGACCAGCACGCCGTACAGAATTGTGTTAAGGGCAAAGCCTACGAGCAAGGGGCCAGACCTGATTGAGTGCGCTGGTAAGACCAGCATGTATCTGACGAACTTCAAGACCTACGAGATGCCAGCAGTAGTAAGCATGCTGGACACAACAAATGTGTGCTGCTCAGCTCCTGAAGCGATGATGGGGCTAAGAGACTGGGAAAAAGCCACAACGTTCTCATATGAGTAGATGCGGACACCGTGGCTGCTATCTGCATTTTATTCTCGTCCGATTAGGGCGAGTACGTTTTCAAAATTTCAGGGTTTAAGTCAGGGTGGTGCTAATATTCTGATAATCTGCACGGATTACGAGATTTTTTTGTTCTGTTTTGGAAGGTCACCGGTCATATCAAATTACCCCCGAGCACGCTTACATGACCTAGACTTGGACCAGACTCCAGAATAAAGGTCGGGGCAACAGTTATTGAGAACGACATACCTCCTGTTACTATCAGTACTAGAACAATTCTGGTGTAGGCTGATTAGTAGGCCTTACAAATTTTGGAACTTGCCGCTCGACAAGTCTATATAGAAATCTGTTTGCTTGGTGGAGCTCGACAAAGCCTATAACGTGACCCTGCTTTCCGTGATGAGTTGTTATGTCATAAGCTTGTTCGAGATCTGAGACAGATTCCTCATAATATCAGTGGTAAACTCGTTCAGCCTCACATACTTTAAGCCCTTAGACTTGTAACTGTGATGCTGTTTTACTACAAACTGGATGCAATTTTTTTTTCACTTGAACAAACCGTATTAGTAGGGGCCGGGGCACAATGAAACCAGACTATCGCCAATCAAAATTCAGAAGAGTCTCGGCAGTCACTAGTAGAATCCTAAGATAAATTTCGTGATGTGAAATTACACGATCAGATAACTTTCATGCCGGTAACCTTGTCATTTATGTAATTAATATTATGGGTCGAATTTGAATCAAAACTGAAGCAAATAGTTTTTAGGTGGAAGCCCTAATAGCAGCCCCGTGAGAGAGCCGAAGTGAGCTGCGAGGGCGGGCGGGCAGCCTCAAATTCAGCAAGCAGGTCTAGGTACTACCACCTGGGTCCCTGGAAGAGGGATGTAGTGCTACCTTTAGGTACTAGTAGCAATACAGGCTGCGAGGATCCGAGAGACAACGAGGACAAGGGAGTAGTGGGTAGGGAAAAGAAAAGCAGCAGGCAGGTTTGGGCGTAGCGTGAGATCCCGGGTATGTGCTGCACTGCCGCTGCCACAAAGTCATCATTCTAAGTTGAACTAACCCTTAGAATAACCACGCTAGGCAGTCACAGAATAGTCACATTGGCCGATTTCACAGTCCGCTCGGCATTTTCAGGGAACAAAATACAATGCCTGCGTATATTCAAGCTCCGAAGTTCAAGTTGCTTCATGCTGCGAGCCTGACAAAAAAGCCTTGATCACGGCCTCCAAACTATCTCTTGTCAGATGGTATTCATTCAAGTTCGTAGGGCATTCTGGAGCATTATGATTAAGTAGCTTTAAGATTTGTGCCAGGCAAAGTGTGGTTTTTGAGGACGCACGAACTGGTGGTAGGCAATAATATTACTTACGAGTAACTGCTACTTAGTGTGTGCGCAGCATCTCCTCGAGCCCAGCCTTCCACGTCCTCAAATCGCCATCCCACTCATTGAGGCGCCTCATATTTCCTCCTTTTGTAATCGAGGTACGAGCGAGCATTTCGCCGAACCTGTGTTTGCAATATCCATGGCGGGAAATGCAGTACCAGATAATACCATTCGTGGATAGGACGTCTCCCCAAGTCTCATTGCACCCTTCCGCGCAGGTTGGGATTATATTTAACAGGCGAAGAAGCGTACGCCAAAAGATTCGTGGCAAGTAGAACCATAGAGGGGGGTCGAGCCCTAAACCGGGAGGGCGCAGATTGCCAGATATTATTATGATACGCCAACTAAGTATCAGGGTAGATAAGCCAAAAGTCAAAAGACGTACAAATGACATCTGTTGCATGATCCGGGATGAGCGTGCCACACTGGCCGCCGTTGCCGTCGATAACCCATCCTTTGGAATTCTGTGTCAACGCAGCAGAAACTCTTTCCTTGAACTCGTCATCTGAAGGGGTTGCCCACCCAGGTCCCCAGAAAAGTGCATCCAGGGAGATATGTGGCACATTGAGTTTAGTGGCAATGTACGCGCTGATGGTTGACTTTAAAGAGTTGATTTCAAGACTTCGAAAAATAATTTATCTAAGCCTACCTTGCCGGTGCCTAACCAGTACCTATGAGTCAATGGACAATGAGGCCATGAGCAAACGACGGGCGCACCACTATTGCCCACAACATGAACTCTATAGTTGCCCTGACCGTCACCAAGCAATGACGGGATATCCATGGTGTGAGTCAAGAGTTATAAGTAACAGCCTTCCATCATGCATCATGCATCAAATCCTTGGAGCTGTTTTCACACGGGAGAACTGGTTCAATAACTGCGCATGTTAATGGAAGGCAGCTATATATACATGATGAGCGGAAAACAAGGAAGAAACAACCAGACCTGTCCGTGATGCAAACCTATGAAACTTCCTCCATGTCCTCATCCTCATCCTCGTCCTCATCATATTCATCCATCCCCATATCACCGGAGGCTCCTTCTGGAAGAGAACTTGGTCCAGGGACATTTTCGGATTTCATCTGTTCTCTAGACTTCAGTTCTGAAAAACAATCATAACTAAGACGAAATACCCCTTCTTTGGCGAACACATCGTTTAGCTCCCACATTCCATTGTACTCTCCGCTGCGATTCAAGGTAGCAATAGCAAGAAGGACCTCCTTGAGATATGCCTCGGGCTGCTGGGTACGCTCGCGCAATGGCTTGATGCTCCACCGGGGTTGCTCGCGAAAGAGTGTGAATAGAAGATCCAGGAGTTGGTTGCGTGGCATACGCGCCATACGCTCAAATGTGCCCTTGGCAGGTTTGGGTCGAAATTTCTATGAGATTGGGTTAGCTGTCAGCGACGATCTAAATAAGTAGATACGGACAATCATATTCGCAAACGATCCTGAGTTGACTCCACTGCTCAACCTGTTAATGCCTCCGCGGCTAACACCAGCATCTTCTATCATTAGGATCTGCCTTCGTGGGGTATTATATTTTCGAGTTCGTTCGCGCATTTGTTGCCTGTATGACTCGTTGAAAAGAGGACGCAAATTACATTCATGTTTGATGCGACCCGTTAGGATGGTCGTTCTAGCTCGAGGGTTATACGAGTTGGAGTTTGGTCCAGAAGGTCCAGGGTCTTTGGGACGTTCTGCGACTACCAGCTGATTCTCAACGTCTTCGTTGACCATTTCAAGTTCATATCTGTCTACTTGCATGCCCCCCTCAACAGAAGGTATGAAAGCTGCGTCCGGAGAAAAGACCGGCAGGCTTGAATCCCGTGGGGTTGTGTCATTCGGGTCAGGCGGCAAGAACAAGAAGATGCGAGGGGATCGACCGGATGAATTGATGGCATTTTTGTACACCCGGATTGTGGCAAGATGAATATCCTCTGCGTCAATGGCTGCCCAGCGAGCCATGAGATGTTTTGGTATCTTCAGTTGCAAACGAGCATTAGAAAGCCCGGAAAACAAAAGGAATCAAGAGGGTCCGACAGGGTAGAAGTAGCACTCTCTACCCTTCTTTCAACAGCCATGGGGCAGGGGATGCTCACCTTGACAAGCCATACTCTCCCGTTTCCCTTGTCCAACATTAGCTCCTCATCAGGGTCTGGTTGAGCGTCGTCATCATTGTGTTCGGCCTCGAAAGGCTTCTTCTCATCTTCGACAGTCAAATCATCCATGAGAGTTGGTCCGAGACTTAACAATATTGACAATCATCGATGAGCAAACAAGTGCTTACTAAGCGTCTACTCAGTGTCTCACTCAATCGGTAGTACTTAGTGAGCATACTACTGAGCCTAGTAGTAATTGACCGCGTAGACTATACACGCATCTCGTTCTTTCCTTCAAGCTTCAATTTTCGAATCCTCATCTCTCACTCACTCGTCGTCCTTGATGTGAGAGTTTGACGTTCTAAGTCAATTGTAAATGTCTGATACGTCAAATTCTGGTGCTTCGTGCATTTGCCAAGGTCCTGCTTCAACTTGAATTGGGTCGACTCGAGTCTATGACCTTTAAAGTCGGCCCAATAGAAGCAGATCCTCAAATGAATAAAGCGCCACGGTTATTCTGGTCGTGTACTCCACCTGCGGAGAATATACAACCCTATAACCAAACATTTATCAAAATATATGTCTTTAATCTTATCAATTGATCATGCATTCAACCTTCGAGGAGTTGGATGATCTAATTTTCATGCAGTACCTTGCTCCGTATGGTCGTCGAGGCGCATACATTTACCTTTGCACCTGATATTTTGTCCTTGTGACGCTATGACGTGGTACTAAACCAGGTGTGCTTGTTCCGAAATCATATCTCGTTGAGACTGGGCGCATATATTTACTCATTCACGCAGTGCGTAACCGCAATGGCGGGGCGACGCCTTCTCTTCGTTGGGTTGTGCATGACCGCGTGTTGCGGGCCGATGCCTCCCTCTTTGTTAGGTTGTGCGAGGATTGCACCAATTCACTGATGATGATTGCGCTGGTGCAGGTCGATGCCACCTTCTTTGTTGGAGTGTGCGTAAGCGGGTCGATGCCTCTGTTCTGTTTAAGTATGCATGACCGCGAAGGTGGGTTTCTTTTGTTGGGCTCTGCCTGCGTGGTGCTAGCCGACGCCTCTCTTTGTGCCTCTACACTATCTAACACTTCTTTTGCATCTTCCTTAGCGCATCTCTTGCACCTTTCGACCCTCCCCTTGCGTCTTTTCTTACCATCTTTCGTGCATTTCGACACCTCATTTGCATATAGGTTCGACGTACCTGATGCAATCGAGCTACTTGAGTTTGCCTTGACGTCTGCTGTAGATCTGACCGATCATTGTCGTGCCATCTGGTCCACTTCCGCGGACTCGTGTTCCTCCTATTGTCACACGCGCGGATTTAACTGGTTTGATTTTCGTGAGGTAGACGGTAGGTTTGACCTGCACGAGACATTGGGCCGGATGTCCCGGCAATCTGTCTCTCCAATTGTGCCGGGTTGCGCTTACACAGCTTGACCTTCACGATAAAGCCAAGGCATTCATGCGCTGGTAACTTCAGCTTGCACGTGCTTTCTCAGGGTCAGCCTTCCTCTCCGGCATTGAATGTGCCCTCGTGTCTCTGTGGTGGAAATGGTAACGCCAGGCTGTACAATGTACAATACTCGGGACGAGTCTAAGCGACCCAGCTTGCTGTTTCACAGCGTGTTAGACGTGCCTCCTGATGCACCCCAAATCTGAGTAAATATTCCTGATGCAGATCATGAAATTCAGCTACCCGAGTCTTTAAATATTTGAATACTCATTACGTGAAATTCGCCATGACGTGGAAAGGGAAAGACTATAGATCGATGATCACAGGGCCTGACACAATATGCTATACATCTAATGATTCTAAATCTACTGGTCACTTTCTCCGACGATCAGATACCTCCCTTCACTGCTTCCCAGGACGCCCTGGATGAGATATCCTTCCACCACCTATCCCATGATTATTAGCATAAAATCCGTCGAAAAAAAAGAATAGCCAACCTGGCCACATTGGGGCGGCTGCTGAACTCGTCGAGCCCGATACCCAAAAGGACGGAACCGTAGGGCAGGTGGAACAGATCAGCCAGAGTGATATCCTATCTCTGGGTCAGCGCGATTCAGCGTCCGTTCATGCAGGTGCTTACATTTCCAGCTAGGTATTTCTGCTTGCCAAGGATGACATTGTAAACATCAAGCTTAGCAGGGAGCTAGCTTTGTAGTAATTTAGCACGAGCTTCGTCGGTCTTCCCTCCAAACCACCTATATTGAAAGTTACAGATTTGACAACGTGTTGCAGGTGACTGGTACCTACATGGCGAACTTCAACTCCCATGCCAATCCGGAGACAAAAGGATCATAATTAGATGTTTCAGTTGATGCAGCTTGCTCAAATAACGCAGTGGCGGTGGGATCGGTGGGAAGGAGGGGAGTTCCCTGCGAAGCGTACTTCGCGGCGATATACCGACAGATCGCCCTCGATTCATAAAGAATCAAACCATTATCATCCTTTAAAATAAAGCATATCAACGATCATTCCACATAGATAAGGAACAAGACCGCACAATGTAAGGGACCTGGCCGAAAGGCTGGTAGGCGGTAAATTCAGGGGCCTTGTGTGCACCCTTGGTCAGATCAACGGAAATGAACTCAAATGGTACATTCTTTTCCTTCAACACCACTGCAACACGAAGTGTGCATGTTGAGGTGGTGAATCCGTAGAGCTTCAAAACCATTGTGAACGGATAGAGAGATGGAGTTTCGGACGGTGCGAGGGAACGAACTTGAAAATTTCTGATTCCTCGCTGTGAACAACTTCATCTTCTTACTTACCCAAATCGCGTGAGATATTTGACGTGGAGAGATTTTGTCAGAGTAAAACATATTAATCATCAAAGTCAGGAAAGATTGCGACGTCCGAGGGGTGAAGCGCGGGGTGAGAATGGACTCATCGAGATTTTCGCACTCCTACAAGACGACCTGGCGTAGAGACATGTCATCAAAGTCCGGAGAAAATGCGATGTCCGACAGCTGCAGGGTGAGAATAGAAATCACTGAGATATTCGCACCTCCACACGACAAGTGAGAACACGTATCTCCCATTATCACGAAGACGTGATATGCAGCACATGGCAGAGATTTGGGCGTTGAATGTTTAAGGAAAATGACGGTACATGTGTTCAGAGCAAAAGACCACCAAAAACAAGATGTACCTGCTGTCTAGCACCAAGTTTTAGCCTTTTTTGAAAGGCGGTGTCCAGAACCCTAGTTCTGTGAACCAGAATTATTGCTTGATCATCACAATTGAGTCAAGTGACTCGGAGATGTGAATCTGGTTTTACAACTTAGCAGTAGTACTGAAGAGTACTGGAGTTGTTGGGAACATTGCCCGACTGAACTGCAGGTGAGGCCACTCGAGTACATAACCAAATGATGCGCGCAGAGATTGAATTGGGCCTATATACTAGCACGTCCGAGTCGCTCCTAGGTGTTGGTCCCAGAGCAAGAATGTGCGGCAAATGCCGGGCGCGCCTTCCTCGTTCTCCGTACTTACGTAGAACGGAGTCTGGACAAGTCACAATCGAACCGTTATTGACGTGAAGTTCGATCAGATTCACTTCTCCTACTTATACAAGCTTATACGTATCTTACATAAATGACTTTAGTACTTAGTGCCGAGTCCTTGACACGCCTAGCTAAGCGTTGGCTTTGACCGCGAGCCACGAAGGCCTCGCAGTGATGTCCTTCCACCACCTGTAGGTAGGTTGGTGAGTTGTCTAGCCACAATAATATCTGTTTAAGAACGGCCGCTCACCTTGCCACATTCGGTCTATCTTCCAACATGTCGTACCCCAATTCTTCGAATACGATTGTTCCATACGGAAGATGGAATAAGTCGGCTAAGGTAATGCTCTAATGAAAGCTCCTGGTGAGCAAGTCATACAGTCGCACCAATCGTCATTACTTACACCTCCTGCAAGATATGCCTGTTTTCCGAGTATAACCTCGTATACATCCAGCTTTGCCTTCAAGTTGCTCACCAGGTCCGACAACCTGGCTTCATTTAGTTCGAGGCCACGATGCCTGTTGAAAACGCTTCAGCCACGAACTCCGCGGAGCGTTAAGTCACCTACTTCTTGACGATTTTCTCCGCGGTGATACCCAGCGCAAAGGGGTAAAAGTTCGACGTCTCGATTGACACCGCTTGTTCAAAGATGGCCTCCGCTTTGGGTTCACGGGGCACGAGGTCTGGGGTGCCTTGTGATGCGTACTTCTTTGCGATGTATCTGCAAATGGCTCTGGATTCATAGAGAATGAAGCCGTCGTCATCCTGGCCGCTACTGTATCAGCATCTATCGCTGTCAGTGATTCATTTGAATCACTGACTATGTAAGGGACCTGTCCGAAAGGTTGGAACTCTTTGAAGGCGGGTGTTTTGTGTTCCCCTTTGTAGACTTCCACGTTCACAAGCTCGTACGGCACTTCCTTCTCTCGGCAGACTTCTGCGACGAGTCTGACGAGGGGAGCGTTAGCATGACCGTGTATCTTGAGGACCATTGCGGTTGTGATTAGAGGTGGAGGAATGACTATCATTGGTGATCTTGTGCTACCCTCTATATACGCCCTGCGCACTCAGCCTCTTCGATCGAGCCTAAGCTTTTCCGGGTAGCTTGGAAACTGTATACAGGAGACTAGAATCGTCATGACGCGCGATGTTGCTGTGAGGAAGACAACGCTCGTGGAATTTGTGCATCATGTTGTCGTCACTAGTCCACTTTAGAAATTTGGACAAGTTCAGCCTGTACACAGTTTCATTGATCAGGTGATGGTGACAGTGGAGGTACGTTACATAGAGCACTAGCGGGATATCCCTACTCCAACCCTGGACTAAAAGCCCTCTAGCCTAGTTACCCACCATGCATCGTTCCTTCCAACAACCTATTCAGAGTTACACTGCAGATCAATATGGGGTTCTCAAAGCAATGCACAACTATGTTATCCTGACTTGCGCAGTCACTCGTACGTACCTGCAACTAGTCCACAACTATCTTAGGCTCCTATGATATGATTGATCCACTTAGACAACAGACAAACCAGCTACAGTACATGCAAAGCACAGGTATATAATGTTATTATAGAGAACACTCCGTGTATAGAATGGGTTCAGAAAAAAAGTTCGTGTATACCACATCAGAGTGTAGATTTGTCAACCTCCAATCTTATCTTTTCTGCACCGTAATGGGATTGCCCTTCGCCTCTCCACTGGATGTTGTGGCACCTAACTCCACATCTTCGACGAACCTTCCCATTTCACCAGGGGTACTAGGGGCACGCTCCTTTTCTTTGCGGCTGGGACGGCTCCAAGACACGAATTTCGTCTTCTGCTGCGGTGCAGTCGCTGCCGCATTGTCTGACATGCCCGCGCCAGGCTTAAGCTGTTTTGAATCCTTCCCAGGCACACTCTGACTTCCCTGCGCCTGGTCCGCCTGCACCTTCAAAAATTCTTCCCCTCTTATCCTCAAAAACTCCTCCAGAAGCGCGGCGTTCCTTGAATTTGCCTTGAACACGGCCATGACAACGTCACCCGCTACGGGCACAAGGCCGCTCAAAGCCGATATTGCATTGTTGAGGAGCATGCGGCGCACGAGCCAAGTTGGTAGTTCAGCCTGCCTTGCTTTACGGACGACCAGGAAATAATTAAGCGTAACATCAGCGACATCACCGGCGCCAGGGATAATGCCAATGATGAAGGTCCAGCCAAATCGGAGGCCACAAATGGAGAAGCCTTTGTCTAGGTAGTGAGCACGACGCTGCACAGACTTGAGAATCTTTGCATCACGTGCTGAAAGGCCTGGAGGTATCGCGCGCTTGAAAATGGTAAGACCGAGCGCAGCGGAAGGAAGGGTTAGGGCACACCTTTCTACGACGCTGTTTGCCGCGCTTGTCAGTATAAAACTCGTACAACGGGTCTTCGGGTCTGTATTGCTCGAGGTTCTTTTCAAAGAGCTTTGTACCTGCTTTTTGAAGGTAGGAAGTCATGGCGGGGAGAAAGAAGAAGGGAATAAGCGACCGCGGCGCATTTTGGCATATTATAACAAGAGCCCCATTGCACCTGACAAGAATCCAAGTGGAGTCTTGGTTCCAACTTTGCCTTTTGTATTCCGCAGTTTTTTGTTAAAAAACTGATCCATATTTGGCATTTATGTAATTTTGAGAGTATATAATAATGGAATTTGTATACGAATTAGTCATCAATATTACATTGTTTCCCCTGGTTTCACTCAATGCCTCCATCCAAGCTCGACGAAGAATATGTTCAAAATAGCTTTCACACTTATCTCAAATCATCCCTCACACAAGCAAAAGTAGAGAAACTGATAGAGGATCAAGTTCTAGCATCCGCAGAAGCAGATCTTATGATATCTGGTGCGCAGCAGCTCTCAAGCAGCTCTAATGTCTTAGTCCGATCACGTCTGACGTCAATATTAATGTGACAGGTCCAGCATTATGCCTGTATTTTGCTGCCCTTAGATGCACAACAAACCCACCGTCTGTACCACTTCCTCGTGCCACAAAGTCCGCACCGCCTCTCGAGCTCTCAGCAGATAATTGCCCGCCGGCATTTCTCGGCTTTCTAGCCGTCTGGGCAGCTGCGGTGCCGCAAATCCAGTGCCTCATCCCCCAAGACCAGCATGATCTTGCTCGCATCATCTGTGGCCTCCAACCTATTGCTGTCCCCCCAAACTCTGAGTGCGCCGGCATCGCAGCCGATCTACGTGCTGTGGCAATTGAAATCAGTCAGAGACGCACCTTTCAGGATAGATATGCAAGCGACCTGCAGGCTGCGTTAGATGCAGGCTCATCAAGCAGTGGTTTGAAAGTCAAGACGAGCTTCGTACCACCACCTGTTTATTCAGATCAGTTTGCTGCTGAATCATCCGGATATGGGTCCAAGAAGTTCCCTTCTTCTCCATCATCCGTTCGGTCCGCATTTCCCCCGTCCACGCCTTTCCCTACGATACTCACCCAAGATACCCCTGAAATCGACTTCATCCGCGAGACACTTTACTCCGCGCTCGCAGGTGTGCTAGAGCAGATTACAATTTCCCAGGCTCACAAACCGCACCCTCTCGCACGTCTCTTCAAATATGATCCCCCGCGTGCCCATTTTGCCGCGGTCAGCCTTGCCATTCTCGAGGTGGCCACGACGCAGGGAATTATCCTGCCTGATCAAAACGCGATCATGTGTGTCAGTGCACGAGAGCTCGGAGGGCACAAGCTCACGCCAGATGCATGTCCGGAGCCACTCCGGCCTTTCATGATGGAGCTTATTGCCGTTGGGCGGGATGCGCAGGTGATGCAGAATGAAGACAACGAAGCGACAATCAAGGCGATCGAGAGAGGTGATGAGGATATACCGGAACCTAGGTTCGAGCGCGTGCAGGCCATCATCATCGATGGTGTACGAGTTGGCGGGGGTACTGCGGATAATGGCTGCAGGATGCGTAAAAGGAGCGTGGAGGGACGGGCTGTGGCATTTGCGAATAGGGTGAATGCCCTTGGGCTGTCGATCAGTAGAATCAAGGCATTTAGAGAAAGAGAGAAAGAAGTATTCGATGTGCTAGGGCCACGTCCATAAGATTTCGGATGTTACCTAGTTTGGTGGGAGGTAGCAAAGGTGATCGCGGGCTTTACTTTACTAATGTCAGTATTCTGCTGTATTTGATACCATATTGATTCGAAACTTGTGTTGTTCATCTCCACACCACAACGATCGTACCGGCCGCTTGACCATTTGGCCTCTGAGCTAAATCGAGGACACAGCGGACATTCGTCCAACGATCGCCATCAACACGAGGCCTCACTCCACATATCTCGACACAGTACTCCACCTAGTGATGCCAACATTACCTTTGAGCCCGCATTTGCCTCGTCAGTTGATCGCGCGCACGGACCGGAACCAACCTGACTCGAATAAATCAGTGATCCATGAGATCGTTGTTCGCCGATCAAGGTGGTACATCTGCCCATCAAGTGGTGACGACAGGGAGTGCGTCAGTATCGGACAATGCGTTGGCAGCGAAATTGGCGACTCGGCCACGTACCCTCAGTCATTTTGTCGAGATATTAATGTGGGGAAAGCATGTCATAGGTATGAGGCATTTGTCTGCGGGGAGAAGAACTTTATGAATCGTACGCGGTGGAGAAGTACACGAGGGAGCGGCTATTCGGAAAGGTGACATACACCAGGATTCGAAGTGAGTTTATTAGGACAACATGGACTCCATCCTCTCTGAGTCCCGTGGCGCTTCATAAAGAAGTGCGCAGCGCGGGGCACGCAAGGTCTGCAGCACAGAGAACCCAAGGAAGAAATTCTCTTCGAGACTCACTTCGGTGCTGATTGCGAAGCCAGAAGCCAAACCCAAAGCGCGGACCTGAGCTGGTAGCGTGCTTGAAAGGAAGCTCAAGGCTTATGGTGCGATCTTGCCGATGCAGAAATATCTCAGTAGCTTAATGTAAGTGTTGGCTTGTCAACTTAGGCAGATGCTTACTATTGCTTCCTGTCACGTCACTTTGGCGGACTTGATCCATCTAGCCTGTGGACATACATTGATCGAAGCAGATATACCGAGAAGCAGCGAACGGGCGAGGTGAAGAAGGGACGGCGTTGTGTTAGTGACAAGAAGAAGCGGACATCCTTAGTCACTGGGCTAATGCGATACACTCGAAGATACAAGCTGTTACCGAGTGTCGATTCGATCGACGAACAATGCCGATAATTGTCGTGTGTCCACGAGTTGAAGCCCAGAAAATTCATCCGGATTCCCCTCGCTCGACAAATGCGCTAAACACCGTGAGCGGTCCATGTGAAAACCCAATTTTTGTGAGACTTGAATTGGCAAGGGTCACGATGGATATAAATCATCGGTGCTCATAACTACTAGTGTCTGCAAAAGGATAGAACCGCGTCAGGCTATCAGGCAAACATATGTCACATAATCAAGTAGATCGAATCCGCATGATACATCCATGTATCCCTGTAACACCACTCGTCAGTAATGAGATACATAAGGACAGTAGTCAGATCATATCAGATAAAAGGATGAGCCTGAAAGGCAAACCCAGCCGGACGTAAGTCAAACAACTTTCGAAAGGTCATAAACACGCATTCAAAGAGTCATATGGCCCCGGCAAACCTCATCATCAATTATGAGAAAATAAAATTTGCGCTCACCAATGAATGTACCGCGACATACAAACCACTAGCCTATGCGCCGTCGTCGTCACCATCATCATCCGTCAATTCCTCTCCCTCTTGAATTCCTTGGTGTCTCTCAAATCCTTCACGCCGGGCCCACGAACGGCCATCGGTGTATGGCATTATTCGTAGGGGTAAAATGAGGGTATACCACGGGCTGTGAAGGAGGTTAGAAGAGTAAGCTAAGAGAAGGCCACAATTTACTATCCGTCCGGACCAATATTGAAGAAAAGGCGCAGGTTAGTGCTCTTTCTAAAACAAAGCCAAAGTATTATGCCTATGCCCGACATTCTAACATCCCGCTTACCCAAGGTCAAAAGAATTTACAAAATTCTGCACAGCATATCAGCATGCAAATGATCGTGCCAGACATAACCACATACATCGCCTCTGTCCCTTGCAATGCGCTTGTAGACTTCATGATCTTGTGCCTCGACGGTGGTCTCTCCACGAGCAATGCCCCACAAATGCCAGCAGAGCATGATGAACACTGCAATGCAAATAACAACAGAGAGCATGTAGGTGAGGATATAAGCTAGTTGTGGCACCATGTAGGGCCAGTTATTCTGTCGTGTGTAATGAGCATTGGCTAAACGATATTGACGGGGCGACGTACAGAATACGTGAGGCCGACTGCCTCTAGTGCTTGAGAGTAACCAAGAATGCTCAAGAAGAAGGTCGATAATACTAGGTAAGCCCTGATGGAAGTGCATAAGCTGGGAATTGGGAGGAGGAAGTGGAGCATACATGAAAAGGACGAAATGCCTCTCATTGTTTAGTCCAACGCATTGGTTTATCCCTGCAGGGAGCTAAGAGGGACGAGCATGCCAAAGTAATAAAGGCTCACACTGTAGAATAATTAACCAACGGGTGAGCAACATCCTACGAACAGAGTGTTCAAGCATTTACAGGACAATGATGATCATATTTTATCACACATCGGCCACATATCCGACAATGGTGGGCCCTCTCCGTGAAGTATAGGTCAGCTTCCTGGACCACATCAGAGTAGGCGTACTCACTTCTGGGCGCATCAATCCACACCTCCTACACGCAGTAGTATTCGCTGCTAATAGCGTGATACCACGGTTGGACCACCGAACTCCAGCGCTCGTCCGTTGAGAAGGCGAGGCCCAGAGTCGACCACTCCCTGGCAGCAAGACCTCATCTTGGACAAATCCAGGTGGCACTGTACATACATAGTAGTAGTGCGTGAAGAGGTTGAGTGCAAGGAGTGCACAAAGGGGTGTGGTAAGCCAACGAAGGGGAAGGCTGGGTTGAATCACGGTGACTGGAGTTGAAATTTAGGTGTGTATACAATCAGACAGCAAACCACACACAAAAGCTGGCTGCTCCAATTGCCTGCAGTATTACTGCAAGCCCAATGAAATATGGGCCTGCTGCGCCTGTGATGCGGTCTCCAGCCCGCTCAAGCCATTTGAAACACCGAAAAACGTGACGAGCACAGAGCATGAAGAAGAGCGATTGATGAGAAGCCCTGGCCAAGCGAGTCTACGATGGCCTTCTAATTGGAGTTCTGCTTATGGCCGTCTGGGAAGAAAATGAGTACAAGAATCTGGAGACTACATCCGAAGCGGAATCAAATTCTGACGTGACGCTGGCAAGCCAAACAAATGCTGCTATCGCCGTCTGTAGGAGCAGGGAGACAAAGACAAACTAATTGTACTACACTTTGGTATGATAGCCTGTCAGCTGCGGCTGGTAACTTACAAACCGAGTAGTAAGTACGAAGGACTGGACGATCGAATACAACATTGCATGCAAGCCCCACAATACTTTGAATAAGATACGTGGCAGACCAGTAGTGCTGCATCTGATACACTTCCTGAGAATCACAGTCCACACCCTGCAGATACAAGGAATAGATAATCCAAACACCAACACGCATATATGCCGCAGGGAATAAATCATTATTGTTATCGTTCCTTCCGCCGAGGCGTCCCTGGAATCTTGCGTGGTGTTGCACCAACTCCGGGTGGCAGCCCTGTCAGCCGTCGCTCGCCCGCAAAACCACCACCTTCCTTTACCCGTTGCACTTCTCGGACAGCACGCCGTGCAGCGTCCCCAACTTTGGCTGGCGGACGGTCCATATCTACTCGTGATAGCGCACGGAAAAGATCTTGTTGGTCTTCAGGTGGATGTTGGCTCAAGCCTCTCTGTATCGGCAGATGCGACGAAAGGGAAGAACTTTGTGATGAGGGAGGAAGAGAGCGCGATCGGGTCGAGAGCGCCAGTGACAGCAAAGAGAATCGATAGTCAAGTTCTGACTCAGCTACGTTTGTCGTCTGAACTGCAGAGTGGACAAATGAGAACAGACTGTCCACCTTAAAGTGGACACCCGCTATTCGTTCGTCGAGGATACTCCTCGACTCTGATCTCACGTCAGACATTATGCGTTTGATGAGATCCGGATCAATCTTCTCTCGAAAAGCGTCCGAAAGTTCGTCCTCACGAGGTAGCAGCCACCCCCAGTCATCCGGTGGCTCTTGTGAAGCGGCTCGTTGTTTGCCTTTCGCTTTAGCAGACGAAAGGGGCTGCAGAACTTGGCGTCGTCTCTCCAGATCCGCCTTAGAGTTGGTGATATAAGAGTTGTAAAAGTGGTCGACTTGAGTCCACGCATCGGCCTCTGCTGATGCACTGTGCAGCGGATCAATTGTTAGTTGCTCATGACTGTGGATGCAGACTAACAACGAACCGCTCGATATGCTCGCGAAATTTGATCTCCCGCTCTTTATTTTTCACATTCTGTTCATTTGGCTTCAAATTTCGTTCGCCATCAGCCAGCCCGTCTAGACCATGGCTATACACAGGCGTATCGATCTTCTTCTCCGCAAGCATGCGAATGAAGTCGTCCTGTACGGTCTTCAGAATTTGCTTTCTGCGTTCGTCAAGCGGAGGTGGATCTTTGCCACTTCCGCTACTTGATGCTTTAGATTTTGACTGGGACTTTAAGCTTGAAGAAGATGCTTCAGATATTCTCGTCATAGCTCGAGCAGCCGACCAGACGAGTAGCTGACGTGCACGTTGCGGATCAGGGAGGTCGCAGTCGATGTGTTTATAGAAGCTCGAATCAGATACAGTAGCATGTGGTTGAGCTAAGAAAATGATTAGAACCCGCGCGTGGACATGTAGGAGAAAAACAAAGGTGGTTTGATAGAGGGGGAAGACATACTGATTACACCTGTGTTTTCAAAACTTGTGCTTATGCGCTTGCCGCGCGCGCTCATTGACGTTCGTCGAGAGTGTTGGGGTGTCCTTTGTGGGGTACGCGGGGGAAGGGACACTCCTTCACGGAGTAATTTATTGCGCTCTATTTGTGGGGTTTCGCTGTCGGGTAGTGGATGAAGCGCATCAGAAGGGTATCGCTGAGAGGTGTGTTTAGGTGTAGAGGGAGGGAATTTGAATGAAGAATCGATTGCATCTTTGGCGCGTGACCGCTGACGAAGATGAACGGTCTCAGATTCCATCTGCCTGATGTCCTCATCCAACTCTGGTTCCTCACGCGTTGAAGATGGTACATCGCGTGGCTTGGCACTGGTAGGTGCGCGTGACGAGTCAGCTTTAAACCTCTTAGCTGGCGGCTTGGAAGGTCCAGCTATGGAGCTGGAGGGAATGGGTTGCGAAAGAGACGAGGGAAGACGAGATGGTACTAGGGTAGTTGTGGTCGATGGCTGGGAAGACGGGTAATTGTTCTGTGGAGTTGTAGGACGCGATATCGGCGCGCGTACAATGACAAGCCCACCTGGCTGTTCCTCGCCAATGTCTACACGCGATTTATGAGTACTTCACGCGACTTGCCTTCAAACTCTCACTCACACTTTCGTTTGGACGCGCCGTTCGGCTGTGACGCATCGTTCAATAAAGAAAGTGCCCACATTAATCGAATAACATACCTTTGGCCTCTTTGCTGCCTGTATAAGTGGATTAACATCATCAACTGCTTTCCGCTTTCCTGGTGGTTTGGGGTCTGCGGATGTCATTGGGTTTTCGAGTCCTCCAACAGCGTGTGTAAGGGTCCTGTTCATGAATTTCCGTCAAAGTATATAGGAGTTCAAGGTCGTAGACGTATATTTGTTCGTCGTTGCCGTTGATCCCGGCGTCGGCGTCGGCGACGATGATCAACGGGGGAGGGAACCTACAGTAAGCGGAGTTTGAATAGCAAATTCCCACGTGAGACTTTTGATCAACAAACGGAGTGTGATCACTGATGTCTTTATCTATATTGTCACGTCACACCAGGTACAACACAAATTACACAATGTAACTATATGGCTTTTCACTTCATACGTCTGGCTCCGAATATACCAGTTCCCACTCTGACAATGTGGCTACCAGCTCGTAAACCTGCCTCAAAATCAGCAGTCATACCCATACTGAGCAGGAGTTTTTCGTTGTCCCCCCATCTCCCATTGAACGCTGGATTGCTTCGAAGCATCCCTTCTAGTACATCTCTGGTCTTTTTGAGCGTCTCAAAATCTTGATTTGGTCGTTCCGATGATGCCAGAGATTCCGTCTGTGAGCCAATAGTCATCAGCCCCTGGAAATGTAGCTTGGGACAATGTTCAATGATGTAGCAAGCAAGCTTGAATAGCGGGGAGTCGGCGGCTTCAGCTTCGGTATCCACATATTGCAGTCCCGACTTTTGGATTTCCCCAGACGTGTTGACTTGCAAGAGCATGTTGAGAGGCGTCTTGCGGTCAGCGGGTATAGCACCGTTGTAGATATCAGCATCTTCGATGCTAGTCAAACTCTGGATGGCATGAAGATTTGACACCACTGATTTTTAGAATGATCATCACAGTACGAATCGGGATAAACTTAAATGTACATACTTGTAAGTTCTCTCATCCTTGCTTGCCTCCGAAAATCGTCTCCTTCTGTCTTTTTCATCACACCTATGAAGTGCCATCGAAGGCTTTCAAGGTCTGCCAGCTATCAATCGCGAGTCGGTCCTTTCTCGTTCACCATGTAGAGGCAAGTACTAACCTTTTTCGCCTTGTTCACTAGATCTATATCAGAATTTTCTCCGAAATCCCTTTGGCCTTCCTCATAACAAGCACGAGTCATCCATGCCGGCTTGGTCTTTGATACAGCTACCAGTGTCGGAGCGTGAGATAATGACTTCGAAGCTTCCGCGAAACAAATTTTGGTTTCAGCGAGGTTCTGCAAAAGCTCTGCCCGCCGCTCTGGAGTCGCTTTATCTGACGTTGTCGAAGCCATTCTAGTCTTATAAAGAATTGACGGTGCCCGGAAGATGACCCTGGGGCGGAGCATAGGGCTATATTATAAAGTAACGTCACGATGCAAAAGGCAACTCACGTAATCATCGGTGGTATTACCGTGCACCAGGCCACAAGTGGGGCCGTCACTACTGCAGCGCCTCATGCAAACTTCATCTCCGAATTCCTGCACAGTTTTTACAAGTAGCACCCTCAACTATGCTAAAACTTCAGGAGTACACCGCATGGATATCGGTTGATGGCCAGCCGTTGGATACTTACGCGGTGGAGACATCTCTGGCGACCAGCGAAGTCACATGCTGGATCCCGTCTGAAGCTGGCAAGGTGCGTCACCTTGGCGTTGTTAGCTCATCATATCTGATGATGGGCGCGCTCAGGAGTTTTCTGTGCATTGTCAAAACACTTCTGCCCCTGGCCTCGATACCATTGGTGCATTCGTCTATATTGATGGACAGGGGTGCCACGGTAACTTGTTCGAGCGCTGGAACGTGAATCATACTGTCAAGTTCAGTCACGCATTTGTTTCGGATAGGATCACCAAGCCTTTCGTATTCTCAACTGTCCGACTGACAGGTATTTCTACACGTCGTAGTTTATTGGTTCAGTGCCTCACTGTTGTCCAGATGAAGATGAATTCGCGGATACGTCATCAGCCGACTTAGGACAAATCCAAGTCAGAGTTTGCAAAGTGGCACTCGGCGAATACTACGATCCTGCCCAGAACCAGCTTCAAACTGAACACAAGGTGCACGAGCGGTCGAAGAAAGCAGTGACACACTGTGTTGGGTAAGCCGTGTGGGATGCGCAGGTCATCTAACTGAACACTGACTACTCGACACACACCTCATCCTAGACTTGGTAGGGAAACTATGATCCCACAAACAATGTTGCGCAGGTCACAGTGCATTGGTCAACCTCTCGCAAAATTCACATTCAAATACAGAGACCGAAGTTTGTGTTATGTGTTTTACTCCTTACTGCGTTCACAGCGTCTCTGGTAGATCTTTTGAAGGCCAACGGAATTATAACAGTGCCAGCACCCCTGAAGCGCAAGGCATCGCAGGAAATCATTGACCTCACTGTTAATGACGTCCAGGCAGGGAGCAGCAGATCCAATGATCCAGTCCGAGGAGAGCACAACAGAACAAAAGAGACAGAGCACAGGAGCAAGAAGGTGAAGCAAGAACAGAAGCCCGGTGTATTCGTAGAAGTCATTGATTTGACGTAGCTCGTGTGTTGCACGAGTTAAGACAATGGAGATTGACGGCTATTTAAATAGTAAGTGTGCCATCGCTGTGGATCACTTCGTTACTTTTTCAGCCGTTTTTTTCCGTGCTATTTCTGCACAGCGTTTTTGATCATGTATGACTTCTTCTCGCAGGTATCAAGGGTCACCAGTCATTTGATCAAGGCTTGTCATGCACGTTCCATATCATTAAAAATCTGGCTGGGGAGACTCAGCACAGAAACTTTTCCAGTTTGTGAGGTGAAGCTGAGCATTCTTCGTCAGCATTGATCTAGTGCATAATAACGTAGGTGATCTCTCTCCCATTCTATCACCATGTAGCGAGGCGTTTGTGATACAAAAAAATTGGTCCCATTTTTAGGGGGATTCGACGTGTCCTTCGCCGAGGAGATCCGATGAAGTAAGACGCTTCTGACCACTTTGTTGATTCATTTTTTGATGCCCGAGATTCCACTACTGCATAGTCTATATGCCGCGCAAGTAGTCAAGTACGACCGAATTGCAACTACATGCAGTTCGAAGTTGCTTCTTGTCATCAACAGCATTGTAGCAATGTCATTGTGAGTTGTTGTTTCAGCTGTAGCTAAATGCAAGTGCTGACAATTAATTCTGCTCTCTGTGTGAACAGAGCAACCTGCGAACACATCAAATACCAACCGTCTTCCACATGCACATGTGGGTCACAGCTTAACTGCGAAAAGCTTACCTGAGTGCTAAATAAGCCACTCTCTCCGCCTGGCCGGACGATGAAATTGCACAATGCGAACTAAATCGTGAAGAAGTATGAATATGAGTTAGTTAGGTAGGCTGCGAATGATGTACTTATACCTACTCACACAATTGGCAGACTAATACGGTGACCGATCAGACAACATTTGAATGGATCTCGATTTGCCAGGAGGACTGGATCAGATCTTACCACGTCTAACACGCGTACGGTGACTTCGAAGTTGCGTCATTTTAGTTGTACGTTTTGTCAGGGTTAGCCAGCACCACTGCCTCCACTTGATAGAAGATTTTCTATTAAATAACAACCACGAACACGAGGTAAAGGAATACCGGATACTCCTCTCTCAGACACCTAAATTAGCTCTGGTTGATGCGATTGATTTACAATTGAACTAGTAGTGTTTCCCGAGCGAATGACTGGATGTCGTGCCTTGGTTTCACATACCACTATTCCAACAGTTTGGGAAATTGCCATCACCCTCCAGATATTCTCTTCTATCCTGATCTCAACCCTAAATCCGCTTCATCCTTATGTCGTTGCGCGCTAATACAAATATGAACACCAGCTTCCTACGCACAATCAGTCTCTCTTTGGCAGATAGCAAGTCTTCTTCTGCCGGACGAAAATGTCAATCACCATCAGCCATTCCCCTTCGCAAACAGGTCCCTCGTGGCTGCAGCGAGGCCGAAAAGTTTGCGTCACTTACTAATATCGGGATTGCTTCTCCTCTCCGACACGCTCACGGGTCATCGGATCATGCAGCCCCTGGTTAGTATCGTGCACTACTTGATCGTATATGAACTGAAGAATCATTTTTGCTTCTGCGCCCGGCTGCGGTTTCTTTACTTTTGGTCGCATCTGCAATTTGTCTACAGATATCTACCGCGGTCGCAGCATCAGCCTGTTCGTGCCCCGTGGCGCAGCAAGGGGTTTTCCCACTGGCAGTGAATCTACTACCCTACCCTACAATGCGGACAATCTGCGCGCCATGACATGTAGTTTGTCTTTTCGGGACATACACGACATTTCCTCTATGACTGTCATGCCCGAGATCACTAGCCCGGCTTCGTCCCTGTCCTACAGCGCACTCGACATGCTACTTAAGGGCAAGGCCGCTTCAGACGCAAGCGTTCCATTCGCCCCTTACTCTAAAGAGGCTAAGGAAGAAACTTCAAGAGTAGCCGAAGTTTCCCATCCTTATCCCCTCGTCATGACAAACCCCAGCACAAACAGGCACTCTTTAAAATCCCTTACGAACCCTGCGGGATCAAAAGGGGTTGACCAAACAATCGAAAAGACACGCCTCCCATCTATCTCATCATGCCCATCCATCGAATCGAGCAGTAGCTCGTCCTCCAGTGACTCGAGCTTATTGTCGCCGATAGCCCGGCGGCGGCGTTCCCCATCTCCAGAATCCCGACCAACAATGGTCATCCAGAGCACTCTCTCAACACACACTCTGTCTGTTGTGCTTCCGCGTGCAATACAACCAGAAATGGTAACCGTTTCTGTCAAAAAGGGAGATAGGTTGAATATCGTGGCTGATGCATGGCACATGGAGAATGATTGTAAGCATGTACCATCTATTAAATGGTGGAGTCTCAACTCATTCTGGTGAATCTTAGGTCACTATGAGTGGCAAGTACACTTTGCGCCCGGTGACGCAGATATGCCTAGTGTCCGTGCACGGTTTGCGCCTGACGGGAAACTTTCTATCACTGTTCAACGACGCGCTCCAGGGCAAACCTCAGGCTATGGTAGGGGACCACTGGGAACCAGGTTCTGAGAATGCAATCACACTAGGCATATGTTATTTACTTTATGCAATACCACAGCGTAGCATGACCACACCTACTACTATACGTTCTCTCACTAAATCATAGTCCTGTATTATAGATCTGCCTTGGTGCATAGGGGTATTTCCCCATTTGCGAATCATTATGTTCCATCCAAGGTTCTTCTTCCTTCTTCTACTAAATTCGTTTCGCGACAAGCCCGACTTGGCACCAATCTTGACCTGCTCCCTAGGTTGACGGTCCAAGAGCTTCAATATGGTGCAGACCAGGGTCTCTGTTAGACGTGGGCGACGTTCACCAGAACCTCTTCAAGCGCGGCGGGACTCGGATAGTGACGATTCAGATTCCAGCTCGAACACGTCATCCAAACCTGGAAATGTATCAGAACTTGAAATGCGCTCCTGTCAAGGCTCAAACGCGGAGTTCGCGCACAAATGTTGCAAACACCTCGAAGACTGTCACCGCAATAAGACGAAAGGGAAAACTCGAGTTGTCACCATCTATGAACATGGTCATATTGTGCGGTGTCACGGTGCTAGGTGAGCAAAAGGTAGTCTGGGTTATGCTATGAATCTATGACGGTCCGAGTCAAGTCGTACTACCGTCCTCGCATGCGCATGTTGCTTACATGAACTATAATGCTTAGATATTGAGTTTCCTGCGTCCTATGGACTTTCTGAATCTCTCGCGCATCACCAAGGCCTTTCGAAGTTTACTCGTCCGAATGTCCTCTGCGTTCATTTGGCGAGTAGTCTCCCCTAGTCAGACCATGTAGAAGGAAGACATTCGTTCTATTTGGCGAGAAGCTCGTCGATAGATTGCAAACTTTCTTAATTGCCCAGCTGATTTGAGCGATCCTCAATAAGTACGCAAATCTGACTTTTTATCCTCATTGTCATGTATGTGCTTCATGAATAACACTCCAGCGTGACTCGGGCTAACCGACTTTTGAGGGGTGCGGAAAAGGAGTCAGGTCTGTTATCTGGCCACTTAAGGTCAGACATGTCGGAAAATCTGGTATGCGTCTACTATAGAGACCCCGTTCCCAATCACTCAATTATTGTGCTCACATAGCTGAACTTTTAGAACGATCACTTGGTCAGAAATTCACAATTCGGGTCCACCATGCAAGATTGAAAACGGTTCGCCATATAGGCAACAGGTGTCAAGATGAGCACTAGTGCACGCTAAGTTCAATTCGTACGTGTTGCTGTAAATTGATCGGGTTTCAGGTAAACTGGTGCTGCTGTGCTTGAGATCATAGTTTGAGGGGCTCACACGCGATCTTTCCAGCAAGAACAAAAAGGACCGACAGCTTATCATTCAGCAAGGCAAAGCCTCAACTCAAGCGATCGAAGAGATGCATATCTTGTTATCGTTGTATGAAGTGGTAATTCAGCTGATATCTAAAGTAAGCGAAATTGTATGTCATATGCGAAATGGAAGCTGCGCATGACCACAAGGAAAGACTCAAGGATATAAGTATACACGTAAATGAGATTCAGTTCTATCTTGCTGCTTTCATTTCGGCATTCATCACCCCCTCGAGACAGGATCATGTCGTGGGTGAATTCCAATTTCACCAGAGATTGCAATGGTTTCGGAAGAAATTTGTTTGAGCATCCTGTTTTTAAGGGAACCAAGCCACTGACGCCAAGGTGTAAGTTGCTTATCGTGTATGTTGGCCTTGCTAATAGCTGGTTTGGCAGCAAGGATTCGCGTTCGGCAAGTACTCACCAATTACATCTATGAGCTGAGTAAATGGCTACCTTCGTCTATCCAACGCGCTGCGATATATTGGAAACTGCCTAGTACCGACAATATTTGTAAGACAGAGCTTGGTAACGCGACTCGGATGAGCCAATACCGGATTGGTGCTTTCTCACTGCATTAAAGGGATTCGAGGACATCATCAAGGTTCCTTTCAGAGATGATATGTTTTCTTCGGCTCTCGCCAAGCTTCGAAATCCTGCCTCCGTTACGGAAGAAAGCGGAGCTCAAGCTCTCCGCGTTGTATCTATTGCTCACATCATCAAGATCAACGGGGACGGTCACGACTGTACTTTCCTTAGACTTGGGTTGGCTGGTAGCTCATTCTTCCTTACAGACGAGGATTGTTCTTCGCCACGTGTTCTTTTAACCTGGAAGCACCGTCGGTGCTGGATGACGCCTGTGTTCTCGAAATGGAATCCTGGGACATTACATGGGGATCCCGAATTTCTCGTTGCCAGAGCGCTGCTGCCATAGTTAGCCACTGCGAATTAGACCCCACTAGATTGCTACCCCCGATGGTATGGAAGCCCAGAACGTCCTCATTCGCTGCTCTCAGTGCCATTCGACGCATTCTGATGCCATGAATGGCAAACAGCTGTATGACATTATTATTATTGTTATTATTGACTTCTTCCTGGTTTTCATTACATTTCTGAAATGAAATGTAGATTATGCATGCACATCATCTTTGCCACGGCGACACCTCATTTGCGGTCCAGGGAGCGTAAAACGTTGTTCTGCAAATGCGCGGCATTTAAGTGGATGATAGAAGACTAATTCCCTGCACATACTTAGTACGTCAATTTACTTATCAGCTCTCTTTCGTCCAGGCCTAGGATTTTCATCCTTTCATTGCTCAACCTAGCACCGACGATCCCCTTAGCAACATATTATGGATTCGCAACAAATCATACTAGGCGACTTTTAGAATCCTAGATTTTGTTTCAAACCTGAGAAGTCGTCGCACCTCGTCGCAATCTAGAAATGCTTTCCAAACTGCAGACCAATTGTACCTAGATTCTAATGTGCAGTGTTGAGGTGTCAAAAGGCATGTAAGCGATGGTCACGACTCACAACATGGTCATGAAGTTTGCAAGACTCGTGTTTAGGACATGTTTTGGACACCATCTGAACCTCCCCCCTTCTAGGTATCACTTTTAGAACTGGGTGTTTTTGATATGCGGACTTGCAAAACACTGACGTTTGACGGCGGTACGTCGGGACGAGGACTTTAGAACATAGATTTATATTCAGAATGTCGTTCTAAACGCTGCAGGAAGGCATCGATTCATCCGCTGTTTTATTTCACAACCTTGCGCTCGACCAGGAGTCGAATGAGTTGCTCGATCGAGTTAGATTACTACATACTACATACTACTAATACACTCGAGTTGGTGACCGCAAAACATGCATTAAATTACTGTGTTTCCTGAGGGTGAGCAACCAACTTCACTCCAGACACCTGTCCCATCCCCACCCTTTCCAGCCCTCCAATAACACCTTCGAGCCCATTCGGAAGGATTTCATGGTTGTTCGGCTACATAAATGTGAGACATAGATGCAAGTCGGCAATCGCGGAACAAACCTGAATAATACCCTCTAAGAGCCACGTTTCGACCATAGCCCAGGAGTTGCAGAATAGCTCGTGAGTGTACGGGAGATGCGGGTCCCCGTTGATGTAAATGGTCTTGTGCCCCTTGCCTTCATCTTCCTTGACTGATGCAGGAAGGGTTAATACAATGATGCCATTTTGCGCCAGCAATCTCCATTCAACGGACTGTGTTTCTGGCAGCGAGATAGCGTCAAAAACGATCCTGAAAGGACTATCGATTACTTTGCCAATGGCCGCCACTAGCTGGTTGCCGGAAAGATGCCAGTCAAAAAGGTGAGTTGCGCCGTAGTCCCTGACAAGGTCTTCATTGCTAGGGAATGCTGTAGTAACAACAGGATCGAATCCTGAAAAACGAGCCAGTTGAATGGCTGCAACACTGTCAGGATACGGTCGAAGGGGCGAGTCCCACCCCGCTTGCTGTATGAACCCACAGAAGACGAGCCGTTAAGTATGACGAGACTTCCGTACAAGCCCACTACTGCAGTATCCAACCCCAGAGGAACGGTAGCTGCGCTATCGAAAAATTGCTTTGAAGGAATCTGGGATGGGATATAGCCGGTGATGCAATCGACCGTCTCAAGACTTACCTTTGCAGTGAGCGTCGCAACGGTCAGCGCGTACTGCTGAAACGCACCTTGATCGATGATAGGGAAACTTCCATGCGCCAATCTGTCAATCAAAGTTGAGCCTATTAGACTAAGAGGAAAGAATGTCTAACACTTTATCGCCTTTGCAAAAATTCTCAACACCTTCTCCTACTAGTTCTTCGACAATGCCAGCGATGTCCACGCCCAAAATGACAGGGTAGTGGGTCAAAAATACTCCAGTGTTACGTATCATGTAGTCAACTGGGTTCAGGACAGCAGAGTGAATCTTGACCAGGAGCTGCCTGGTACCAGGGCTAGGGATGCTGCGAGAGCCGACTTTGAGGTTGGCCCGCTTTTGGGGAAAAATAAGAGCTTTCTGTTGCTGAGGCATAAAATATGGAGGTACAGTGACTCGAGGTCTTCTGACTCTCAGGTCATCGCACTTGCTACCTATATGATGATAATCTGGAAAGTCTGGATGAGCAACTTAGAAAGGATCATGTGGATAATGTAAGTAGACGACGCCCGTCATCATTTGAAGATATGTTGTCCCCATGTTGATCACAAGCACTGCCCAGGAGAACATCATGACCTATAGTTTATGCCTTGATGCGGCCGAGCAAGGCTAGTCTCCCCTAGATACCGACAGTCGGATCATAGACCAACCAAAAACGAATGGAAGTCCCTTCTGGGTTGCAACTCGCCAGAAATGGAAAGAGTTTCGCGTACTAGGTGTTCCGCAGTGTGTTGGCTGGCAACAGCACGCATGTTACTTACTGCAAGTAGAGTAGGATGCGGTCAACATTAATGCTAACTAACATGCATGATCGATTTCCACTATCCTTACTTGGCCTCGCGTTGATGCCTTTGGTCTCCGGACGGATAGACAACTCGTCATGGTCAAGAAGCGGAATGTCCAACTACGAGATATCCGTACGTACCAGTCATTCATGGCGTCGCGTCTTGCGGTGCTCAGATATTACTTCTTTCTACAGTCCCTCGCGTCTTCTCCCTCGATAGGTATGTCTTCCGCGTTTATTTGGATCGCTGGTTAACCATTTTGCGCTCTCTGACCTAGACAAGTGTCCACCTTGCTTTAATTGTCTTCTTCCAGCGTTCACCTGCGGACAATTTGGTCACTGCGATGAATACAATGGACAGTGTAAATGTCCTCCAGGCTGGGGTGGGATAGACTGTTTGCTTCCCCGTAAGTCATCAGCCCAGCGCCGTTTGGACGCCGATCATCTATATTCTTTTTAGAGTGCGGTTCCCTTGCAGATGGCGTTGAGAGGCCGCTCCGAGAAAATGAGCCATGTCAATGTAAAGAGGGCTGGGGGGGTATAAATTGCAATGGTACGAACCATTCTGCATCGTAATGTGTCACCACCATTCAACATAATCGACTTCCGCTAGTTTGCAAGACCGACGATGCCTGCATTGACTTTCCATTAGCCGGCAGTATCCATACCGATATGTTAGATGAAAATGTCGCAAACATGACTTGTTACACGGGCGGCGAGACTGTCTTCAACAATCACCAAATGTGTGACATCACTAGTACGCCCTCGGAATGCATCGACCTGCCGTATACTAATCTTGGTAGACCGCAAGATCTTGGACATGCTCCCCGACCGTCCCCCACAAGTCACATTCAGTTGCGATAACTCCAGTGCGACATGCAGCTTTCAGTTCTGGACCGCACAACAAGAATCCTTTTATTGTGCGCTGGACACGTGTTCCTCTACGGCCCAACCAGGATACGACACGAACACTACGATCTATGCATGTGAACATATCAAATGTAAATGCATCCCTGACAAGTTCCTTTGTGGAGAGGATGGAAGTGTCGGTAAGGTTATACTGTAACTCACTTTGAACTTCTAGTAATATGTCGTCATAGATATCAGCGACTTCTTGACAGAAGAGATCCGTGGACCTGCAACTTTTAGCTGTAAGACTGCTGCTGGATGCAGGTTTGAGGAGCCCGCTATGAACAATTTAATCAACGATATCTTCGGCGATGCATACATCACCCTCGATTGTGCAGGTGGAGAATGCTTGCATTACTCTCAAGTTCCTGGGTTCCATGTGCGTAGAGTAATTGAGTTGACGCGTTCGTGTCCTCACAACCTCATAGCCCATACCTAAACCTGACAACACAAAATGGATTGCCCTGAGCTCTGCCGGTGCAGGTTTGATTGTTGTCCTTACTGTCGCGATCCTTTGGTACGTCGGTCGATCGCGCAGCGGTGGTGACTTCGGCAAAATCAGGCTGCCGGAAAACGAAGCTTCGAAGCTCATGACAGACCATGTCCCTGCATCCCTCCATTTTTCGAATATATCTTACTCCCTTGGCAGTCGCATGATCCTTGACAAGATTTCTGGGGCCGTCAAGCCGGGTCAAGTCATGGCGATCATGGGTGCATCCGGCGCGGGTAAATCTACCTTCCTTGATATCCTCGCTCGCAAGCGTAAGATGGGCCAAGTGAGCGGCACGACACTCGTCAACGGGCGAGAGGTCGCGGACACGGAGTTCAAAAAGGTGGTGGGCTTTGTGGATCAGGAGGATACATTAATGAGCACGTTGACGGTGTATGAGACCGTGCTGTATTCTGCGCTATTGCGGCTCCCGCGAGAGATGAGCTTAGAGGCAAAGAAGTACAGGACACTTGAGACAATGAACGAACTCGGTATCCTGGGTATCAAGGACTCGAGAATTGGTGACTCTGGTACGCTTGGTGTCTGCTCGGGTTAAGGGTCCATACTAATGTTGTGCAGGACGCCGGTCAATATCTGGAGGCGAAAAGAGACGCGTCTCGATAGCCTGTGAATTGGTCACTAGCCCTTCGATATTGTTCCTAGACGAGCCTACAAGCGGTAGGGTTATACTCTGACGAATGCCAATAAGCTGACATTATACAGGATTGGACTCTTATAATGCCTTTAACGTTGTCGAAAGCCTGGTGACCCTTGCACGCGATTACAATCGGACCGTAATCTTCACTATTCACCAGCCTCGCAGTAATATTGTTGCCTTGTTTGATCATCTTGTCCTCCTCGCCCAGGGGAAAATGGTGTATTCCGGAGAATTCGCCAAATGCCAAGAGTACTTTGCTAGCATCGACCAGCCATGTCCACCAGGCTTTAATATCGCGGATTATCTCAGTAAGTAGTCTCATGATTCTACGGTACTGCGCGACTGACTTCTGCTATAGTCGACCTAACAGTGCATGCTGGACTTGAACCACGAAGCCCAGATTCTCCTTCCAATGATGCAGTATCATCGACGTCTGGTGACAACCTTTTAGATGAGGAGCGTGCCGTTGGTGCGTCGTCTGTACGATCACATGGTCGCTCTTCCACTACGGTCGAGGAAGAAACTGAGCTTCGAACCCGTCGTGTCTCTCTCACATCCTCAATCAAACGCAAGACTTCGCAGCTTCTGGAAGCTGTCCGACGCTCACCATCTGGTAACAGCACGCTCACTCCCAAACTTACGCAGCTTGTCGAGGCGTACTCTACGAGTGAAGTTGCGCAGTCGATCAAGGCCGAGACAGAGGAAGTTGCTACTACACAGCGTGGAGCTGATGCGTCACACGCAGATGGTGAACTGCGAGACGTTGTGGTTGAAAACTCTTTACTGCGGGGTCGGAAAAGAGCCAGTTGGGGAACGCAGTTCACGATTTTGAGCGGTCGGGCATTTAAGAATCTCTACCGTGATCCGGCATTACTGGCAGCTCATTATCTATCGTCCGTCGTGCTGGCTTGTGAGTCATCATTTTTCTTGTGGTTTCATGTATTCATATGCCTTTTCTTAGTGATCTGTGGCCTCTTTTTCCATGACGTCAGCAACGACATCGCAGGCTTCCAGAACCGGCTTGGTGAGCAGTCTTGTGATAGTTTATTTATTATTTGACTGATAGGGTTCAGGCATTTTCTTCTTCACATTGGCACTCTTCGGCTTCTCGTGCTTATCTAGTCTTGGGTTATTCGCGAACGAGCGAGTCCTCTTCATGCGTGAAAGGTAGCGAGATTCTGTCAAAACATGTTTCCCACATTCATTCTATATCACAGAGCAAACGGCTACTATTCGACATTCACTTACTTCTCTTCGAAGGTAACATAATTTGATTCATATATTATATTTTCTAATTTAACCCTTGGCCAGGTTTTGTTTGATATCCTGCCACTCCGCTTAGTGCCTCCAATTGTCTTTGGTGGCATTGTTTACGGCCTAGTTGGTCTCGTGCCCACAGTTCCGGCTTTTTGGAAGTTCATGTTGACGCTCGTGCTGTTCAATTTGACGACAGCAAGCGTTATCCTTTTATTGTCGATAGCATTTGCCAGTTCCAGCGTGGCGAGCTTAGTTGGCACCTTGGTCATGCTTTTCAAGTGAGCTATCTACATATCTAAATACTGGCCATGTTTGATTGATAATCATCACAGCCTCCTCTTCACAGGCCTCCTAATCAACAGGGACACTGTCACACCTGCCTTGCAGTGGTTGCATACCGTTTCATTCTTCCATGCTGCTTTCGAGGCGCTTGCTGTGAATGAACTGAGATACCTACAATTAAAGGAGATCAAGGTAATGTCGATGATACAATCTTTGTTTGTCATCTAACGTGTTCGCTTCAGTACGGTGTTGAGTTGGACGTTCCCGCGGCTACCATTCTTTCAATATTTGGTCTTAGAGCTCAGGTGGGTAATAGATGCCTATACTGTCGTATATGTGCGCTAATGTTCTGGTTAGTCATTTTGGTGGCCGAACATATCCCTGCTTGGTATTTTCTTCGTAGTATTTACAACCGCGAGCTTCCTCATGCTGCATTTCTTCGTCAAGGAAAGACGGTGAACGTCATTTCTTGCGTATGCATGGTTCCGTTGGTGGAGGACAATATAATAGTATATCTCTTACATCGCCTCACTCATTTCGTATTGTATGATTACTACGATAACAATATTTTTTTTCAGCGTTGCAGGACAGAGGCTTGTGTGATGAGTTTGGTGTATCGCTTGCATTGGTATCTGTGTTCGTAAGTGAATTTTGACTAGTCTAGCGAAGCTCCATGTAGGTGGTTTTCCGAGGAGCAATTAAATTTGCTGACCTGTAGACGCGACTGGGCAATTGTTACCGACGTTCCTTGAGTGAACTGTATAGCCTGACGGGGAGTCACGATTTACAGTGGTTGAGAGATTAGTCCGTATCTCGAAGCTTTTTCTGTAAGAATGCTCAGCATCCCCCGGGCAATAAATAAATAGCGCTACCCAGGCCTTGTGTATACTGAGGACATCAATATTTCACAATTTGGTCGTGTTGATCCGGAAAAACGACGGAAAAACCACTCTTCCCTACCTGGGCCCTGCATGCAGTCATGAATTATTAGGTCGATAGCGCAATTAAAGCCTTCAAACCACGGCGTGTGTATTTCGAACGAACGCCGTCAACCACTGGGAACAAATACATATGCCGCTGAGATCGAGCCCTTGGCATTGAGGTGTACGGCGGAAAACGTTCTTAATAACCGGGGAGGACTGCTGAATGGCAACGAATCAGTATGATTGCTCCTACTATGACCTTGTTAATACTGGAGTGGTGATCAAATGACTGATAGGAGGATGGAGTGCTAGCAAGCTCCACAGCCATTTGCAGAACACAAGGCCAATCGTCAAAAATAAAACAGGGCAGCGTTGTTTTAATTACAATGCTCGATCAGATACCACGAATTTCTGGGGTGGGTAACGTTCTGTAACGTCCCATGGTAGGATCACGATTTGATTGTCCGAAGTTGAAAGTTCGTTGGTTGGACTTCTTGCCGACTCATGTTTTCTTTTTTGGGTTTGGCCTGGCGTTCTGCAAACTGCTGTAACCCGACTCGGACAACCACTTAGCACGCACGCATAACTAAGGCAAACTACCGCAAAGATCCGGCTGTGTATTGATAGATAATTCAATGGGGTGTCATACTTACTTTAGCTAACAGTGATGTGCCAGCGGGCGGGTACGTACTTACGAGCAAAACCGGTCGCTTAGATCATTCGCGTGCGGCGGTTCCAGGCCCAGCCGATAAGTACGACCCTGAGTGAGATTAATATGTCGACCTACTTGGGGTATATGGGGCACCCGGCAGTAATCTGCAATAATGCGGAAATCCAGACCAGCCAATGGCCATTAAGTCAACAAATCCCAGCGAACGCGACGCGTTCCATTTTACGTCCCGCGTTATGTTGATTTCTTCTGAGTTCACCTGAGGTTAAGAAGGGTTTAGATCTTAGTGGAGGATAATATCAATCTAGCATGGGGAGGACGCCTCATGCTCAGTCTCGAGGTTTTCTTGCCTATCTTTGCTTATGTGAGCGTAGATTTGGCGTAGATGGCCAAATATGTCTGGGGAGGGAGTTTCAATGAGTATAAAGATGAAGACCCGATAAGAGTCGCAAGACGCTCCCGCGAATCACTCTCACACTTCTGCCACTGCTTCGCCACACGGCGTGCGGCATCATCTGCTAGGTAAGAGGGATTGACCGACATCATGATGTAACTCACGCCAATGTCACTTGTCTATCACACGTCTAGCAGTGACTTTATTACCTTAACCTACCTCTTCAGTAAACCACCGACATAACGATGGGTCATGAAGAAGCATCCGTTGTCCTCGTCGACATGTGTTACGCAGTCAAATGTGACAAATGCGGCAAAACCACCTGGAAGGTAAGCAGTTGTCTCCTTGGTGATGCATCGTACTATCCCGGTTGGAGGCGGTAGCGCATACACGCACGATGTAGCGATGCGCATGGTGATTGGCTGAGGGTTCACAGTGCTTCCGCGGACGCTGAGGGCGGAAGTATCATGAGATTAAGAGAACGCAGGCCCGACCCGCGAACTTTGCCTATTTACACATACCCTCTCTTGCAGTGATAGGCTGAGATCCGCTGACGTGTCCTTTCAAACAGGGGTGCGGACGTCATGTTGAACAGGTGAGAAACTTTTCTTAACTGATCATGGACTGCCTCGGCGTAAAATTCGGGGGTTGGATATTGAAATGACAAAAGGATAATATGATCTGTAGGGGAGGGAGGGAGATTTCCACGTTATCGTTTGATGTGGTCCCTTTCGAAGACACCCCATGACGGCCTCCTCGCATCTCTGCTTGAACTTCGAGGGTTCCCTTGGGAGTGCAGGGAGGGTCCAATTTAAAACTTCTGCTACCCGTGGCACCCTGTACTGACATATTTTTCTTGCACAGGTTATGAAAGACGTCAAAGAGGAAGATAAATGTGCTTGCCCTCATTAAAAATACGATAAGCGGTCGGCAAAAGGACGCTACATGGAGAGTGTACCTTGATGGCAGGGCTGCAGAGGGCTGCATTAATATGTGATTGAAACGTTTACCATCCAAATTTGTGATAGACGCAGCTAGCCACGGCGTGAAATCTGTAATCTAAGAAGGCTGTTGCATTACGGAGTGTCCGGGGTCAAGCCTCATCCCAAATTTGGTCGTTATACGCTGCTTTAGATTGCAGTTTCTTTGAAGCGTCGCTGTTTGATCTCCTTTCCCTTTCCTCGTCTTCCACAGTCTTCCAGTCTATTCAACAAACATTTCCCTTTCATTAATCCGCAATTTATTTCTTTGGAAAGGACTTCATGAGTCCTCAAACAAGATGTCTTCCGACATAGACTCAGCAAGCAGTGTGCATGCTGCAGAAGACCCCTCAGGACTCCCATTCGATCCGCCAGGCAGCGTTCGGATGACAGCTGAACTACGTTACAGGTATAATGATGACCGCAGACCTATCGTGAACCAGTATTTGCGTGGACACCGAGTCGGAAAGGGTCAGCATGGCGAAGTATGGGTGTGTTGGGACTTGTCGGATAATCGTCGCGAATTGGTCAGTTGTCATTCTTTGCCCACTTCTTCGACGCCATCTTGCTAACATGGCGTTCATCAGGCCATAAAGGCTGTCAAACGTAATAACCCACGCGCCGAAAAGATGAACATGCTCCGCAGGCGAAACATTCCTGCGTCGTCTCACACACCACTTACAGAAAAACTCGGAAGCCTTGAGCATAAAATACGAAAAGAGATCGCAATAATGAAAAAATGTCGTCATGGGCATGTCGTTCGCTTGTTGGAGGTTATCGACGACAAGCTGAATGACCGGATATACATGGGTAAGCATTTAGTCTCGCTATCTTCCGTAGAATCGGAGAATCGTGCCGCCTATCTACTTCCTGACTACAGGCCATGGGTGAGTGTCTCAGCTGAGAAATTATGACCTTGTGGCTGCAGTCTAGGAAACAGTATGATAGGAAGGTTTACTTGTGTCAGGAAGCCATGTACTCACAGCCTCACTTCTAGTCATGGAATATCTAAGCGGCGGAGAAATCAAGTGGCGCAACGAGCAGAATGAGCCTGTGCTGCAGGTCGACCAGTGTCGACGAATATGCCGCGATGTTATCCTCGGCCTCGAATATCGTAAGCTTCATGGCATTCTCATCACCACAGGCTAATCCGGACACTTCCTTGCCTTCTCAATACACAGTCCATTACCAGGGAATTATTCACCGTGACATAAAGCCCGCTAACCTTCTCTGGACTGCGGATCGCCAAATGGTCAAGATCAGTGATTTTGGGGTCTCGCATTTCTCGTATGCGCAGCGCCTCGCGGCTGCAGGGCGTGGAAATGCCCTAGATGACGCTAATGACCCGATTTTGCTGGATGATTCGGACCTTTCCAAGCGTGCTGGAACCCCACCATTTCTTGCCCCTGAAGTCATCGCTGAGTATAATGGTGATCCTTCACCATCCATATCCGCTTCTGCCACCTCGACCACGCTGCCGTCCTTGAGGTCCGCACCACATATAGGTTCTTCTTCCACTGTCCGCCCGAACACGTCCCACCGGCTACAGATTACGAAAGCCATTGATGTATGGGCTCTTGGTGTTACCCTGTACTGCCTTCTTTTCGGCAAAATCCCGTTCAGAGCCCCAGATTCGAGTGAATACATGCTCTATAATATCATATGCAAAAATGACTGGGAGCCAGAAGACACTATGGGTTACGATCGCCTTCCAACTGGCGGGCGGAAACCTAAGGATAAAAAGTCTGAGGGATTTATTGTCATGAATCTTCTCGACAAGCTGCTTGAAAAAGATCCAAACAAGCGCATGACTCTTGATCAAGCAAAGGTTCGTCGATTTCATTCTGCACGTATTTGCCCCCATATCTCCCATTTCACGTGTAGCGGTTCATTTGGTTCCTGCGGGATATTCCACATCACCAAGAATGGCTTCGCCAAACATCACCCTCCAGGATTGACATGGTGATGGTCACGGAGTCTGACACCCGTACTGCGATGACTACCGTCCGCTTCAGCTGGGGCTGGCCAAAGCGCCTCACACGTCGAATATCCTCATTATTGAAGGGCGTTCGTCCTTCGCGTGCCACGTCATCACATCATGATGAAGACGACGACTTTGGTGTGTGTTCCTCGCCTACCATTGCGGTAGAGCGGCACAAAAGCGTTAGCGGGCGAATGTCAAGTTCAGAATTCGACGAAGGGAAGCGTCGTGGTGTTGCACGCTCTGTCATTGTGCGCAACGACTCAACGCCAAACATGGGAAGGAGAGAAGAATCAATCGAGAGGTGGGCCCGGAATGCATCCAACAGCAGGGCGCATGACTCCCATATCAGTCGTCCTCCTTCACGACAGAGAGAGTCCAAGGCCCTTCTTCCACTTGATCAAAGTCAACCTAATGCATCATACTCTCTAGGCTCCACCAGCCGTGGTAGAGACAATGCCAACACTCCCCTTCCGGATGATGCGATGTTCTTGGGCGCTGGTGGCGTATGCAATGACCCAAGCAGCCTCATTTCGTCAAACTTACCTTTAGGCCTTAACCAATCAATCTGTCATTCTCCCGTCGCGTTACGACACCCACAACCTGAGCGTATCTACATTACTCCCCCGACTTCAGCCGTTCCCGATCCGTCCTTGCACGACTCTGGGCACAGCTGGCATCCCTCTATTCGCTCTGCTACTCAAAGTCCCAGTCCCTTGCAGCAAGTCGCATACGAATCGGAATCCAGCGTGACGAGCGAGGACGACTACGACGACCTCGACGACGACTCCAGTTTCTTTCGCGATACTCATAGAGATCGCCAAGCGGAGTCGGAGGCTTTACAGGCTAGCACCAGCCTCATGTATGAAGAGATAGATGAGGATGAGAGTGATGAAGAGACGGTTCCTATTGAAGTAAAGCGGCGGCGTCCATCTGTTTCCGTCACGGCTACCTCCCCCGTCCCTCTTTCTGACTCCTCAGATGACGCCCACTGAGATTGAGGCAGGAAATTTTTTGTACAGCACTTTCAACACATTATGATATCTCTCGGACTGTCACCTAGACGACTTCTCATCCTCCCTCTGCACCATAGCGGCGGACGGCCGCCTACAGTTTCCACTCATTCCTGACTTAAACTCACATCCATTTTTTTTCTAGACCTATGTATTTCCACTGCATCTGTGATTTTATACTCTTTTTTGCTTCCCTTTCAAGAGGCAGCATAGATTTAGGTAGCTTGCTATACGTTACTGGTGGCAAAGGAGACGTGAAATCTACATCGTGTCTTTGAACGTAATAACTTGAAGTTGTGCCCCACAACATCTAAAAATATCTGATTTGGAGTGAGTACGTATTAACATTTGGCGCTTGCAATAATCGGGTCCTACTTTTCCCATCATCTCTTCGAAGTGAAGCTCCGATAGGTATAGAGCAACCATGACTCGAACTTCCCGTGGCAACCCTTGACATACTGAGTATGTAACTTACAATGCATCAGATCAGCAGGAGCCTGAGCGAGATGACTCGATCAGTGCCTTGCTGGCAGTTTCACAACACACTGCAATCCGGTGCTCCCCATCGCATATTCGTTTGAGTTTCATCAAAGGTTCACTGCTGTCTTTATTATAAAAAGGTGGGCATATGTGTGCCGTCATGTTCACCCTCATTGTGACGCGAGCTTTATCTCCGCAGGACGATTGAACGTTAATCAAATGGCCACACACTCCGATGGAATCCTTGTCTCAGCTTCTGGTGTCAGCACTCCTGTTGAAACTAACGGGCATGCCACCGTCGAGAAGGTCGTCAAATCCCTTCCAACAGACTTCTACACAGAGTTTTTGTCCGATGCTGCCAAAGCACGGAAGCCCAGTCCCAGTACGTTTCTGATCTTATGGGTCATTGACAGTAATGTTTTAACGGTACCACTTCAGTTCGTGCGCTGTTCCCATTGGAAAACAAGCCAGGTGTGATATCGCTTCTAGCAGGAAAACCCAACGATGCCATGTTCCCCTTTACTTCATTATCTTTCAATATTACCTCCCCTACGGACCCATCGCAGGAACAGTCAATCTCGCTATCTGGAAAGGATCTTTCAGCTGGCCTGCAATACGGTCCCACTGGCGGTCTTCCTCGTCTCCTGAAGTGGTTCATAGGATTGCAATCGCTCTCTCATGGCCGGAAATCGGGCGAGGGATGGAGTTTAACCATGGGCAGTGGTTCGCAGGACTTGATTTATAAGGTTAAGAGCTTTCTAAAAATGAATGATGGTTCTCATGTTTCCGCAGGCGGTCAACGCTTTAGTGAACCCCGGAGATACTGTTCTCGTGGAGTCTCCAGTGTATGCGTGAGTTAAAAATAGTCTGAAGTGAAGTCGGCACTTTGCTAACTGCCGTCTATTCAGTGGTGTCATCCCAATGTTTCAAACTCTACACTGCGAGCAGATCGGTTG
Organism: Suillus subalutaceus; assembly: GCF_016647625.1. Lineage (NCBI taxonomy): Eukaryota > Fungi > Basidiomycota > Agaricomycetes > Boletales > Suillaceae > Suillus > Suillus subalutaceus. The sequence continues at coordinate 434,876 of NW_024540259.1, read as the reverse complement.
GTCGTATTCTGGTGTTAATCTTCCCGTGCTCAATATATTTCAGAGGTAGAAACGGACGCGAATGGGGTGTGTTCTCATTTGTTACGCGATATTTTGGAGAATTGGCCTGTTGGAAAGCCGAAGCCGAAGGTCTTATACACGGTGCCCGTAAGTTCTATCTATTCAATCTGTGGGCCAAAATAACCATATTGCAGTACGGCTGTAACCCTACCGGTATGACCGCGACTCTTGAGCGTCGCAAAGAAGTGTTGCAACTTGCACGCGAACACAATTTCTTGATTCTCGAAGGTGGGCCACATTTCCTTTTTTTTTTTTTTTGCGGAGTAGATTGAATCATCCCTTTATCCATAGACGATCCCTACTTCTACCTGTATTTTGGGAAAGCAGCTCGGCCGCTGTCGTACTTCCAGCTGGAACTTGACGAGCCTGAAGTCGGCCGGGTTATCCGGTTCGACAGCTTCTCCAAGATTCTCTCCGCAGGCATGCGCCTGGGCTTTGCGTCGGGCCCGAAGCCTATCATCGACGCAATGGACTTGCATGTACGTACAAGAAGATGTATCTGCCTGTGCTGTGTATCTTACATTCAATCAGACTGCGATGGCCAACCTGCAAGCCTCATCACTCATTCAAGCCATCACCCTTGCACTGGTTGAGGAATGGGGCTATAACAATTTCTTCGCTCATACGCGGGCCGTTGCCGACTTTTACCGCGAGAAACGCGATGTGTTTGAGTCTGCTCTGAATGCGCACCTCGGTGGACTTGCGGAATGGTGCACCCCTGAAGCGGGCATGTTCTTCTGGTCTGTGCCTCTGTTCGATATTGATCGAGATGATATGTTAACAATGGCATTACAACAGGTTCAAGCTACTTCTCTCACCAAATCAAACACTCGGCGTAGATGAGGGTGACTCAGAAGACCTCATACGAACCAAGGCATATGAGGGCGGTGTGCTCGCACTCCCTGGCACGGTCTTTCTTCCCAACGGACGTAAGACGGCATTTGTGAGGGCCTCGTTCTCTTTGTGTACGGAGGAACAAGTGAATGAAGCTTTGAAGCGCCTCAGAGCTGTGTTGTTGAAGGAGAGAGGAGAAGCGTAGAAGGGTTGGATCGACTGCAAAATACCAAACACGTAGATGCTCTCATTAATATTCTGTCAAAGCAATCTAGTTACCCTTGGACACATTTGAGATGGGTGCTTCAAGCGTCGGGAGCCACTCATCCACTCTAATAACTTGAAGAAGCCCTTTGTCTTTTGTCACGTGGTGTTGTTCATTTTATTGACAACCGTGTTTGGCAAGCGTTGTGGACGATCAAAGTCATGTTTGGTTACTGTGGCAGCCAAAGCATGCTTGAGCAATTTCATTGAAGTAGTGGAAAGTAAGTGCATCGTACAAACCAATATTTCCCTTTTTTCATCATCAGCTCATCATGGTACGTGTTTTCTGTGCGAAGAAGTTCAATTCTGACCTCCAAACTTGCTTCCAGTCGAACTTCGGGCGCAACAGACAATCAGTATCAGACATCGAACAAGAACTCTACGACATATTTAACAGACACCCAGATTCGCGTGAAATTCAATCAGGAGAACCAGCGATACCCGCAGACGCACTCCCAGATGTGCTCAGTGCGTTCTCGGACTCGTATAATGGCGTCGACCTGCTCGACGATCGCGAGATGGGCGCGCTCAAGGAAATCCTCGCGCGTAGTCCCGGAATTGAAGTTACACCTCAGATCTTGCTCCAGGTCGTTGCAGAGAGGACGAGGCACAGTCCACGAGACAGCCCAAATAGTTCACCATTGGAAGAGGATGTAACGCTGCCCGACGATCGAGGGCGCAATCCTTTTTCTCGCACCAACCACTCGCGATCATCTAGCAGAAGCTCGGTAGGAACTTCACGCGTCTCCAGCCGACCACCGTCTGTGCCACCCAAGACGCCCAACACGGCGATTAGCTCTGCCTTTGATACGTCGCGACGACAGCGAACAACCCCGTTGGACGCGCAGCCCCCTTCAAGCTGGTCAAAGCGCCCTGCGCCTGCCAGCAGACGCAAAAGTATTGATGGCGGATCTCAGCACGCTCTTAGTGACTCAGAAGTGCGCAGCTCCTTCTACGTATATTCACCTGTTGAACTTAACTCCAATTAGTCGTCTTTCTCCTCCAGTCCCAGTGTGTTCGGTCGAACACGCACGCCGTCAAATCCAACGAGTCCCTCGAGCATTTCCATAGGACTCTTCTCACCTAACTCGGTCGGTTCGCCACCTTTTGTGCGGCCGCACTCCCGCACCCAGTCGCAGCCCTTCACTAGCATTGGAATCCACTACTCGTCTCCAGACCGGGATCACCTCTCTTCGGGAGAACATTCACCTGATATGGACTCGTCTTTTGATTACCCACAGAAAGGCCACAGCTTTACGCACCAACTCTCCTCGTTGCCTATGCCACGCTCAGCATCTGACTCGGACTCTGATGGCGAGAATGAGTCGTCTTTAAGCTTAGTTATGGAACGGTCAGCAACGTCGTCGACTGTGTCCCTTGAACCCACAGAGCGGCTGGAAGCATTGCAGAAGGCCAACGCAGAGCTTGGGCGGAAGCTGATCGAGGCTGAGAGGACACTTGAGAACAGGCTGAATGAGCACGACATGGACTTAGATGAGATGCAGGGGCGCTTGGAAGAGCTCAAGAGTGAACTTACCTCTACCAAGCGGGAGGAGAAGGAGCTCCGAACGAAGGAGGTATGTAATGCGTGAAGTGCGTGGACAATGTCTGATAGATATCATTTAGCGAACCAACTCAACCCAAATTACGGCGTTGGAGTCCGAAATCGCAAAGTTGGAGAAAAGTTTGGAGAATGCACGTTCGTCTTACCAAAGCTTACAGAAACAATACCAAGAGCAATGCGGTAGGTTCGCTCCAAGATCTCGATTAAAATGTGGCTCACATCATTGTAGCGGAATCTGAACGCTATCGTAACCAGCTCCGCCGTCGAGACCAAGAAATCAAAGATTACCGAGATGCTGCCGCGCTACAGTCACACGAAGCTGTGAAGTGGGCTAAAGAAGCGTCATCCTATGAAGATCGCCTCACACATCTTGAAGAGGAGCTAGCCATTGCGCAACAAGCCCACGCTCAGCTCGATGAGCAGAAGCAGGAAAACCTCATGCTCAAGGAGACCATCGACCGCATGCGGTTTGATATGGACGAAATGCGCAATGCTGCGACAAACGCTGCTGCGGGAAGCGGGCACTCTAGTGTGGCAAATACTATGAGCAAGAGTCTGGGCGCTGAGCTCATGGGAAAAATGGGCGAAAGCTGGGGTGGCGAGGATGATGAACTTGAGGATGAGGGAGATGGTGGCGAATTAGAGCTGGATATGAATGAGGATACGGAGGATGAGGAGGATGTTATTCAAACCATAATAACTCGGAAGAAGAGGGTAAGTAATCTTCACATTTGCGCCTCGCATCTGACACCCCAAACAGAAAGTTGGCCGCGTTAACAAAGCCGAGATCGTCACTTTCTCAGACACCAAGACATACGTCGATACATTCACGCAACACGACGCTGCAGAACATACATCAGCGTGTGCAATGCAGACTGATCCAGAACCAGAGATTCTTACTTCTTCGTCCTTCATTCAAACGGAAGAAGTTCCCCGTGGCATCATTGCAGTTCAAACCGATCCAGAATTGCCACGAATCACTTCAAGTATCGAAATCCAAACAAATGAATCAGAGTTAGACGTCTCTCGACCCGTCTCACCGCAGGTTACCCCAGAAGATGACGAGGCACTCGCGTCTTCATCATCGACTGTCCTCCCTCCCACGCCCAAGGGGCACCTGGAGTCTCCTCACCTGAACGACGCACCTCCTTCCTACAACTTTGTGACCGAGCTCGAGCAAGTCAATAATGCATTGATGGATCGACACAAAGGCATCACCATACCAATACGTGGCGTTCCCGGAGGAATCTCAGCAGACACCGTCGAGGAGTGGAAAGCGCTGAAGGAAGAACTCGGCGTGGAATGCGAGATGATAGATGAGCTGATTGCCTGCTCGACGACTAAGCGTCAGCCGCATCGCCAGAACCGTTTCTACAAAATCTACAATACCTATGTCATCGGCAAGGGCGGAAACGAAGGGGGCGACGCTTGGCTTGCTGGGGCTGCACGGCAGGCACTCATCAGTGCTGGGGCTATGGCGCTTGTATTCCTCTGCATGACCTCGCGTCTGCCAGCCATCGGGGCGCAATACTCCCCTGTTGGCGGCCCAACAGTATACGACCCGCGCTGCCTGGTCCAGTTTCAACAGCATGCAAGGACCCGGCGAAGGCTTCGGTTATGATGGCACTTCTGCTCTTTGGAATATTATGGGGCGTGTTGGTTTTGGTGCTGCTAGGATTGCAGGTGGCTGGCCAACATGATTTCATGATGTGCGGGCCTATATTTCATGTTCATAATTCTTATCGCGTTATCTAATTCTTGTCACGTTCAACTGCATTCTCTTACTCCTTTCCCACTCATTCCTCTTTCATAAGTACTCTCAAGATGGGCCTCGTACATGTCACTCCTTCGTTTCGGCATATTATCATTGTATTGTATTACGCAATATAACAACCTTGGGGGAACGTGCTTGACCAAGCTGTCTCTAAATTCGTACCATCCAATTAATAGCAGGCCAATTGAAGTAGATCGAGCGATGATCATCACGGATTGTGCATTCTGCTTCCGTCGCGCATCATACTTCACGAACCACTCGAAGGAAGCATGTTTAAATTTTTAGGACACGACTGCTACGCAATCGATGGACCTTGCTCCGAAGAACACGTTAGCGAAGTGCATCAATATTAACATTGATCTCATTAATCTTTGTGGTTTCTAACCACATTAATATTCAGCTTGCGCTCTCGCTTCTCTTACTCTCCCGATTCTCGCATCTCAGTCCCTGCCGCTGAGAAACTATTTTAGACGCGTCGTGAATGCTCTCGATTACTTCCCACACCCTAGCACAGGTTGCATCACTTGTGCAGTGCGCTTGCACCCTTGGCTCCTTATCTCATACCCACCTCTCAAAATATGAGGCACTTCAATGTCGTCGTCCTAGGAGGTATGTTATTTGTTCATTATGTTATTTGTTCATTTGTGACCACCGTATTGTTTCATATATCATAGCTGGAGGAGTAGGGAAATCTGCGTTGACGGTGCGATTTGTTCAAGATGTTTTCGTGGAGAACTATGACCCCACAATCGAAGGTGCGTCCTGAGTGATAGTCTATTTCAATGTGACGTGAGGGGCTTACTGCATCGTTTTTGCAGAAGCTTATCGGCGTATCCTCGATATTGATGGCGTAAAGACTTCGGTGAGATTCGGATCGCGTGTGTTCCTACTACCCCCAACACCTTTTTGCTAATGTTGTTTCTAACCATCTGTTTCCTTCCAGCTAGAAGTATTGGATACTGCTGGTGCTGAGCAATTTACTGCTATGAAAGAGTTTTACATCAAAGTAAATATTGATGATCTTGGGATGTATGGTATCGAACTCACACCAGTTCCCTATAGTCCGGCCAGGGATTCGTGTTAGTCTTCAGGTAAGATCACAATAAATGGGTTTATTTAGTTTTGACCTACTGATGTCACTGCAGCCTCACACAAGAAGCAAGTCTTAAGGAGCTGAACAATCTTCGACAGCAGATACACCGAGTGAAGGGAATGGATAGCGTAAGTGCCATTGATTATTACCGAATACAGCGACTACCATTATACGCAGGATGTTCCTATCGTTGTTGTTGGGACAAAGCTCGACCTCGTCACGGAACGAGAAGTAGCAAGAAGCACGATACAATGCCTGGTTGCGCTTTGGAAGATACCATTCTACGAAACATCAGCCAAGCGTGATTGGCACATTAACGATGTCTTCCAAGAACTTGTCAAGCAGATGCTTATGCGCTACCCAGACGAACCACCCATAAAGAAGGCTTCACGCCGGTTACGCCGCCACAAACCCTGCATCGTGATGTAATGGATGCAGAATATCTGTGACGCTACTCACAATGTCTTGATTTATTACGCCTATCGAAGTCGCATCAGGTCCGAACTTCGGCTATGATCACCCTCATGCACGTTATTTTATATATATACCCCACACAGACCAAACTGGTTGCATTATGTATTGCCCTAATATTTGGGATCATGTGTACTTAGTTATGTTAGAATTCGAGTATCTGAGAAGTATATCACGTAAGCATGTTGTGGTTTATTTACTCCAAATCGAACGCATTTTTTCCGGTGGGCTCTTTGTTCCTTGCTCTTTAACCACCACGCTTTCGGATCCCCGCAACATCCTTGTTTCTAATTCTCCAGTTCACGCTATAGACAACATTATGGTAAAACTTCCTGCTGGAGAAACCATGCATTTTACTAATGTCCTCGTCCAGAGTCACGGTAATTATGGTGGCGGTTATGGTGGAGGTGGCGGCTACGGCGGTGGAGGCGGATGGGGCGGTGGTGGTGGTTATGAAGACAAAATGGGAGGCTTAGGAGGTGGCCTTAAAATGATCGATTGGGCGTCGCAAAAGCTCGAGCGTTTTGAGAAGAATTTCTACGTCGAGGACAAGCGTGTTTCAGGCATGACTGAAAGAGAGGTGGAAGACTTCCGGAAAACCAAAGAAATCAAGGTACGTGAGAATTTGTGGAAAGCCAACAATCGCTGATGATTTCCTGAAGGTTCAAGGACGAACTGTTCCCAGACCTGTCACATCTTTTGACGAGGCAGGGTTTCCTGAATATATCTTGGCGTCGATTCGTGCACAAGGCTTTGCCGCGCCAACTCCCATTCAGTGTCAAGCATGGCCTATGGCACTGAGCGGCAGAGATGTGGTTGCGATTGCTCAAACAGGGAGTGGGAAAACCATTTCTTTCGCACTGCCTGCCATGCTTCACATCAATGCGTACGTGTGCATCTCACCTTCTGATGATTTATTCACTAGGAATTAGTCAACCTCTACTTGCGCCAGGCGATGGTCCGATCGCACTTGTCCTTGCGCCCACCCGTGAGCTTGCTGTACAAATTCAGCAGGAGTGCACGAAGTTTGGGTATGTTTGTCAACTCATCACGTTGACTTTTGCTGATGTATATAGGTCGAGCTCTCGTATCCGTAACACTGCCATTTACGGTGGCGCTCCCAAGGGTCCTCAAATTCGTGACCTGCAACGTGGTGTTGAGGTTGTGATCGCCACTCCCGGACGACTCATCGATATGCTGGAGACATCAAAGACCAATCTTCGTCGTGTCACATATTTAGTCATGGATGAGGCCGATCGCATGTTGGACATGGGTTTCGAGCCCCAGATACGCAAGATTGTATCTCAGATTCGCCCTGATCGTCAGACACTGATGTTTAGTGCCACATGGCCGAAGGATGTGCAGAAACTCGCAAATGTGAGCATTCAATATTCTATGATTGCATGATTAAGCTCACTATTTGCAGGACTTCTTGAAAGACATGATTCAGGTTAACATCGGCTCTATGGAGCTCACCGCCAACCACAACATCCAGCAAATTGTCGAAGTCTGCAGCGACTTCGAGAAGCGTGCCAAGCTGATTAGACATCTTGATCAAATCAGCTCTGAGAACGCTAAGGTACTCATATTTGTCGGGACGAAACGCGTTGCGGACGACATCACCAAATACCTTCGTCAAGATGGCTGGCCAGCTCTTGCCATCCATGGTGACAAAGAACAGTAGGTTTTTATCTGCTACTCATTCGATCTCTACTAAGCGCTTCTACAGGCGGGAACGTGATTGGGTTCTCGGGGAATTCAAGGCGGGTCGCTCACCCATATTGATCGCCACGGACGTTGCGTCCCGTGGTTTAGGTACGTGTGCCATTTCTTGCAAGCGCCCCATCAGGGACTCCTACAAATGGGAGGGCTTTTCGAGCACTCAGGTTAAAGTAGCAATGACCCGACTTCATCTGGGTTGTATTTGCTCGTGACTCTGGTGTTCACTAACGCGTGTAACAAGACGGGATGAGTCATGTTTACACTGCTCTCCCTCCGTGCTTACAGCCAGGCTTGAGGGATGAATTTCTTCTCGAGCGAGACGTGCTATAGCAGAACCGCGTGATCACGAGAGGATTCCAAGTCGTCAAGGTTCCATCCGCCAAAGCATCCTGTGTCCTCCTGCCAGTGAGGGCCAAAGGGATTCAAAGTGCTATGGTTCTGGATATGGAACCCTCGTCACGGACTTCCTGGCTATATCTCCTCTCGATATGTCCGCTGCTTCGCGCTTGGTACCTGTCTTCCTGGACCGCGATGCCCTTTGTTCATGCTATACGTCCCCCGATCTTGTGACGTGCCATGAATGATGTTTGTATGAAGTTGTCCGATCTTTGTTCCTTGTCATGTTGGACGCGCTTGTGTCTCTTTGTTGTTGTCATGTTATTGATTTTGCAATGTGCTACATGTTGTCTGTTCATATGTTATTCTATTGTTCTGTACGTGACGCGGTTGCATTGCATTGCTGGCATCACAGATGTCAAGGATGTCGGATATGTGATTGTGAGTGTCGTAGTGGTCTATTGCTACTAATCAGCTACTGACTTCCTTCTAGAACTACGACTTCCCTAACAACTGCGAAGATTATATCCATCGTATTGGCCGTACGGGAGTAAGTTGCTCTCACTAAGCCCATTAATTCTTGGTTCTAACTCTACTTAGCGTGCCGGCATGAAAGGTACCTCATACACGTACTTCACCACCGATAACTCGAAGTCTGCTCGCGAGTTGATATCCATCTTACGTGAGGCGAAAGCCGATGTTCCACAACAACTAGAGGAAATGGCCATGTACAGCGGAGGAGGGGGAGGTCGCAGTAAGTCTCCAGCACGTCCATGTGTTTCATGTGTTGACCTTGGCCATTCAGGTCGTTATGGCGGCGGAGGTCGTGGCCGTGGAGGCGGTGGAGGCGGAAGATACGGTGGCGGCGGTGGGGGAGGTGGTGGTCACGGCGAATATGGTGGTGCCAGAGATCGGTGGTAGGCTTGACGACTTCTTGGTCCGGACGCATAGATATCTCCTTTTAATCATGATTCTCTTGTCATTTCTTCGTCAAACACATTGAAATCAAGTAGACGGGTATTCTCTTGGTCACTTGACCGGATATCATGGTCTCATTTAAGAACTCAAACTTGACGGGGCACCGCTTGTTGATCAGTTTTATGATGCTCGAACAAAGGGCTGGGAGGGAATGTAAATTGACTGATCACCGGTCAGCTTGAGTCATTAGGAATCATGGTGCACGCGAGTAGTGGCTTGACTTGTAGTTGTTACGTAATTTTATAATCAAGAATAGCTTGTTCGAGTCAATCTGATCACAGGTGGATGTTTATAGCAAGGCATCGATACCTAGTCACTCAGAAAGTCAGAGGTCTTTCTTTTCATTTACTACACCGATCACATTCTATTCGATATTTAGCAATGGCAACGACTCCGAACGATCCTGGCGTGGTCACCCCCGAGTCTGACGGTCCTTCGAAAAGTGCAGGTGAGCAGACCCTTGTTACTCTAGTAGTTCGACGTGATCTAATCGGCTGTCGAATATAGCGAAAAAGGAGGCCAAGAGGCTAGAGAAAGAGGCGAAGCTCGCTGCTAAACATCTCAAGCAAGCCACTAACACACCTGCTGGCGAAAAGAAGGCAAAGGCGGACAAAGAGAAGAAGGAGCAGGAACCTGCATTTGTAAACACCACTCCTAAGGGCGAGAAAAAAGGTGTGTTTTCTTCACATTCTTTTTTCTTTCTTTCTTTCTTGACGCTGTATAGATATGTCTCAACCGATGGCAAGTGGGTATAATCCTATCGCAGTCGAGTCTGCTTGGTACGATTGGTGGGAGGCCCAAGGCTTCTTCAAGCCTCAGACCACGGAGAATGGCGAGACTAAACCAGAGGGCGTCTTTGTGATTCCGATGCCTCCCCCGAACGTCACCGGAAGCCTCCATATCGGTCACGCACTGACTATTGCTATTCAGGATTGCTTAATACGCTGGTAAATATAAATCCGTATCTGATATGATCGTAGTGCTCACAGTGACGACAGGAATCGGATGCTCGGAAAGACTACCCTCTTTGTCCCAGGTTTTGATCATGCTGGAATCTCGACACAATCTGTTGTTGAAAAACGGTTATACAAAGCGGAAGGCAAGACCCGACACGATCTCGGTCGAGAGGTGTTTTTAGGCAAGGTGATGGAGTGGAAAAATGAGTACGTAGTTACTTTCTGAACGTAACATTCTCTCACATGGTATTAGCTACCAAGCACGCATCACCGATCAATTAAGGAGACTTGGAGGAAGTTGTGACTGGGACCGTGTCGCCTTCACCATGAGTCCTGTGGGTGTAATTTTAAGCATCTCTTACATATCTAATCGACTGTTATATCAGTCGCTATCAACAGCTGTTACTGAGACGTTCTGTCGGCTCCACGAGGATGGCATCATCTACCGCGCCAATCGACTTGTTAATTGGTGCGTTCAGTTGAATACTACCCTCTCGAACCTTGAGGTGAGTCGAAGAATTCATCGGTTGGCAACTGACATAAGTTGTGTTGCATAGGTGGACCAAAAACAACTTCTTGGCCGTACCTTACTTAATGTCCCAGGCTACGACGCAAAGGAAAAATTCGAATTTGGTGTCATCACCTCATTCGCATATCAAATTGAAGGCTCAGGTATGTTCTAATTGATCTTCATGCCATTGTTTTCTTATTCTTGTTTTCATCAATAGATGAGCGGATTGTCGTTGCTACGACCCGCCCGGAAACAATGCTTGGTGATACAGCTATTGCAGTACATCAAGATGATGATCGATACAAGGTAACATTTATGATTGATAAAAATCACAATCGGCATTGAGATACGCTTGTAGCACCTTCATGGCAAGTTTGCTATTCATCCCTTCTTGAACAGGCGTCTTCCTATTATCGTCGACGAACAAGTAGATAAGGAGTTTGGAACTGGTGCAGTGAAGATCACGCCAGCTCATGATCCGAACGATTATGAGGTTGGTGTCCGTCACGGGCTTGATTTCATCAACATTTTGAACGATGATGGAACGTTCAATGAAAATGCTGGAGAGCAATTCAAGGTGCGTCTGCGTGTGAAAGCTACACCTTGATCTGAGCGACATGTATCATTCAGGGGATGAAACGCTTCCACGCTCGGCGTGAGGTTATAAAGAAGCTCACAGACTTGGGCCTATTCGTCGAGACCAAGGATAATTCCATGCAGATTCCCATTTGCAGGTACGCGCCCGTGCCGATTCCAAGTCGATGGGCGACTGAAGTTGACGTGTTCTTGCAGTAAATCAGGCGACATTATTGAGCCTGTCTTGAAGCCTCAGTGGTGGGTGAATTGCCAACCTCTTGCTGCAGAAGCAATCAAGGTCAGTCTTACTATATCTATATCTCATTCGACTTTCTTCCAACGATCATTTTAGCGTACGAGGGCAGGCGAACTTTCGATTGGCCCCAAGCAGAGTGAAGCAGACTGGTATCGCTGGCTTGAAAACATACAGGACTGGTGTATCTCACGGCAATTATGGTGGGGTCACCGATGCCCAGCCTATTTCGTTCGAATTGAGGGAGAAGATTTCGACGTTTGTATTTTGACGATCAGTCCAACATTTGCGCACTTACTCTTGAATGCAGAGAAACGATGGAAAGAACTGGGTTGTGGGTCGGACTGTGGAAGAAGCAACCGAACGAGCGAAAATCCTTGCAAATGGGAAGAATTTTACACTCGAGCAAGATGAAGATGTCCTCGATACTTGGTTCTCCTCTGGACTGTGGCCCTTCTCAATCCTGGGATGGCCAGAAAAGGCATGGTGTTTCATACATAGCAAACTAACTGGCTTTAATCGACCACCAACAGACTGTCGACTTCTCTCAGTATTACCCTGCCAGCATCCTTGAAACAGGCTGGGACATCCTTTTCTTCTGGGTGGCGCGTATGGTTCTCATGGGCATCTATCTTACCGGTCAGATGCCATTTTCTGAAGTACTCTGCCACGCGATGATTCGCGATGCTCATGGACGTAAAATGAGCAAGTCGCTCGGTAACGTCATTGACCCGATCGACGTCATCCACGGACTGCCACTTGAGCAACTCCACCAGAAATTGTATGAAGGTAATCTTGATGAGAAGGAGATTCTCAAGGCGATCGCTGGTCAGAAGAAGGATTTCCCGAAGGGCATTCCGGAATGTGGTACGGATGGGTTGAGGTTCGCTCTCTGCGCATACTCAGGCGGCGGTAAGGTAATCATCACGACGCGAACCATACATAACTGAGTTTGCGTTTAGGCAGGGATATCAACTTGGAAATCCTGCGAGTAGAGGGATACCGCAAGTTCTGCAACAAGATCTTCAATGCCACGAAGTTTGCAATGCTCAAACTTGACGACAGTTTTTCGCCAGAGACAACTGCGAAGGTATGCTACTTGCATGATGAGTTCTTGGGTTTACATTGCTTCTCAAGCCAACCGGAAATGAAAGTCTTGTGGAACGCTGGATCCTACACAAGCTCAACGTAGCCGCGACACAGATCAACACGCAGCTCCAAGAACGCAATTTCATGGCTGCGACTACGTCAGCCCATAATTTCTGGTTATACGAACTCTGCGACGTCTATATTGTGGGGTCGCTTTGAATTTGAATGTGTATCGATCTCACACTTTTGTTCACAGGAGGCAATGAAACCTTTGACCGACGCATCAGTCCCCCTCCAGACTCGTACGTCAGCGCAGCAAACATTGTATACTTGCCTGGATCAAGGTCTGCGCCTACTTCATCCATTTATGCCCTTTGTTACGGAGGAGCTATGGCAGCGACTGCCAAGGCGTCCGACAGACCCCACCCCCTCCATCATGATAGCGTCTTACCCCGTCAATGTGGGTTATTATCTGCCATTCAAAGTTACTTTTACTGAATTGAAACAGGATCCTGACTTCATAAGTTCCGGAGAGGAAAAAGATTTTGATTTAGTGATGTCTGCCGTGCGCGCAGCTAGGTCGCTTGCTGCATCTTACAACCTCCAGTCCAATATCCAATGTGAGTTGTTATACTTTAATTTCGGTTAGTACTGACATGTTGCCAGTATTCGTTCATTCCCAGACAGGCAAGGAGATCGATTTGTTCCGCTCGCAGATGCAAGCTATGATCACTTTGATCAAGGGATGCAGTGCTGTGAACGTCATCGAGGACGTGAAAGCCCTTCCCGCGGGGTGCGGTTCAGCCGTCATAAACTCCACCACAACAGTCCACGTGTTGGTCAAGGTATGTGTGTAATAGTCCCGTGTTGTGAATATGATCCTAACTCGTTTTACTATTAGGGACTTGTTGACCTTGACGCGGAGATAGCCAAGTGTGACAAGAAACTCGTGCTTGCGCGCCTCAATCTGGAAAAGATCATGAAGATTATTTCACAACCAGATTACGCTGAGACCATGCCGTCTGTCGTGCAAATAACAAATGACGAGAAGGTGGCGTTGCTCTCTTTTGACCGCCAAATCTAGAGCGTTGCTAACTTCTTATTCTTGACCACGACAGAAAAAAACATGCGAGATGGAATGTGCAACTCTCGAGCAATCCCGAGAGATGTTCGCAAAGCTGGCCAACTCTTAGAATACATGTTAGTGGGGCAGTAGCAATCTAGGCACAACAATAGCATAAAGAACTGTAATCCTATTATTGAGCACATTGACAGGACAAATGCAGTGTCTCTGAAAACCTCTCAGTAATGGGGGCTCCCAAAAACCGTCCCAGAGATTGGCCAATTTATTCATCGTCAGTGAAAATTCCTTTCGCCCTCTCGTTTCTTGGAGCCCACTCCGCGCAATTTCATTTGCCAGCGTCATATCTTTATTCTGTTGCATTCTCCTAGTATCGACCACACATTTTCCGCATCGAGAGTCAGCCAATGTTTGCAGAGAAGGTCAAGAGAAGTACAGACCGTAATAAAGTACAGTGGTCTAGCCCACTTTCCATAGAAGACAGAATATTCAGTGATACAATAGTATGTATGCTGTTCACCGCAATCTTTCGTACATCTTGAAGTCCGGTGACTTCCAAGGGAAAGGATCGCCATCGGTGGCATCTTCCCTGTATCTCGTGTCAGCGTCACACTCGGCAGATAGGTCCGAGGTGCATACTCCTGAGGACCAAGGACGCGGAGCCCTCGTATGTGGGTATCCTTTCCGCTCATATGGTTCTGCACCACGATAACTTGTAGCACGTACGCGTGTACAGGTTTACTAGAGGAGGATTAACGAGGATCAACAGCATTGGAAAAACAATTCACAACGAGTTCCCATCTTCGTCAGGTTCTGAGGAAACATCAAACGTTATCCAGCCGTCCGGTTTCTCCAAAGTAGCAACCCGTACATCTTGTAGGTCGCTGGGACCAGTTCCTGCACGGATAGCAAGAGTCGATGGGGTGTACGAGTCATCCTGTGGCCAACTAAGGTAGATACTGATTTTCTGAGTTGACTTCAGTCAGTACTAGTAGTATATGCGAAATCGTCCCCGTACCTGAATTGCCACTTTGCGAGGGAACTCTACCGTGATAAAATGAGGCTGGGGGCCATCAGAACTGGACAACACCTCCTCAGTGGGGCCGAGCACGTCAGAAAGAGATCATGCTCACTGCCAGAACGTATCGGGATCCCCGTCTCTAAGGCACTCTGCACCAAACCCAAATTTGTATGAAGAAACTGACCACTTGGCAAGGTGTCCAATATCTGGCCATGGTAGTACGGGGGGCGTGCGAGCTGCAGGAAGCTAGATGAGCATTACTAACTCACAGGCTGGTTTGAACACGATCAAAGAACCAGAGCGAACCTGAGTGCATGAGAGGGAGGCCATCCTTTGGGATTGGTGGACCATTTTGTACAACTGCTGTTACTGTAGACGGTCCTGCAGTTGTGGTTGTGGTAATGTTAGTAGTGGCCATTGTCGACGTCCAGCGCTAAAGTGTATGTAGTGAGTCTAGGGTGACTTCAATAATTACTTAAGTTCAGATATTCAAGTTGATGTATTCCCCAATATTTGACATGCTATAATTTAACGTTTAACGACTAACATGTCACACGACATATGCAAGATACCGCCCTCTCATCTCATGCCAGCTAATAGATCCTAGAGTTCGAGTATGTCCGCAAACTCTAGGATTTATTACTTGACTAAACTACTATACACCTCGAAATGACAAGGTGACTCGGATGAACAAGTCCGCCATCCTTCACATTTTCAACTTATCTCCACAGATGGAACCAACTTTTCCTCTTCACAAGAATAACTACTCACAGAGATGAGTTCTTTTCTTTTCTGTCTTGTTCTGACCTTATCACTGCAGAAAACCCGGAGCCTCGACTCATTAGCGCATCAAACATGTAAATCGATTCCCCGTCCTTTACATTCTCAAGTTTTCATCGCAGACTCGGCTTTCACTACCCCATGGATATTCCAACCTGACGGTGATCGTGATGCACACGTACACGTGCCCCTGCTTACCAGAAACATGAAGTCTTTTGGCGCAAGCGGTATGAACGAACGGGGTCGGGGATTGAGACTTAGTGGTAGGAGATGGTTTCATTCGCCTTGCAGCCGGCATCATGGATTCGCATGGGAGGTACGGGCATGAGCTCTTGGGACTCGGTGACGTCGATGAAGGCGTGTTTCCGCGCCAACAATCGTCTCATTTATGTACAGGACTTCAGGAAATCACGTTTGTAGCTGCGGGATGTGCGTTTTGACCTTTGTTCTGCATCGTTCTCATGATAAAACATCTTACCTGAACGTACGCCATCTGGAGAAGGAGCAGGAGAATCTTGATCATTCTCGTGCGTAGATTTGTCGTACGCTTAAATCTCGGGCGTCCCCCTTGAACTGATATTCATTTCACAGGCTAATTTGATTCCAGTCTTTATATCATCACTGTCTATGACAATCGTAACGGTGCCAGCGCTAGCCCCCGAGTCGCTTATTCTTGGCATATCTTGTGCTATTTTGTGTCTATCAAATTAAACGTTAACTAGTCTTTCTGTCGATGCATAATATTTTTCGACTCGTAGACGTCCATGACCTGTCTTAGCCAAGCGATAAGCGTGACAGGACAGAAATCTGTGGCAGGTCCGAAACCTGATCAACAACCTTTTTCCTTTGACCAAGCCTTGAATATTCACTCATGGATGGATCCTTCAAGGGCCATAGACTGGCTTGGATGGTGCGATTCGAAACCTGCCGATAAATGATTTCCTCCCTTATCACACCTTGACATTCACTTACGAACAGTTCTTCGAAGGTTCATCTCCACTTGGCAAGCGTCCTGGCCTTACACCAGCAGAATCGAAATCTGTATCTCTCGGACTTCGCAGATTTGAAACCTGCCGACGACAAGGTGTTTTCTATGAAAACACGCCTTGACATTCAGTCATGGATGGTTTTCTCGAGGGCCCACCTTAACTGGTCTTGCCAAGTGGTTACCACAACAGATTCAAAATCTGTTTCTCTTGGACTGTGTAGGTTCGAAACCTGTCGAACGACAGTAAACTTTTGTTTTCTATCAGAACACACTTTCACATTCACTAATGGATGCTTTCCTCGAAAGTCCACCCACCTAGTCCTAGTCAGACGGTTACCACAACAGAATCAAAATCTGTTTCTCTTGGTCTGCGCCGGTAGATATTTTTCTATCAAAACACACTTTCACTTTCACTCATTGATGCTTTCCTCGAATGTTCATCTATCTAGTCCTAGTCAGATGGTTACCACAACAGAATCAAAATCTGTTTCTCTTGGTGCACAGGTTCGAAACCTGCCGCCGATAACGTTTTTTCTATCAGAACACGCTTTCACATTCACTCGTTGATGCTTTCCTCGAGGGTTCGCCTATCTAGTCCTAGTCAGACGGTCACCACAACAGAATCAAAATCTGTTTCTCTTGGTCTGCGCCGGTTCGAAACCTGCCGCCGGTAAAGACTTTTCTATCAGTACGCACTTTGGCATTCACTCATTGATGCTTTCCTCGAAGGTCCATCTATCCAGCCCTAGTCAGATGGTTACCACAACAGAATCAAAATCTGTTTCTCTTGTTCTGCGCAGGTTCGAAACCTGCCGCCGATAACGTTTTTTCTATCGGAACACACTTTCACATTCACTCATGGATGCTTCCTCAAAGGTCCATCTAACTGGTATTAGCCAAGTGGCTACCATGACAGAGTCAAAATCTGTTTCTCTTGGAGTTGGTTCGAAACCTGCTGGCAACATTTTTGCGGCGTACAAAATCCTCGGACATTGCGCCCAAACCTCCTTTTTATGTGATAGTTTGTCCATGAAAAGAAATTCACCTTCACGCCCCGCAAGGGTCGTCTGAGAGATATATCCCCGAGGTGCAATGGAAAAAATGACGCTATCAAACCACCGAGTTACAGTTCCCTCCCCACCACCTCTTAATCCTTTCCCCTCCCCACTCCTGATACTCTTCTGCTGTCACACCCACTTGATGGAACTCATCCGTATTTGCAAAAGATGCCATACCCTTCCAAGCATCAAGCGATGGGTCTGCTGCACGCACGATATCACCCAAGTGCATCTCGGGCGGCAAAATCGGACGGAGCGTCCCACGAAGTCTTTCTGGAAGACCAGTAAATTGCGATGGACCGCCGGTAATGAATACATTCTGTGTTTTGCATGAGTTGGACTAGAAGGTCTGAGAAACACAAAGCAGACCTTCACAAGCCTGGCCTTTTCGGCTTCTGAGAACCTTGCCAGGATACTTTGAAGAACTTCACCGAGGCCAGCGGAGTCAACGCCAGCCATTCCTGGTGAGAAATATGTTTCGCACACGCGCCATCGTTCCGTGTTCAGATGTATCCGTGCGCTTCCTGTTGATGGTTCCTGTAAGCATTCATTCGTTGAAGGGATAGAGTCAATACAACCTTCGATGTCTCCCTCTTCATACTGTGGTCTGAAGGCAGAAATAAGTGCAGACCGCTGAGATGTTATGGATGCATGCGTGTGCTGGGCCGTGAACGTCGGGTCATGCATGAGGAGCTTGCTCTCGATAATCCGAAGTTGATTGAATTCCTCCTCTTCATCTGAAGATACAGCCGCAGCATTCTGTTTTATGATGTCAGATTGAATGATTTACTTAGAAAGCAAGTACGACGTACGAGTTTGCGATAAATCTGCCAATCCTCGTCATCCGCTCCGAACATATCCTCTGAAGTGTAAGTGTTAAGAACAATAAATTGGTTAGAAGGATTGTGAAACTTGCCTGCACCCGCTTTCCTTTTCTTCTTCGAAACGCGTTCGTCGGCTGCCAAAGAAGCAATGTTCTTCATCCTAGCTTGTGCGGCTGCACTTTTACGATCAGACAACGCAGCCTTCCGACGTCCCCGTTCCTTTATCTTGTTCATGATAGCCTATTGCTCAGAAAGGTCAGCAAGAGCATCTAAGCAGGCAGACGGCGAGTACCATACCTCTTGCTCACGGCGCAGTCTAGCTGCCCAATCGTCAAAGTTATTCTCCCGCTCTTCCTCCTCTCGTCTCTCCTCGGCTTCCTTCTCCTCTCGTTCTTTCTCCTTCTCTCGTCTTGCACGCGCCCTTGCGTCGAAACCAGCTTTCATAAGTTTCTGCTTCTTCTTTTCTTTTATCCCTTCTTCGTCGAGCTGTGGAACGGGAAGTTCAACATTGCATCGCTTTGAATCAACGCGCGAGACTTACATCCGCATCCGGAACATCGATGAGAGGGAACGAAGGTTCCTCCTACAGTCACGAGTCAAAAGGGAGTAATAAGCGATGATGCACGATGCTTACAATGACATCGTCTTGCCCATCAGGATCCTTCTTACGTGCGCGTTTAACATCGACCTCGAGTTTCTTGATGGTTTCATCGAGGGCAGCTTCGTCATCAAAGCCCTCGACTTGAAGGTTGTGCTGTAGGGAAATTAAGCAGCATGCCTGGTGAGATGCCATGTTCATCGCACCGTCCACTCGCGTTTGTTTTCGCTCTTGCCTTCCTTCAAATTCATAAGGTACTGTAGATCGTTCTCCTTCTTCGCCAACTAAAAATTCATCAGCTTAGTCGAACACTTAATGTTTGTCGCGAGAACAAAGGACACACCTTCTCCATCCGGCTCTTCGCAGCCAACTCCTGTAGTTTCTTTCCTTGTTCTTTTCGTTTCTCTGCTATCCTCGTGAGCTCCTCTTCGGTCTTTTCTTCGACGACAGGTATTGCAAATGGGAACTGGATGATGCGTTCTGCTGCGCGCATGTTTGCGGGGATTTTGAGGGAACGGAGGACAGCAGGGTAGTCAGTGGCGAAGGAGCAGAAATTGTGCAGCATCCACTGCGGGAGGTTAATGACTGAGGAACTACTTAGGACAGCATATGGACGTACGCTTGCTTGTGCAGAGGTCACACGCGTCGGGAAGCTAGAATATTTCAGCTGGATGAGCTTCAGGAGATACTCCGTTGATTGCTGTGTACCCCATGGTATTCTGCCAAGCACGATCAACACACGATTCCCTCAGCTCAAGGATACCGACCGTTTTGCATGACTGAGCACGCCTTTCCCGTTGAGAATGGGGATAACAGATGTGGATGCCGTGTTGAATGAAACAACAAGGCCGTCAGCACCGAATGTGCTGCCGGATGTAGGCTTGTTGTTATGATAAAACGACATCACAGAGTCGACGCAGTAAGTGAGTGAAGGGACCGAATATTGCTCAAACATGAGCTCGGAAGTTACTATGCATTTCGTTCAATGAGGCAGACAACATGAGGAGCTCAAGTACGTACATGCTCTCGAATGTAATGGCGAACAGAGCCTTTCTGTCATGAGCACCGGGTGTTCGATGCCCTCTGCGTCGATTCCCAGCCTCACAAACGCGTAGTCCAACGCATTTTCCTACCTCACCCATCCTCAGCGCCACCCACACAGATTAGCGATGTAGGAAACCCACCATTGCATCGAAATTCAACAACACATCACCTTCCCAAGGTGTCTTGCCCTGGCTCTTCGCACCACTCTCCGTGTCAATTGCGTCACCAAACAGTAACAGCGACTGGTTGAACTTGCGCTCCTTGTACTTGGCGATGACATTAGAAGAAGAGTGGGGAGAGGCAGACGTGCTGAAGCCAAAACGCAAGTTTGAGGAACCATTGTCTATGATGAGGGGGACGGGTTGGGACCGAAAAAGATCATAAGAGTCGGGAGGTGTAATGCTCGGAAGACTGGATGTCGGGACATAGAATATGTTACTTGTTTCAGCTTCATCCATCGAAGGCAAGGTGCAGTCTACAGTTGGTACCAAATACACAGCAGATGAGGCTCGAAAGCGTAAATTGAACAATTACAACCAAGTTACAAAGTGCCGCGCCAAGCCTATTGGCGCTGGCGTGTTTAGGGCTTGGTCAGGATCATCATCACTGGGACTCTTGCAAATTTGTTTGGCCTGCAATACAACTCGATTTC
The DNA here is from genome assembly GCF_016647625.1 of Suillus subalutaceus. NCBI lineage: Eukaryota > Fungi > Basidiomycota > Agaricomycetes > Boletales > Suillaceae > Suillus > Suillus subalutaceus. Next base: position 414,349 of record NW_024540259.1, on the reverse strand, counting down.
TAGTTCGCCTCGGCATTCATGCCCTCTAGGTTCTAGATACTCATCGCAGCCAGGCTCGTGTCCTGCAGGCTGCAATGAGGGTCATCAGACATGAGTCCATCATTCAGAGCTCGAGCCGTTTTCACAACTAATTCAACCTCAAAAGCATGCAGCATCACAGCTTAAACTATGGTCCTTTAATTCCACGTTCGTAGCACGTCGTCTCTCGGGATAATCATCGGCGATCGCTCAATGCTCAAAGGTAATGACCCAACTAGAGTTGTGCCGTTCCATCATACGGTTTGGGTCGCATTTTATCGTCTATCATCCGTCAGCGAGTCCCTGGTGATTCCCCAGATGTAACTGGCTCTTCGCACTAATCTCCGCGTCGATTCCGTCACCAAACAACAACAGCGACTGGTTCAACAACTTGCGTTCATTGTACTTGGCGATGACATTGGGAGAGGAATGGGGGGACAGAGGTGCTGAAGTCAACCCGCAGGTTTGAGGAGCCATTGTGGGGGACCCGCTGGGATCGAAAGGGATTGTAGTAGTCGGGGGTGTGATGCCCGGTGATAGAGTGTCAACTTCAGCTATGAATGTTACCGACGGTCATCGTTCCAAGCTGCATTTCAAAGTTACCGATTACACTGCGGATGATCGATCAAGGCGCTCGAAAGCGTGAGACTGAACGATCACTTACTAGTTGCATGGTACTGTTGGCGCCAGTCTAGGACCAAGTGATGCAAATTGTTCAGCTTGCAATGTAACCCTTCGGGTTCTAGTTAACCTCCATTGTGCTAACAACTGTTTAGGCAATATTTGAATAATAATCACAGGACCGAAATGATAAGAATAAACTGCCAGTGATTTCGCTGATGGTGGCACAGCAGGTGTCTGAGTCTGGTGTTCATTGTAGCTGAAAGGATCCCAGATGAGAAATCTGAATATGAAGTTGAGACTCATTGACATCACTCAGAGTAATTACTAGGATGCTTGCTATCACTTACCAAATTTTTTTGTCATCTGTAAACTTAGAGATTGTCTCACAAGTCTCTTCACAACTGGATGGAGTCACTATTCCCCAATGATCCAAGTCAATGCCCTTGATGAATACATGTTGGACTTGTGTTATCCTGTGTAAAACTATAAGTCAAGGTGAGCACTGATGTGTCCTTCCTTGCACGTTGTTGACATGAAGAACACCCCAAAACCATTTCTGTTTTAGACATCCTTCATGTCACTTATGTGGGAGAAAGGACATTTGAGATGTTGGTGTCAATTACGTGGGAGGAAGGACATTTTAATGTTGGTGTCAATTACTTTGTGTCAACAACGTGCAAGGAAGGCCAGAGGAAGCATGGTGGGAAGCTGATGGCAGAGTTCTGTTCTTATTACGTGTCAGCCCTGGATAGGAATACCAATTACAGTATTTCTCAATTACGTGTGAGCAAGGGCACAAGGTAACTTGAAGTAGAAATTCAGTTTCATTTCTACTACATAATATGTAATATTTACATGATTCAAGCATGGCCTCGAACAGATTCCTTGTATTTTGCTTCTTTTTGATCACTGATTCACCATCTGAGTCCTAATTCTTGGAGCTAAAATTCTGAGCCGCAGACTTGGAGACGTAAGCGCTATTCGGTTTGTTATTTCAACTTATACTCTCCGCTACTCCGCTAGTCACCGCGCCTCTAATTGCTCGTCAGGCTCTACATCACAACGCTAGTACTTGGCCTATTAATTTTTAATAAGAGAAGTTCTTGGTTACGACTGCTTCGCTACCACTGCTTATCAACCGAACTAGATCCAGTCAATTGAAATGTTTCCCCGAGATCGATCAGGCAGTGCCTACCACCTCCACCCTCTCCTCCACCGCCCATTCAAGTTGCACTTACCTAAACTTTAGTTCGCCTTCAGGCCATGTGACAACCATTGCATCTTCTTCTGTTGCCGATCTGCTGTTTGGGATAATGAGTTACCGAATTTATTTGATTAACCATGTAGTAAGTGCTGCCCGGCCTGCCCCTTAGTTTGCCAATGGTGAGGCCTGAGGCCTAGGCATGTGTTCTACTTGCCTAAATCTTCATATCTATGACACTGCCTGCTGTCCGGATGGGCATATAAAAGCAATAGCTTACAGACCCTCACCCGACCACTAGTCTTCCCCCGACCACCACCAATATGCCTACATATGTCTCGAATCATGGCTCCTGGCATAGTAACCCAGTGACTCCTCATCGCAATACCCCGCACTACGATCCTCAGGTGTCATGGGACACGTTACCGATGTATGTCCTTCGCGCCCTATGATTTGATTTTCTCATAATCACCCTTATACGCAGGTGGCCGGACGTCCGAGTCCACCATTTCAATTCCACCGTGTCTAACGAGCCGTGGCAGAACGACATCCCTCCTTCACTCTCAATTTATATACCTCCGCATCTGGCTGCGGTATATCGCTTTTCGCCGCCGCCGCACGGTGGAAATATACCCACTTACCGCCCATCACCTCATAATCATCCCCCGTCTCCCCTCCTACACTGCAGATGGCTACATGAAGACCAAATTTGCGGATTCCAAGGAACGCTGGAGGCGCTAAAAGCGCACTGTAAAGCGCACTTCAGTACCGGTCCTCCACACGCACAGATAGAATGTCGCTGGGACCGTTGTAATTATAAAAAGCGTTCCAACTCTAAAATACGTTCTATGCGCAGGGATTGTCTTTGGCGCCACACGTCTGAGGTCCATTTGGGAATGAAGAGGGTCACCTAGGCGAGCTCGCCCCTTCGTCCATCCTTGCTGTATCTATATCCTTGCTGTATCCTTGCTAGCTGTGTTGCTATGTCGATCCTTATCGATCGTTCGTCGTTGACTCTCATGTCATAGTTTTCTATGTTGACACCAAAAAATGACACAATCATTCTAGCCTCTTGAATATTATGGCATCAATAGTGAGGAGCCCGTCATTGAAAAAGCCGGCACGGCTTAGTTGAAAGTCTTGAACGAGGCTGTGACACGCCTGCGTGTCCAAAGTTCCCTGCAAGAACGGAATTGATTAGATCATCCTGCTAGGCGGATTAGTCGTCGCTCTCTCGAATAGAACGACTAAAATTACAACATATTATAATGAGAACAGGAAACGTGTTCACACCCTGATCCAATACCAACCAAGATCTTTTCTCTTCTTTCTCCTCTTCGTTCGGAATGCGATCGCCGCCGACCCTGCAGGCGAGCCTTGACATCTCCGTTTGTCACTAGCCCGGCGCCACTAGATCCTTTGAAAACACCTGGGAGTGTCCCTGCAGACGATGCTATGATGAGGTCGAGAGAATCAGCAACATCGAAGTCTGGGTAGACCGAACCCGTTATAGACCGTTTCCCCAAATCCTCGCGAGCTTAAGCGAATCAACACTAGCGCAACCGACAGCAGTGCGATCATAGTCGTTGGACCCAAAGCTAGCAAATATGTTGGGAACTGATAGATCCATCCAACCGTCTCGACCCGCACCGAGCCGGTAACTGGTATAAACATCTTGGCAGGTATTGCTTCGTAAGTATGATTGCAGGATTGTGCTATCATTGAATGTAGTCGCCGACAAGTCACGTCCGCGGTAAGACCTTGCTGATACACTGTATATATTGTCCCAGTCTCGTGTCCTTCTTGTTCTTGAGAACCGGAATAAATTCACGCAACGAAATTGGTGTCGATTGTGATGCTCAGTCCCGATCCGTTATACCGACCGTTGTTCGGAAGTATGCCACCTATGTCAAAGATAACATGAGATCTGATCACAACCAAGAAAAGGTGATTCCGCATCAGTGGATATATTATAGGATGCACCGTTGTGGTCGTTAAATTAAAGAGGTTGCCTGCTGCGGAAAGTCCAGCTGATCCTAATGCACTTTGCACCTTGGAGCTAGTGAAAAAAACGTCAACAGGTGTATGATTGCGTCAGCGAGGACCAGACTCACCGTCCCTACTGCCTGTGTGAGGGGGCGCCAATAAACCGTGTCGTAACATAGCACCCTAAATCAAACGATGACGGCCAGGAACTTCCACCCGAAGTTGATCATAGAACTGAAAGAAATTTCCCTACCAGAAGCTGGTTCTGAAACAAAGTTATATGAAGGCTCAAGTGAGCGGAGGCTGAAAAGCTATATGCAAATCGTTGTTGGCTGCGATGCAAGATTCAAAAGCGTTGTTGACGAAAAGAGTTAGCAGCTTAGCTCCATAGTTTGTCTGATCATCACACGATTTATCAATCGTGCACCGGCATTTTGGCGTCACTTCGGTGGTCTCATGTGACATCTGCAGAAGTCGAGACAGTACTACTGTCATGCGCGACCAAAGCAACCACGATTCAAGCAGGAGCAGGTTCGCATTGGATAGTACATGAAGGAGCGACCGTGTTCCTTCGTATAGTCTCAGGCTAGGGCTGTACTGGGGAGACCAGAGTGGACTGATTGCGCCGCACTGATAAAAGTGTCAAGTCAATCTGATTGCCAGTGCTCAGCGCCCAGCGCTCCCCGTTGATGGAGGATGCAAATGTGTTGCTATAGACTTGCCTGCAGAGTGGAATTCAAGACATATTTGAGGGTTTTAAACGCGTCAAAACGTTCAAATGTGTACAAAAAGAAAGCGCAGGGCTATATACAACGCCAGATCTGAGGGGACTCGTAGCCTCTGTCGTCGAAGGCAAGTTCAAGAAATTTCTTACGTAACTCCAAGCTTGCTTCAATCTGCTTTAGCCTTTTCAATCTGGTGCTTTCATGATCTTACGGACTTTCAGATCACAGTAATAGTACTACTTAGTGCTACTTATCACCGTCTTTCATCGCCGATCATCCTCTGAGTCTCTAAAAGCACCGTATGCCAATGGTCGACAGTGATCTTCCACGACTGTCGCATTCAGATGACTATCAAAGGTATGGTAGACAGATGATACTTGATGGCTTTGGCTTAGAAGGTGCGCCAAAATGTGGATCCATCCGCAACAACTTCATGATGCAAACCACTTAACAGGTCAGCTAAAACTACAGAACTCATCTGTCGTGGTCGTTGGAGCAGGGGGGCTTGGCTGTCCTGCATTACAATATCTCGCTGCAGCCGGCGTAGGTACGTAGGCCTGCCTTTCAAACAACCCGGAGGAACTCACGTTTGCTAGATAGGTCGCCTAGGCATAATTGACCATGACACGGTCGAATTGTCCAATCTCCAACGCCAGATCCTTCACACGGATAAATCGATCGGCAGCCCGAAAGCCGTATCTGCAGCCCAAGCCATCACTGCTTTGAACCCACGCGTCAATATTGACGTATGTCCCACGGCTCTCGATTCATCCAATGCGCTTTCTATTCTCGCCCCGTATGATGTGATCCTCGACTGCACAGACAATGCTCCCACACGCTACCTCCTTTCTGATAGCGCCGTCAGGCTTAAAAAGCCTCTCGTCAGCGGCGCTGCTCAGAAATTCGATGGCCAGCTTTGCATATATAATCTGGGGGATGACGGCCCCTGCTATCGCTGCATATTTCCGAAGCCACCTGCGCCAGAAATGGCAGGATCGTGCGAGGAGACAGGTATACTAGGCGCTGTGACCGGGATCATTGGAAATCTGCAGGCACTTGAAGCGATAAAGCTCATCACTGGTCTCCACGGTGAGTCGTACCAGTTGTTGCAGGGCTTATAGTTTCTGAAAGATCAACAAGATGGCAAAGCTTCTCTACTACTTTTCAGCGCTCTATCTGTTCCTCCGTTTCGTACCGTGAAGCTAAGATCAAGAAAACCCACCTGCGCTGCGTGTGGGATCGAGGGCCAGAAAATTGGCACCATTGAAGAAACAGATTATGTGGCATTTTGTGGTGGCGCGCGGCCAAATTGGTTGGAGCGTGGTCTCGAAGTCGGCAGGCCTGAATCACGGATATACGTCAAAGAACTGAAATCCGCCTTCGAATCAAACATAAATCATACCATCATCGATGTGCGGCCGAGAACCGAGTTTGGTATATGTCGTCTCCCGAGGTCTACGAGTAAGTGATTTCCATGCTGGAGGCGCAGTCATCTCACCAGCCTGTTTAGGTGTCCCGCTCAATATCCTACTGGCTAACCCAGTGCCTCATCTTCCCTCAGACAAGTCCTGTCAGGTGTTTGTTCTGTGCAGATTAGGCAACGACTCTCAAATTGCTGCGGACGCCATCAGGGCAATCGACTCCAATCTGATTGTAAAAGATGTTGTCGGAGGCTTACGTGCGTGGTCAAATGAGATAGATCCATCATTTCCTGTATATTGAGGTAAATTACACTTGTGGCTCTTTCATACGATGATCTATGGTAGAAGCTGGTAACTACACGGTGGACCTCGAATTGGGATCCAAGATAATACATGTGTTTGATCTTCCTTTTCACTTTCCTAGAAATGAATATGAGAAAGGGCAAGCCAACAAGGGAATCCACCTACTTAGACCTGCCTTCAGCCACTTAGGTATCTTCTTCTCGGTACTTGTGCTCGACTTTGTTGTGGGAGGTGTAGCGGACTTCTCCACCTTGGGAGGTTCGGCGTCAACACTGAGGGATTTCGGTAGCTCGATCGCGCTTGCTGCAATGGATGGCAAGAGGGGTGCAGGGACATTCGTGCCTGTGAGCCTCGTGAAGAACAGCGCACGACTTCACCATAAATGGACCTACCATTCAAGGATTCATCTTCGAAACGCAGAAGGAGTACTGATGATGGGGCAAGCTGCAGTTGTGCCAAGCTTAAATCACGGACATCTGGGTCTGATACCTTCAGGTCGCGCTTGGGCGGAGATTGATCTACGAACGATGTCAAAGCCCGACCCATCTCAAGCGGCCAACATACGCACATAGGATGAACTTGATCGACTTGACATCATCTCGGAGGGACGACCGCACAAATGCGTACACAGAACGAATTTTGTCTGTAGAGGGAAATATCTTCTCCAGCTGTGTTCGATCAGAGAATCTGACACGTATCGTTGTCTGCGTGTATTCAGCCCAGGCTTAAGTGACTTGGGACAGAAGAGACGCACATTCGGCCATCGATCTCTCTTTGACTTCTCTGCTGCCTCCCGCTGAGCTCGTACTCGTAGTGGGGCATCAACTAATGATCGTGTCCGGGCGCTTAATGTTGCTTGGGCAGCCTTTAAGTCGGCAGGAGATAGGGTGAAATAGGAGTCTGGTAGTTCTTCTACTGTAGAACTTTACAGTTAGCTACGTGGCAGTGTTTCGAAACGTGGCAACCCACGAGTGCTGGTCGTTGATGTTGGAGGCTTATACACCTTACACTCGGTCGCAGGGACGTCACCCACACTACTGGAGCCTGGCGTGGATGCCCCACTACCTTGCGTAGGCGTAGATGATTGTGAATTCTCAGCCATGGACGTTGGGTTCAAATTAGGTAGGTGACTGATCAGAAGAAAGATCTGTATTGGTACATAGTATAACAATAAATAAACGTTTCGCTGTCTTACAATCTACAAACACGCCAGAAAGTTTTACAAAGGACCTGTAGATGGAAGGAAGGTCAGTATCATGGTAAATTTCTCAATTCAAGAGAATGAAAAATCATCAGAGGCTGCAGAAGTTGTCTCAGCGCACTCGCCTCAGGGCTGGCGGGCGAGCTAACCTTTTGGTGTAAGACGAGTGAATCGAACGCAAATTACTTGTAACATCATGAAAAAAGATATGACAGACTGAAGACTTACCAGCTGCCATACGCTCACATCCACGTCAGCGGAGGATGAGAAAGAAAATGGGACAAAGGAGAGTGAGGCTGACTCAAAATCTACAAGTAGCAGCATTATTTATATTTATTTGATTGGCTTATTAAGCCAATATGTCCGAGATCGATGACCCTTTGTTCTAAGACATTGCATTGTCTATCCATAAACTCTCCTCATGCCACACAATCATCACGAAGGGCACTGCAGCCACGAGAGCAACGACAACGATCATGATCATGATCATGGAACCAGCGACCTTGGCCCAAATGACAATCTGTTCCCGCACATCGACAGCGCTAACGTCGTCGCACTCAACGCCACAAGGGAAGGTTCAGTGGTCGTTAAACCCTGGAATCAGAGGAACAACGAGGAAGCTGTATGCCACATCTTTCACACATGTCCCATGTTCAAGTATTGATCACCTTAAAATTATTCCTAGTTTCTAGAGTCGGATGCCGACGATCAGTTGTAAGGTCTCGCTGAATCGAGATCTCGACATTATGCAGCTCAAATAACATTCTATTGAGAATTATACGTATCCCTTTCACCGGATCTGTTAGGCTCCGGTCTTTACTATTGAAGACGGGCCCGGGTGACCAGACCCCAACGAAAGTCGCTCTGGTTGGTCTAAATTCCTATTTATCGACATGTTATTTACCGCCTGCGTGTAGTTTTCCAATCAGCCTAGCATAGATTTCAACGACGTTTCCGATAAGGCGCCTGTTCAAGAATTCGATATCCCTCAGGACAGGAATATTGCGGAGTACGCTGTCAAGTACATTTATTCTTTTTCTCCGCGAAAGTCGTATTGATGTCAACTCTTCAGGACGGCAAAGTTCAACAACGTTTCCTCCCTGACGTTATTCTTCCCCGCCTCGCAGGGTGCGGACACGACGAGGATTTATTATGTTGGTCTCCTTGGTCATTGGACTGAGGTATGCCAGTTCCTGAACCACTGTTTTCGATTCTCAAGACTCGTTCATTCCCTCAGCGCAAGAGCGATCCAGTCATCACCGTCTACGAAACTCAGGCTAACCTTGCCGACCACGAAAGGATTCAGGGAACAGACGGCAATTTCAGTACAACGCCATCCTAATAAAATGCAGAATTCCTATACCATGATTACAATGCGAGTTCTTGGAATGTGTGTACAAGATAGCATGCAAGTGCGTATGATGTATAGTAGAGCATAACAATCAATGTAAAAGTCTGAAACCATGCTTGACGTCGCCTACATTCACAGTATATCCGTCCATATTGTTCTCAAGGTACAAACAACGCCTTGAAGAACCAGGCTCCAAAGCCGATGAAGAAAGTGAGTCAATCTCAATCACGAGGGGTTCATCCCTTGTCCGTTCGCATTTCGTTGCATAACGACTGCATCATCTCACTATTCACCGTCCCCACGCCGCCAAGATGCATGCCCCCGCTGATTTGCCTCTGCGGTACCCCCGCCGCCGCCCTGTTCATGTCGAGTTATCAACATATCCTCACGCACGCGTACCATTAAACAACTCACAAACATATTCATTGGCACATTCGCTCCATTCGAAAACGGACTCATGTTCTGCATTCCCACACCAGGTGCTGGTGCTTGTACCTCCTGCTGCATTGCTCCCGTTTGTAGTTGTTGTTGGTGCTGCTGCTGCATTTGTCGTTGCCGCTGCCGCATCTGCTGTTGCAGTGCGAGTTGTTGCATGAAGTGCCTTTGCTGCTGCGGGTCAAGGCCCTGAAGTCGCGTGAGCATCTCGGGGGTAAACACGCCTGGGGGTTGTAGTTGTGCTTGTTGTTGCAATTGCAGTTGCGGTTGCGGTTGTTGTTGCGGTTGCATTTGCATTTGCGGTTTTGGGGCGTCGACTTTGCTAGAGCCTGGCAGATCTGGAAGTCCAGTAAGAGGGAACACTGCGCCTACTAGCACACTATTCATCGGGAACACGATCATATTGTGTGACATAGGCCCAGAAGGAAGTTGCCACGCCGCTATGCCAAACTAAATATCAAAGAATATCAGTAGGGATGACAGGAAGGAAGAATGAACGGAACACTCGCTGTTCGTGCTTCCATCATAGTCTTCATCAACACGTGATGAACCATGTCATTCAATTTCTGTTCAATGTTCCGTGCTTGGGGCTTGAATTGGACCATCACAGCAGATTGATGGTGTTTCTGAAGCCACGACTTTAATTCTAAGGGATCCTTCACTCCTTCTTGTGATATATTGATGAACATTCTCTCAGGCCATGTTTCCGTGTGACTGCACGAGGAATTAGTACTAGACCATAGGAACTGTTCGATAACGTACAGTTGACCCTTGTAATTAACGGTGGCCACTTGCACTTCGCACCCCTTTGATTGTCCAGCATGCTGTATAGTGAAGGTGAAAGAGCCTTCCCATTGCTTTGGCCCCCCTGAGGTTGCTGAGGTCGAGGCCTGGGGCTGAGACTGATGTTGCTGATGTTGAGAAGTAGATCCAGAGGCAGGCGGATGGGCTGGTCGGGGCTTAGGTGAACCGGAAAAGGTTGGTCCCTGGATACCAGTTCTGTTGAGTAACTTATGCATTTGCGCGGCGAGCGCTGGATTCTGGAATCCTGTTGTTCCCGAACGCGCCTGCATGAGCACTAATGCCTGCTGATCTGTCAGCGGTGGCTTTTGATCTGTGACTGATGGCTTCTGCTCCTCCATAGGCGCAGATACGGGCGCAGACACCGTTGGTGGTGCTGCATCCTCCGACTTCATGTTGCTCGCCGTCAGTTGAGGCTGAGACTGAGACTGAGACTGAGGTGTGTCTCCCGACCCTCCTGCACCTGAATTCGAACCACCCATCGCAGGCCTACTCGCTATTTGATACAAAAATTGCTTGATCTTCATGAACTGCTGAAATTTCGTGCCGCGCTCCATCTTAAGCGACTCGATATCGGCAGCATTCCCGGCAGATTGTACTTCCTGGATTTTGGCATCGAGGGCTTTGATCTCGACTTCGAGAGCTTTTCCACGCTCGACTACTATGTTGATGTTGGGGTGGGATATGTGCTGCGCGAAGGAAGCATTGGGGTTCGGACCATTGGAATGTGGGTGTGCGGCGGGTGCTGCAGGGGGTTTTACTGGACTAGGTGTAGAGGTCGTAGTTGCGTGCGGCGGTATGGGGGAAGGCTGGAGCAGTTGCGGATTTGGCTGAGGAGGTAGGACAGAAGGTGGGACAGAAGGTGTGGGAACCTGCCGAGAGGGCGGTCTCTGGCCTATTGGACCGGCACCTCCTCCAGGAGGACGCGGGCTAAGTGCTGGTGAGCTTTTCTCGCTGACTCTCTGTCGTTTCGTGTCTGGTGTTTGAGGGGACTCGTTTGAACGCTTTGCAGCGTCTGGAATTTGTGAGCGCGGGAATGAGAGGGAGGTTGTTCGCGAAAGCTCACTGAGTTTTGGGGTCTGCACATGCGATAGTGGGGGAAATCCAGAAAGCATGAGTATATGCGGTGGGTAGACAGTGAACCAGGGATTAGTTTGTGGAGTTGGTGCTGAGGTCTGAGGGAGAAGAGTTTTCAATGACAACGCGACGGACATAAATGTGAACTGACGGCAGACTGAACATCCTGGAACTGTTGTATTTGTTGTAGTGTGACAAGACTCAGATTGATTTTTCTCTGTGAGGCAGGTCAAATTAATGTGAAAAGTTGATCCAAGAGTGCTGACCTTCTTGAGCTCTACCGGTAGCGTGTCCCATGATACTGAGTCGAGATGCGGAAGGGTATTCCATGCGGGCCTTTGCGCAGAGTCGGGTGGACTTCCAGCGATATGTATTATATGTGACACGTGTATTCGACCATCCTTCGGACCAGCCAAGGCGAGCAAGTTATGCAAGATGTCGAAGAACTTCCATCACAGCTTAGAGTGAGAAGTGGGTCAAGGTACGGTAGTACACACCTCGATAGCAGCAACCATTCCCTCCAGGGCGGACAGCCCCCTCACACCGATCGTGGAGCCAATTCCTAGCCCCCTTGGATCCTCGCGCAATTCCTTCATCACGAGATTCGGGGGGAGAAAGAAACGTTTTGATAACAGCGGATTGGGATATGCGTCCGCAGCGCCATACGTCACTAAAGCTAGTCGGAACTAAACACATCGGCCATACTCAGCATGTTACTTGACAGAAGAATGATCCAGGTAAAACGCACATTATGCCCGCTGTATGCTTCGTTCAGACGCTTGAGAATAGGCAGGATGTACGCTGTGAACACACGGGTCCATTCTGTAGCGAGCGCTAGAGAGGCATCGATGACACAGGCGACGGCGAGTACTTCCTGACCCTGAGCTTGGACTTCAAGTTGTGGTACTTGTTGCTGCGATTGCAACTGATTGGACATGGGAGAAAGTTTGGAAAAGGTAACGATCACACTGGCAAGACCTGCTTTCAAGGGGTTTCAAAGACCACAACGAACCACAACGACGTCAAGCAGAATATCGCGGAGTCAAATTATGATGGAACGTGGTCAATGCGATTTCACGGGGGTTTCAACGCTAGGTCCATCCGACGGTCGTGCGTTCCTTCATAATATCAAGAATCTTTTGTCACTTTATCACTGCTTGATCACCGGCACGCATCTGAATACAGTAGGTACTAGGTCATCGACAAGGATTTCATTTGACAGGTCAAAATCCATCATGTGGTATCAAGGTAAATAAGTACTGTTGTCGATAGACGAAGGGGACAACAGAGTAACTAAAATAACCCGAGATAACATGTAACGAGTGTCTAAGTAGGCAACACAACCATAAAGTTGATGTGTTTATCAAACATGAAGAGTCCATCTACTAGATTGACTGTCCTATCGACTGTCCTTCGAGTCACATCGGTATGTAACGTGCGCCTTACAACATTATGAACCATGCACCACCGCCAATGCCCAGCATCGTGCTTGCTACCAGTCCATACCAACCGCTGGAGAGCGAGAATGCCCGGCGAGTTGCACTAGATGTTCCTACTGCGCTCGTCCCGGCCGAAGCTAGATACGATGAGTAGTTGAGGATTGTGCCGGTAGTTGTTGGGGTTGGCAATACAGTGGCAGGCCCTGTAGGTGTAAATGTTGCTAACACGGCGACGGTAGAGCCAGCTGCATTTGTAGTGGTATAGGTGTATGGGGTAGGTCCCCCTGGTACTAGGACTGTTGATCCGGGCTGTTCAACGGGGCCTTGATTCTGTGTAGTCGTAGTAGTTGCTATAGTTTGAAGTGGTCCAGCTGGGGTAGTAGTAGTAGTTAAGAGGGTATTTGTGGACAAAGGGTTCGTGGTGACTCCGGTAACGGTTTGCCTGTTCAATAGCGCCAACATCATGAGCCAAGGCTAATATTGATGTAAAAGACGATTTCACTCACAGTGTTTGTGTTGTAGCAAGACCGTTGATGGGGTTTACTGTAACAACTTCCACAACTGTAGCACCAGCACTGTTCCAGTGATTAATCAGACAGAAATTCAGTGTAGAAGGGCTGATAAGCATACATATTGGTGACAGTCAATGTCTGAGCATGTGTCCACGACGCGCACAAGGCGATTACAGCCAGTATAACGCTCTTCATCGCGTTTTTTTTTACAAGGAAGATGCGCCGGTCGTTGTCTGGGTAGCTTACGAGCTGTGAGCGTGGTACGCCAGACTCAGTGAGAGTCCTCAGGTATCCACGCGCATAATAATAACTTCCATCGGCAGGACACCTTCCATACTAGGATATGTCCTGCCGAAAACCACCTGGTATTACGGCCGTGAGAGTTCCATAAAGAGACGATTTCCCCGAATTTTTCTCTTTCTTGCAGAGCTCGTGACTAGTTTTTTTTGGGAGATGATAGATCGATGGCGGCAATTCTGCCTGCATCGTCTTCCCCGTCCATCTACTGCGTCTTGTTTTATTTTTCTGCGGCCGTTTTCTGCGTCGCACACTCTCCAAGCTAAGAAGAAGAAAATGCCTCCCAAGAAGGCTGCTGCCGCAGAGAAAAAAGTTTTGCTTGGTCGTCCAAGTAATAACTTGAAGATCGGTATCGTCGGTATGCACTTATCATCCTGCAATCGAATTCAGACCCAATGACTATCCGTATAGGTCTTCCGAATGTCGGAAAGTCATCTTTCTTTAATGTTCTATCCGACACCGGTGCGGATATAGCCCTTATACAGTCACGTATTTGAGTCTAAAATATCTTAGATTTGGGAAAGGCTGCCAACTTTCCATACGCAACAATCAACCCAGAAGAAGCGCGTATACCCGTGCCGGATGCGCGTTTCGATTGGCTTTGCGATCTGTACAAGCCTGCCTCGCGTGTGCCTGCTTTCCTCACCTGCATTGATATTGCAGGTCTTACTGCGGTACGTCCATGATCCACGTACCCTGATTTCTCCGCCGACATATATACAGGGTGCATCAACAGGTGCAGGACTTGGAAATGCATTCTTGTCTCACGTCCGCGCTGTCGATGGTATCTTCCAGGTGGTCCGTGCCTTCGATGACGCCGAAGTCATCCATGTAGAGGGCGATGTTGATCCTCTCCGTGACATGGAGATCATCCAGACCGAGCTTCGTCTCAAAGATATTGAGTGGGTCGAGAAGCACCTTGATGGCCTCAAGCGCACTGGTCGATCGCTTGGCAACAACAGTTTGGCGGATAAGGCTAAGAAGGAAGAAATCGTGCGTCTCGCTGGAAACACTGTTTGGTGTGTAGCTGGTGCGGACTCACGCTGTAGGCAACAGTTGAGAAAATCTATAAGGCCCTTACCGTCGATGGCAAGGATGTTAGGAAGTGCGAGTGGAACAATAAAGAGGTAAGTCTTTCTTGTTCTTGAGAATTTCTTTTGCCAGCACTTTGGTTCGTACCCTGATGAAAAAGAGCCTTTGCTCGATAACCCAGCTCGTTGAGGAGGGAGTAACGCCCCACTATTCCTTTGAGATAATTTTTTTTCTGATCCCCTCCTTGCCTTCGTAATCTTCGTCTACCATACTGACCGTCATCCTACAGGTAAATATGCTATTCTCATTATCGCTTTTGAGCGATGAAAAAGAGCTTTGCTCGATAACCCAGCTCGTTGAGGAGGGAGTAACGCCCCAACATTCCTTTGAGATAACATTTTTTTCTGATTCCTTCTTTGTCATCTACGGTCTTCATCTACCATGCTGACCATCATTCCGCAGGTAAATAATGTATTCTCGTTATCGTTTTTGAGCGATGAAAAAGAGCATCAGCTCGATTAACCCAGCTCTTTGAGGCGGGAGTAACGCCCCATCTTTCAATGATATTTTTTCAACCCTCTGACCTCATGAACGCGCTACTTTCTTGGCGTACGCTAATACCCACTATCATCCGTAGATCGAGGTCGTCAACAGCCTTACCCTACTAACCGCCAAGCCTATCACTTACCTCGTCAATCTTAGCGAGAAGGACTACATCCGCAAGAAGAACAAGTGGTACGGCTTTCAAACTCTCTTAGTTACCACAGCTCATGCTCGCACATAGGTTGGCCAAGATCAAGGGCTGGATTGACGCGCACAACCCCGGCGACCCCCTCATCCCATTCTCCGTATCACTGGAGGAGCGTCTTGCGCAGCTTCCAGAAGATGAGCGTGCTGAGGCTCAAAAGGAACCAGGAGCGCAGAGTGCCCTCGGAAAAATAACGCAGGCGGGGTACTCCAGTCTTGACGTGGGTCTGATCCCCTGGTCGCTGGTTGCTGATTGATCGGAATTTTTAATCACAGTTGATCCGCTACTTTACCTGTGGACCTGATGAAGTTCGTGCATGGACGATTCGCAAGGGGACAAAGGCGCCTCAGGCGGCCGGCGTTATTCAGTATGCCGATTATTTTATTTTATTTTACTTCTTCTCACACTTTTATAGCTCGGACTTTGAGAACAAGTTTGTTTGCGGTGAGATCATGACGTACGAGGACCTCAAGGAGCACGGAAGCGAAGCTACTGTTAAGGCTGCTGGTAAACTGAGACAGCAAGGCAAGCCTTATGAGAGTGAGTTCTTCCTGTCGATCTCCTATGACTACCGCTGACTGATGGACGACAGTGGTGGACGGAGATATTGCTTACTGGAAATCTGGTTAATTGGACAGATGGACAAGAAGTTGGGGCTGTTGTACGTTGCATACATACTTGTGCTAGATGAGGCAAGTAGGTTAATCGCATTGTTTGTTGATTGATGTTTTGTGAAAGATCTCGATTTCATGCTGGGGTGACGTCGTTGCTTATCTGGTTTTATTCATGTGAATGAACAGAAATAATCCATACCCAACGCTGTAGTCAAGGTGCTCGAGCAACTCCTGGTCGGTATTCCTATCGTCGACGCAAATGTGGCGCGACATTGAGACGTGCCTTGCAAGTTTGTGGCAACAAAGTTTACAGGTGCTGACATACAAGTAAATGTTCAGGAAGTACATATAAGTCGCTGTCGATCTTGAGCCTGGTCAATATTAGCGGTTGAGTGGGCCGCATCTAAGTATAGAGAACTGGATCGTGTCGCCATTCGCTGTACCTGTGGAGCCTCCTGCCAAGTCGCAAAGTGGAGGCTGCGTAGGGGCTGTTCCAACCAATTCCATTCCGCAGTAGAAACGCAGTGTCAACGTATTACAGCCTCGTCGAGGAATTCAACTGAACCGTGTTGGCTTTGTTTAGTGACAGATTGCTGGGCCCTGGATAGGCATCCTTCGGTCTAAATTCCGTTCGTCCTTTTATTATAGTGGTAATGTCAACCACTGCAAGAAATCATAATGATTAAAAAGGTATACAGTCTGGCTAGGGTGACTATTAAATAGTTCGCGATCAATAAAAACAACAAAGTAACGATTATAAAAATAGCATGGTGCGGGTGGTGCAGCACAAGGATGGCAAAAATACAACAGCAGGTGGACACGCCTAGATACCCCTCTTCATCCCCAAATGAATTTCGCAAGTGTGACGCCACATGCAGTCGCGACGCATGACATGCACTGTGTGGTTGTCACGCCTATGATAAGTACAAGCTTCCCAGCGGCATTCAATCTGCGCATCCGGGGGACCAGCAAAATGACTGATTCTACAATGCGCCTTTAACTCGTCCAGCGTCCCTGTGAATATGCAGGGTGCGTTATCATATAGCCACCGGCAGGAAAGTAGGAGGGGGTATGAATAGTTACGAAGTGGGGTCGAATATGGCTGGTTGACAATGGGCGGTTGATCTGAGGGGTAACATGTAATTCCACCGTGACACGCACGGGCCTGTGATGAAAATCCCATTTGCAAATCTTCCGCCGCTAAAGGCGGAGGTGTCATCGGAGGGAGGGGCCCATTTAGAGGGCCTGGCTGAGGTAAACTTTGCCATTGATGCGACGGCTCGTTATACAGCCGAAAATCAGAGGTAGGAATTTCAGGGTAGACAACTGGATAATGCCTGTGTGTGAGGGTAATTAGAAGAAAAATGATGATAACGAAGGGCATACATTTGGAATGTGTGTGAAGGCCAGTTGTCGTGCCCCATTGCAGGAGCACAGGCCCGGGTGCCTTCTAACACGGGGTCGTGCTGATAGCTGTAATTGTGAAGTGTTGATGGGTCGCGCCAGGAGCCACAATACGAAGGAGGTTCAAATCCGGAAACGGATTGTGTTAAACATTGTTCCTGTGTGGAGTCGTAGCAGGCATATCTAGTGCTGCTCGATGGAACGTCCGACGTCGGTGGGCCAGATAAGGAGGCGGGCTGACCACCATGACTAGTCGCGGATTATCCCTATGCAAGGCAAAGAATGGAGTAGACTAACTTGAGGCTTGACATTGTCGGATGGGGCACCGCGAGCCCATGATTGGGGTATGTTGTTGAGCTCCGCGGATTTGAAGGAGACGTCTTTGAAATGATGATCAGCATGACAGAGAACAATCGTCGGAGAAATCATACCATGTCACCATTGATGCAGGGAAGACTACTGGACGGGTTGGCGTATGTGCCACAAACGCCATCGTCGAAGACTTCTTGGTTGACCACGAGTTGGTCTGGCATGATTATACTGTATAAGAGAAATGAGAGCAATGTGATATATAGGGCCTACAGATGTCAGAGAATATGTGCTCCACGATTTTAATATGTGCGGACAGCAGGTAGGATAGACGCAAAGCTCGGAACACTGCCAAGGGACAGCATGGTGTTGTTTAGAAAGTGGTAACGACATGATGCACATCGGTGACTACTATGTTCAGGGAAAGGACGACCTTACATAAAAGGAAACTTGAACCTTGATCTGGGAGATCGATCGATCGCCCGAGTTCAAGCGTTTTTGCCTGCGTCACCACAAGGACAGTATTACGTCACGAGAAAACTTGAACCATAATCCAAAAAACGTTAAGTTAGTAACCATCCGTTCGGTACCAAAATACCAAGAGTAGATTTAGACCAAGTCAGCTCAACCTTTCGACTCTGATTGACATTACAATTTGGAATATCAAGCAACTCAGTTCTCCCCCCCTTTGCGGTATCATAATCAGGCACTGACCCCTTTTTCGGGAATACCGGCTAAAACGGATCCTCAGGCTTCAGGTATGGCTACTGGTTTCTCCGGGCCCAGCGTCAATGTTGCAAGTCAGAAGCATGCTTTTGACAACCGATGGAGTTTCTCACACTGTTTCTTTGTTAGCAAGGGATAGCTATCTGTCAGCGGAATATGCTTATCCGTGGCGGTGTGCCTACAAAGGATACCTTCCCGGGAAGCCTGCTGTAAATACAGGGACGTCTTGGAACAGACACTAACAAGTCCGATGAATTTGGTTCATGTCCCTGTTTGTGTGGAACACTCGTCTTGACCCGAGGGCGCAATCAATGGGAAAGGAACATCCGGAACGAACGCCGTAGCAGAACAGGTGAACCAAATGTATATGCCTGCAACAGATGGACCAGATTACTGTGGGAAGTCCGAGGATACAACCAGTACTTGGGATAGGGACGTCTGGAACGGACGCTATAGCAGATCGGGTGAGCTGAATGCAGTTGTTGGTGACACCGTACGGGCGACTCATTGCATCATACAGCAAGTTGAAATGCAGTATTTATCAAATTCGAATGGCGCTATGACTGAATACCGTCCTGTTCGCGGAGTTTGTGGAGGCTTCATTTTGGAGGTTACAGGTTATGATAAGCAATCATGAGCGCTCATAGTCCAGCACATGTGATCATCAATGGGATCGGAGTCGTCAGACTGTCCCTGGTAAGCAGTGCGCTAATAGTCTGGCACATGAGATCATCGATGGGACCGGAGTCATCGGACTATCCCTGGTAAGCAAGGCAAAAAGAATCAACGGGACAGGAGTCATCAAATCATCCTTAGCAAACGACACGACGTGCAACAGGGTATCAATGAGATCAGTATCATCAGACCATCTCTGGTAAGTAAACCATATATGGCACAGTACAGGTCATCATCCTGGCATACCGCACCATGCAAAATCTGTGATGCGCTGAAAGCAGGCCAGCAGCTCCATCTCCGCCGGTTGCAATAGATAAGCCACTTATCTTGCTCGCTCGCCATTGATGCCATCCAATTTCACTTGTTATGTTCACGTTGGCCTAGGCGGTGCCATATCTTAGCTCAAAGAGGTTGCTCTTTGGGGAAGGTCGAGCGTCACCAGTCCGAAGTTCTATGATCATTCTGCCGAACCGATATAAATTGGGCTAGTCGGAACATCATTTCCATTAGTAGAGTATTCAACCTCGTGAACAATGATTCAAGACCAGCAATGTATACATTAACTTGCATCAATTGCAACATCTTTGAGAACACAGCGGATAATTATAGGACACACTCGAACCATATATTGAAGTTATGCGATGACCACATCAGAATATTAATATCGTTATGAGAAAATCACCGCCGATAGCAGCACCTGTATGGGCGGGTTAATGACATCTGACCTGCATTTCTCCACGATAAACTCCTCACCAGAACCAAACTTAATGCTTCCTGCGGCCGAGAGGGGTATCTGAGTAACCAGACTTGTGTCAGCCTACGTCCCAGGTTTCAAGGCGAAGGAATATAACATATTATTCATCCTTTCTGCCTGACCAGATGCTTCCTGCAGACCAATGGCAGAGTTGACGCCTACACCCACGACGGGAGGCTCCGAGTCACCGGTCCCATTCACAAAACGGCCTATACGATTTTTAAATGCAATTGTCACAGCAGCTTTCGGGAGCAGAAGCGTCTACTCTCTTGACATAATTAAATGAGAATAGTGCTTCCCGGTGACCACGTGCGTGACCAAGCCACAAATCTTGGTTCTGCTCAGAGACGACTTCGAGGAATTCGCCAGCAGAGAAACGAGGTGGCCAACTTAATTTTAGCGCACCCGTCCTCGTATGCTTGCTGGAAGGGGAGTGGGTGGTATCGCAGGCGCCAATCTGGTCAACTGGACGGACCAAGAAGTTGGGGCTATTGTACGTTCCGTGTAAGTCAAACGATTGATACTCTCTGACAGTTCTGGGGTACATAGTTGGTCACGTGCTGTGAGCCATTTTCGGGTCCACACTGATCATGGGCGTGCCACGGCGGATCATATGTCAAACAATATTGATCTAAGCTACGACTCGCGTTTCAGCCCCATTACCCTTGCACAAGCCCAAGAACCTTCGCATCGCCCACATTAAGTCCACCGTTACCTTCGTTTCCCTTATGCTTTCCATTCTGGGCTCCTGTCCCTCCCCATCACACTCTTCGGTTTCGGCGTTTTATGACTCACCTTTTCGGCGTTGCTGACCGGTTCCTGCGATAGTATACTTGCTGTTGCTCGGCCTTTGCGACGCACACAAGTCGAAAATTACATTGTCGCCTCCACTCAGCTCCCGCATTCGCATTCACCCATTGCTACGTCGGATGCATCAATGCTCCCGTCGCCAGCGTCGTTTTTGCAGGCTCGTTCGATTACATCCGCAGCTGCAACGCCTGACAGCTGGGTTGCCTTTTCACTTGCGAGCCATGGGACATCTGTAAGTATACTGCATGGCGAGCTTTTAGGGATCATAGCTGCTGTTTTGTTATTGATTCATGCTAATCCAAAACAGATCTACCCCGTTTTTACCGGTCACAAGAATGCTGTGCACTTTGTCCTGGATGTGCTCCCGGGTGCCCTGCCCCATGTCTGGAATGGTCAACCAGTGCATTCGTTGTACCGATGGTTATGTTCCCTCCTTCATGCCCCGTCTCCTTCTCCCTCGCTATTTTGGACTGCTGCTCACACAGGCAGTTTCACACCCGAATGTCTAGCCTAGATCACATGGCCTCTTCGGTGCAACATAGCGGTGGTGTTCTTGCCTCTCTCCGCTTACGAAATTTGCTATGGCCCGATGACTATACCATCTTTACGCCTAGTTGTGGGTTCATCGAGTGTAATTTATCTTCTTTCGTTGTTTCCCGGCTTGAGGATGCTTATGCGTCAAACGACTCTTTTCACCCGGCCCAAGTCATGACTCTCGCACTGTACGACCGCTATCTCCCGCCTGACTTCCCGTACACGCGGGCGTCTAGTTCATTCTGTGCCGCCGTACAATTGTATGCCCGATCGTCGCAACTTGACACCGCGCAAGTGCGGCATCGTCGTTTTCGCGATATGCTGCCTTGGTGTCATTTTGGTTGTGATGTGTTTGAGAGCACGCACCACATCTTTGCTCTCTGCCCAGCCTTCTTGGCTATCCGCCGTGCGCATAGCGTGCAACTCTGAGGAGACCTCCCTCCTTGAGGGAAAAGCTATAGACCATATCAGGGAGGTTTTTGATAGGGCCGCACGGCGCTTGTTTTCTGACGATGCGGGGTTGTGGCCACAATATTGAACGCGTTATTGTGTGGGTGTATTGCCCCCACTCGCGGATATTGTAGCCAGCGTTGAGTCACAAGTGGTGTTTTGCCCCCACTGTCCAACATTTAGGGCGACATCGCATCATTAGGCAATGTGGTACTTTATCCTCGCAGCCTGCTAGGACGACGATGGGACCTAAATTGTTATCCCGATTAGCACAGATGTGGCATGTGCGTAGTGTTCGGCTCGCGGGTCAACAATATGTGGTATGTAGGCTCCATAGTGCTATATAGCAGTTCACATTTTTGCTGATGCTTTTGGGAGAACACCGTGACAAGCAACGTGTCCGTGCACTCAGCCCCAATCCTTCCTCCCACGTTGCACATTCCTCACTCAATAGTTATGCGTATATTTTGCCCGATAGTTTGCGAGCTTTGCTTAGTTTGTAGTTAAGCGCTTAGATACCTGAGCTCATGTGAACGTAGATGGACAAATAAAACATTCATATCCACATTCGCCGTTGAACACGCCTGTCTCTTTTTGCTCAAACTTATAACTTCCCAATAATCAAGCACTGTCCTTCATTGTATACTTATAATGGACGAAATATTGACACGCGGCCTCGCACAAGCGTCCACAGCCCTTCGCTAAATGCTATGTACCTCTGCTGCCTTCGCGACTTTCAAATTCGATGCAGATATCATCGCAATCAGATGCTCGAATGATGTCTGTACATCATTGCACCGACTGGCAAGGGAAAATCTTTGCTCTGGGTTCTACCACTGCGGCTTGTTCAAGATCTGGTGTTTCCCTCGTCATCAAGCCATACACAAGTTTAGTTTCAAATGGCCAAAACAGGCGAACCATCGTGATTTTTAGATCAACCTAGACATTTGTGATGATTTACAGACATTGTGTTTGTGCTCTCGGGATCCGCTCAGTCTTCGTGAATGCAAAGCAAATGGATGACGCTGGCCAGTGCCACACGATGACTCCGAATCCGAGGGCCGAGAGTCGTGTTCACGTGCGTGAAGATAGTGCAAAGTCCCGCGATGGCGATAAAATTACACACGGGAGCTATCCCGCACATTCTTACCTCCATGTAAAATTAGTTGGAGATCACTGATTCACGTTCCTACCATCGCAATTTCGGCTACTCTACCCACCAGCTATGGTCACCGTGATCTGCTCTGCGTACATGCAGGGATGAATTTGAGACAACTATTTTTTTTGATTCGTTCCGCAATCTTCGACCACCCTGCTGACCGTCATTCTACAGGTAAATACGATATTCTTGTTATCGCTTTTGAGCGATGAAAAAGAGCTTTGCTCGATAACCCAGCTCGTTGAGGAGGGAGTAACGCCCCAACATTCCTTTGAGATAACATTTTTTTCTGATTCCTTCTGTGTCACCTGCTGTCTTCATTCACTATACTGACCACCATTCCGCAGGCAAACAACATATTCTCCTTATTGTTTTTGAGCGACGAAAAAGAGCACCAGCTCGATCAACACAGCTCTTTGAGGTGGGAGTAACGCTCCATGGTTCAATGATATTTTTGCGACCCTCTGACCTCATGAACTCGCTACTTTCTTGGCGCACACTACCCACTATCATCCGTAGATCGAGGTCGTCAACAGCCTTACCCTACTAACCGCCAAGCTCATCACTCACCTCGTCAATCTTGGCGAGAAGGACTACATCCGCAAGAAGAACAAGTGGTACGGCTTTTATCAAACTCTCTTAGTCACCACAGCTCACGCTCGCACATAGGTTAGCCAAGATCAAGGGCTGGATTGACGCGCACAACTCTGGCGACCCCCTTATCCCATTCTCTGTATCATTGGAGGAGTGTCTTGCGCAGCTTCCAGAAGATGAGCGTGCTGAGGCCCAAAAGGAACCAGGAGCGCAGAGTGCCCTCGGAAAAATAACACAAGCGGGGTACTCCAGTCTTGACGTGGGTTTCATCCCCTGATCGCTGATCATTCATTGATCCGAATTTTTTAATCCCAGTTGATCCGCTACTTTACCTGTGGACCTGATGAGGTGCGTGCATGGACGATTCGCAAGGGCACAAAGGCACCTCAGGCGGCCGGTGTTATTCAGTATGCCGATTATTTTACCCCTTCTCACACTTATGTAGCTCGGACTTTGAGAACAAGTTTGTTTGCGGTGAAATCATGACGTATGAGGACCTCAAGGAGCACGGAAGCGAAGCTACTGTTAAGGCTGCTGGTAAACTGAGACAGCAAGACAAGCCTTATGAGAGTGAGTTCTTCTCGTCGCTCTCCTACGACTACCACCGACTGATGGGCGACAGTGGTGGACGGAAATATTGCTTACTGGAAATCTGGTTAATTGGACGGATGGACAAGAAGTTGGGGCTGTTCTACGTTGCATACATATGTGTGCTTGATGAGGCAAGTAGGATGATCGCGTTATTTGACATTTGATGTATCGTAAAAGATCCTGATGCTCACATTGGCGTCGCATCGCTTCTCCTAGTCGATATTCCTGTCGTTGACGCAGATGTGGCGCGGCATTGAGATGTAGTACCTCGTTCAAGTTTGTGGCAACAAAGTTTACAACTGTGACTGACAAGTAATTGTTCACAAGGTGATGCATGTAAGTACTGATAATGTGGATCCTGATTGTACCAGACGCTGATAGCAGTCGGAATCCATCATATGTTGTTATTATGGAATAGCCAGAAAAATCTGGCCATTCGTAATCATGAGGGACGTCTTGGCAAGTGAATGTCAGGTAAATATATATATATGCTTGTTAGGGCGAGGGATAATTTATAACTCTCCGTTTGGGGTGAGGCACCCTCATTGGGGACGTGTCCCTGGTTAAAGAGCGAGTTATGGGACAATTGTTTGCCATGAAACAGGTTCTTGTCCATTTCAATCTACCCATACGGTACTGCCGATATTAATTATTCATTTCACCAGCTAAGGAAGAGTGATATGCTTCGGAGAGGGCAAGGAGGTCGCGTCCGTGCAGAACGTGATATCTTGAAATCTGCCTCGCTCGTCGCTTCGCCCGGCGGCGCGGAGTGGATCGTGAAGCTGCACTACAGTTTTCAGGACCGCGATAATATGTACTTGGTCAGTAGCCCTATCCGCAATATCCGCCATCTTTCCAAGAATCAGACGAGCGCATGAGTCACCGATTTCATTTGGATTTCATATCTCGACACATAATAATAGTATTGGAATTTATGGGCGGTGGGGATCCCCTGAATCTTTTGATCGAGAGAGACGTTTTTGTGCACTGACTAGGAAAGGAGATTTACTACAGTTGAAACGTTGACCCCATACGATGATCAATACCGCTATTTACGGTGCACCTATTATAGCCATGCCCAATCGATCACAGACTGGGGACTAAAGGGCAGGAACTACCAAGTAATTGTATTATTCAGTGGAGTTTAACTTACAAAAATGCAGCAACGACTCTAGAGACTTCACCTAATGAGCGTTCGATCGTTGGCTGACGTGACGGGTCACTGGATAACTGATTTGCCGTTGAGTAGACATCCACCCACCCAGGATCTCGCCATACTATGCTCCCTCTTGTCATGTTAAGTCTGAGTATTGATATCGAAGTTAACGTTCATCTACAGTATCGCCATTTTCCACATGCGTATTAGATCCTTCAACGAAGTTAACTGCAGTGCGAGCTTAATTTACAGCATCATTCCTCTCATCGGTGGCGTTGGCTACTGAATTACCGCTGGGTGGCCATCTTTCGTTTTAAAAATCGCGTTCATTAAGTATTGTTACCCAGTGGATGACTTTTCGCAGCATTTGGAACGTTGTTCTAAATTTAAATCTATGTTCTGAAGTCCTCGTGACGACGTGCCGCCGTCAAAGGTGTTTTGCAAGTCCACATGTCAAAAACACCCAGTTCTAAAGTGATATCTAGAAGGGCTCCCCTTTTAGATTCAAATGGTGTTCAAAACACCTGAACGACTTTCAAACTCCGTGACTATGTTGCAACCATCGCTTACATACATTTTGACACTTGAAGCTTCAACGTTCAACACCAACTCGACAATCGACAGGAACAGCGGGCGGCGGAAGCAAATATATCACAGCGTACAAAGTATGGCATGGCTAACAGTAGTGTACCACAAAAATAAATAAGATGGGGGACCCCTAGACACCCCTTTTCATCCCCAGATGAACTTCGCGAGTATGACGCCACATGCAGTCGCGCCGCATGACATGAATCGTGGGATCATCACGTTTATGATATTCACAAGCCTCCCAGCGACATTCGACTAGCGCACTTGGTGGACCAGCAAAATGACTGGTTTTGCAATGCGCCTTTAATGCCTCCAGTGTCCCTGTAAATCCGCAAACTGTGTCATCACGCAACCATCGGCAGAGAAGGGGAGGTGGAGGATGGCTGTGAAGCAGGATTGAGTTTGGCTGACTGCTGGCTCGCTGATCTGAAAGGTGATATATATTCCCACTGTGACTTGCGTGGGGCTGCGTTGAAATCAAAGGGCCTGGCTGAGAGACGGCAGAATTCTGCCACTGATATAACGGCTCGTTATACAGCAGGACATCAGAGGTGGACATTTCAGGGCCAAAGACAAAAGGTAAATCTTGCTTGATCACGGTGGTCGAATGTGAACGGTGTACATCTGGATACCACCTGTGCATGAAGGTGATTATGAGAAAAACAAAAGACAGGGCACCAAGGACACACATCGGGAATGTATATGAGGACGAGTAGTCGCTTCGCATTGCAGGAGAGCGAAAGCACCCAAAGGTGGAGGAGGCTGAGTAGATAGTTTGCGGTGGTGGTATCGATATGTCCTGAGGTTTGGGTACGGGGGCAGACTGATTTGAGTGATGTTGCTGGGCGTAGTCGCAACAGCTGTAACCAGAGTTGCTCGATGAACCGTCCCACGTCCGCGGGACATACAAGTTGGGCTGACCAGGACGACTAGTCATTGGGTTATACATATGTATTTCAGAGAAGAGAGCTGACTAACTTTGGGCTTGATATCATAGTCGAATGAGCCACTAGGAACTCATGATTAGGACATATATTTAAGCTCTGTAGCTTTGAAGACAACAATCAGCATGACAGAGAGCGAGTATTTGGGAACCTGCCATGTCATTGGTGCGGGGAAGACTACTGGATGGGCTGGCGGAGGCGCAACAAATATCGTCGCTGAGAACTTCGTGGTTGACTGGCACGAGTTGGTCTAGCATGATTTCACCGTCGCTATTGCGGGAATTCATCAGGGAGAGCAAAGAGCTGCAATTTTATATGTCCGACGGACGGTAGGCAGTGTAGAACTGAAGTTTCTGGTAAGCAAAGCAATATTGACGCAACCGACCATGGCGAACCAAGGGGCAGCCAATGAAGTGTATACCAATCTCAAGTAACCGAATAACCACGTGTGGACTCTGGAGGGATGTCATGGAGATCAACCGGACGCCTGAAGCACTGATTTCATTGACCTGCGGAAGCCGCACTATTTGATCTCTGATAAATCTGATCGACCAGCGTTTTGGCGTATACTACAGGATTACGAAATCACCTTAACAACTTGGCCCTTGCAAAGTCCAACTTGTGAGACGTGAGTCGTCAGAATGGGAAAAAAGTCAAGTACATCATCCTTTTTGCGTGAATGCTTATCCAGTTATCCGGGCTTCTGGTCATTGCTTTATCTGCACTAGGATCAGTGTACTAGCAGAAAGAAGGACGGGGCTCGTACATTTATCTTCGCCTCAATTGGCAGGGATAGCTCTTGCGTCAGCTTGATCACAAATGTTCCCCATCTATGGTCCATGGTGGTTTATGGCAGTGTGGCTGCGGAAGAAGCCTTGGGATAAACTCCCGTCGTGATCTGGTTCAAGATATGTTTAGTGGAGTAAAAGCTTTGCAATTGGTGGCAGATTGGAATTTGACTGATATGAACCTAGTTGCAACTTGCTGTGCAAGGGGAGAAATTAAACAGACGCTGTAGGAGGTCGGGCGAGGTTGGAGTCGTACAAAATGAGCGGACTCGTCATGATGCAATCATACAGCAACTTGCAGACTCTTGCAGAGTTCCGAGCCGAACTTCGAGGCGGCGCCCCGAATGATGGGTTTTGAATTGCTGACTAATTGCTGGGTGGGCTTGCCAAGTGTCCGAGTCAGTAACTGGCAAAACTTCATATATAATTAAGGCTATATAGACGTATGATTCCTTGTCCAACTCGTCAAATCAAAAGCACTCCTAAACGTGTTGCGCCGTGATCACAGGATGTGCGATCTATTTCGCCTGCATGCCCTACAATTGAAAGGATCATCACAATGAAGACCTTGAATGGATAATTTTCGGAATTGATTGGAAGGTTTTTCCACCATGAAAGGTCGTCTGCTTTGCCGGCAGCATCATCTTACTTTAGGGAGTCGACAGTCGGTTTCTTGTTCTACTTATTATATTCAAACCATCTGTGTTGTTGAATCTGAGTTATATCTCCGCCGCGAATCTCGGATCCAGGTTCTGTCACCTTAAGTTCTGCCATGGGACAGGCACAACCAGTTTTGCCAGGCCAGCTGGCAAGATTCCCAAGTTCTGCCAGCAACGCTGCTGGAGGCTTACTATTTTGAAGTGCGTTGCAATGATATACTTACCCTAACCTGAACAAGTCATGATCGACACTCCAAAGAGCTCCAATAGTGCAGTGCATGTGATTTAGGGAGGAACAAGTACGCAGATGCCTTTCAAGCAATGTAGCAGTGATGGGCCGTCGATGGCAAGCAACAGCCTATAGTACATCAAAGGGATCAGTGTCCGGATTAGTCCCTGTTAAACAAGCTGGACGCCGCAGTACAGGCCATCCTCCTAGCACACCACACCTTGCAAAACCTATGCTGCGATGAAAGCATGTCAGCAGTTCTATTCCCACAGGTCACAATGGTAAACCACTCACTTTTACCATTTCCGCATGCCGTCGGTACAAAATTCAATTGGAATGTTCCAATTGGCATCAGGCGGTGCGCCTGAATCCGAAGGATATCCTTTGAACAAGGTTCCGCCGGAGCTCAGTGTCAACCCAGCCGCCGAAACCACCTACTACTTCTCAATGCTCTCCAGATTGCAGTGAAGTTACACGGTCTGTCTACGGGAGGCTGTGTGGCGAACGGTTGAGTCTCCAAGGGCAGTGAGCAATTCCTGTGTGGATAGCGGATAGTCTCCCGTGGACAGATCAATAGAAGAATGAAGATGGTCATTCGGTAGCGTTCGGAAGGATAAAAATAAACGAGGGAAGGCATCAGAATCAGGTATTGAACCGTCACAAAGTTCCAAGGCGCTGAAGCCTGGGCATGCGAGTGGCTCCTTTTGTATTGCATAAATCAGGCACGAGCAGTGACGTCTCCTTCCTGCCTTTCTCGTATCTTTCTGCTCGAATCCCTCTGAGAAAACAACTGCCGATGGCAACACCTGTAAGGGCAGATTAATGACATCCGACCTGCATTTCTCCACGATAATCTTCTTACCAGAACCAAACCTAATGCTTCCTGCGGCCGAGTGGGCTATCTGAGTGACCAGACTTGTATCAACCTACGTCCCAGGTTTCAAGGCGAAAGAACATACCATTTTAACATACTTTCCGAATTTACTATTCTTTTCTGCCTGACCAGATGCTTCCTGCAGACCAACAGAGTTAACGCCTTCACCCACGGTGGAAGGCTTACCGATCCCATTGAGAGCGGCTCAAAACAATTTCTTTGCAGTTGTCCCAACT
Organism: Suillus subalutaceus; assembly: GCF_016647625.1. NCBI lineage: Eukaryota > Fungi > Basidiomycota > Agaricomycetes > Boletales > Suillaceae > Suillus > Suillus subalutaceus. The sequence goes on along the minus strand of NW_024540259.1, from coordinate 385,084 downwards.
GCACCAGCCTTGGGGAGGGCAGAAGCATTTACTCTCTTGACATGATTAGATGGGAATAGTGCCTCCCGGAGACCGCGTGCGTAACCAAGCTACCAATCTTAGTTCTGCTCAGAGGCGACCTCGATGAGTTCGCCAGCAGAGAAGCGAGCCTCGGATGTGGTTAAGTGGCGGCCAACTTAATACTAGTGCCCCCGTCCTCGTATGCCCGTTGCTGGGGGGGAGTGGGTGGCAAGTTGCAGGCGCAAATCTGGTTAACTGTACGGACCAAGAAGTCGGGGCTGTTTTACGTTGCGTGTAAGTCAACCGATATTGATGGAACCAGCCTCTACATACTAAGATCGCCGTACATATTAGTTCGTCACGTGCTTTGAGCAACGCGTTCGCCGTTGGACACGCCTCTCTCTTTCTGCTCAAGTGGTCTGTTTCAGCTGAAGACTCACATGATAGAAGTTTGGGAGTCGAATTTTTTATGTAATTAATTTCAACAGAAGTAGTTGATCACGATCGATCGAGTCTCGCACGTTCCCGGACCCGAACAGGAACCAACTTGATCTCCGGATGCCCGGAGGTACCCGGCCGCGGCTTTGTTTTTGTCACCAGGAGGCTCTTGTACTTCAATATTGTGCAATGTGGCTGCCTCGCGCTGTCATCAGCTCAATCATCTTTTTCTTCTCTTGTCCTGCCAGCCTGTTGCGCTTATGATATCTGATCAACTACCTGATGACCATGATGTTGTCTTTTCGCATACTTTTTGAGGTCACCATCAGCAGTATCAAATGTGTGGTTGGCCGTTGACTACTATTGCTCAACAGATTCCCACTGGAATCCTCTTACTTGCTTTCGTTCAGAGTCTGTGGCATTTTATCGACCGTTGACTCTTGCGAATTGAGATCGAGATCGTTCTATTCCAGTGAATGCTTCTGATTTGTGCCATTAGTACTCCGCGACCTGTGACATGTATTTGTGCACTGCAGCTTGTGGCCATAATCTTTTTGTTTTAAGCATCGTCACCAGCGAATACACATCTAGCGCAACTTATCGGACTTGAAAATCAAACGTTACGAAGGGAATTCGCTTGTTATCAATTCCTTATGGACGGACAGAAAGGCAGTCGTCTACATGAGCCTTAAAGACGTTTCTCTGAAAATCTACCTTTTCAGTGTTAGTACGTCCTCATCAACATTAACCATTAAAGGCCATTTAATGTTCTCCGAACCCCGTCTCCGCAGACAAGCCTGACTATGTCACGGTAACGAAGAGGGAAATGTCCGTCCTCTTTCCTAGTCTCTTTGTACTCTACATGAATTGCTTCATTTATAGTCTCGAAGTCTGCTATAGATGATTCAATTTTTCGTACTACATCACTTGAAATAAAACAAGCACAATGAGATAACGGGTCTAAGGGTGCAAGCAGGGCTGTTGAGCATTCAACAGCGTTCAACCTGCCGGTTGATATCCTATACCTGTCCTGTTATCCCGCGAACTTTGGTTTTGCCGAAGCCATGATGCATGACAGTTGGTACACTCACACCGCAGTAAGATGATGTTTGACTATGCACATCATAAACCACTATGTTACAAAATCAACCCTCCTTAGTAACTAGCTCAGTGCAGGAGATCTGCCCACGGGTCGCCAATATGAAGAACGACAACAGAGACTAGCACTGTTCCTTTTGCGCCAATGCTTCTCCAAATACTTGAGGCTCCAGTTATCGGTTTCTCCGGGGTTAGCATCAACGTACTGGCGTTTCGCAAGGTTGGGAAGATTAGTGCTGATACTGTTCCTATGCCTTAGGTCAGCCGGGGGACAGCTCCTGCGTCCTTATCCATGGCGGTGTGCCTGGAAGGTACTTTCTGTGGAAAGCCAGCCATGAAGTGAGGACACGTTGAACGCCTGGAACTGGCGCGAGTAGCAGATCAGGCACGCTGAGTTTGTTTGATAAACCTGTGCAAGATACTTTCTGTGGAATGTTCGCAGTGATCTGAGGACCCACAACTAGTGGTACAGGAACTTGGTCAGGTGATCCTACTTTATTTGATAACAGACAAAACGAGCGCACTTGTCATACAGCAAGTTGCAATTGCAGTATTTATCAAGGGTGTTCGAACAGGTTTGTGAAGTTAGCTTGGTCTACTTGCTATCCATTGTGTTGCGTTCGAAGAAGCCGGGACCTGAGCCGAAGCCTTCACTTTGGAGTACGGTTGCAGTCACGTAACCTGATGTAAGTACAAGACATGATGAGCAACCATACTTACATTCAACCCTTCAGATAGTCCAGTAGATGAGACAGACATACAACGTAATAATCGACGGCAGGCAACAGCACATCCGTAAGATCGGAACCATCAGACCATCTCTAGTAGGCAAACGGACCATACAAGGCTGTCCTCCTAACATACACACGTATTGCAAAACCTATAATGCAATGAAAACATCAGCCGCTCCCACCGGTGATGGCAGGTAAGCTGCTTACTTCCATTTTTCTGCGTGCCATCCGACACTGCTGTTTTACGTTCCCATCATTTTGGCATCCGCAGAGCGTTGCATCTGAACATGAAGGAATGCCCTTTGGGGAAGGCGTCAACCCAATCACTGGCCTGCCTCGGGCCCTCAGTTATCTTTGTTTCTGGTTATGATTTGGGGTGCAAACAACCTGCTGTGCAGAGGGGCGCCAATCCCGCACTGGCGTTGCCCAAAACACATCGGGGCTAGCCGAAACAGGCGGTAGTACGTCCATGATCACAGCCTTACTCATTAAACTTTAGCGATGGTGTCTAACCCAAGACCAGGAATATATGATCAACCAAGCCGCCGACCTCATCTTTGGTACGATAGATGCGCTTGAGAGGTCAACGCAGGTAAGTTCACCAGATGCGAAATATGGCGTGGAATAGAATGTTTCGTCGAAGTCAGCGGAGATACGAATGTTCGGTCACCGTGAAGTGAGCCCCTGGTTGACGCTGGACATAGCCAGGTGTGCACATTGAGCGACGAAAAATTGACCTAGATGAACGGTTGAGTCTCCAAAGAAATTTGGGTACGGCTCGGGTACCGGAAAGGGCAAGGAGGACGGTGCGAGGGCAAGAACCAGAAAATGAACCGCCATAAAGTCCAAGGCCCTGAAGCCTAGGTATGCGAGTGACTCCTTCGCATAGCATGAGCACGTCTGCTGTGACGTCGGCCTTCATCGGCCCTTGGACTAGAGTACTTAACCTCATCAAGGACGCGACACAGCGCAACTGGGCAATCCGTATATTAACTTGATCGCCAATGCACTTGAAGACACAGAGCGGATAGTTATAAATAAACACACTGTCTGTCAATACCAGGTCCATGTGATATACAAAGTTCTGAACCATGTGCCACGACCATATTAGAAAATTGCTCTGATCAAACCACCACCGATGGCAGCACCTGTAAGGACATGTTAATCGACTTGCATTCCTCCATGATAGACTCCTTACCAGCACCAAACCCAGCGCCTCCTGCGGCTGAATGGGCCATCTGAGTAACCAAACCTGTATCAACCAATGACCCTGGTTTAAGGCGAAAGAACATACCGTGTTACCGTACTTTCCGTATTTACTCTTCTTTTCTGCCTGACCAGATGCTTCCTGCAGACCAACAGAGTTGACGCCTACACCCGCGGCGGGGGGCTTATCAGTCCCATGCAGAGCGGCGCCAAATGCCCTGTACGGTTTCTTTGTTGTCGTCGCAACTGCTTGGGGAATGGTAGAAGCATCCACGCTCTCGACATGATTAGACGGGAATAGAGCCTCCCGACCACGTGCGCGACCAAGCCACCAATCTTCGTTCTTCTCCGAGACGACTTCGATGAGTTCGCCAGCAGCGAACGAGAGATCATTTGGTTCCTGGTGGCAAAAGTAAATACTGCACACTGGATACTGGGTGGCGGAAAACTTACTGCCCCGTTCTCGTTGTATGCCCAGATAGCTTTCGCGAGTCTAGGTTGCTTGGAGGAAATAGGCGATATCGGGGGTGTTTGCATAGGTGGAGACGGGATTGCTCTCCCTCTAGGCATGTCTGTCGGAGGCGGGATAGCTCTAGTCATAACTGCTGGATCGATAACATTAAAGTTGGTGGTCACAACCGACTGGCCTGCGCCGCCGGGCAGGCGTGATATTATTTCACGCATGCTGTCGGCGTCTTCAGCAGACATGTAGTTCTGAGACTCCAGGAAGGAGATATTGAGCTGCAATTGCATCGCGACATGGGCGAGCAGTACGGCGGACTGAGCATCGTGTGGGACTGCCATTATGTTTCGTTGAAAGAGAGATAGTGGTAGTTCTGATGGAAGGGGTGAGTGTGTGACTGGCTGTGTATTTGACATTGGGCGTGCATGTGATGCAGGCACGTAGTACGCGCACGGTTCAGGACGCCAGCGAACAATTCAACTGCAAAGATGTCTACTTAGACTTCTGGTAGATGATTACATGATAACCTGGCTCACAACCTCAGCTACTTGGTCGTTTGAAGCGACGACTACTACCGGGTCCGTGACAACAAAGTCATTAGAAGGGCACGTGACTCAGTCAGTCTTTCTTAAATCGCCCATTGAAGCACTCCTCTTTCCTGTATTCCCATTTATCCAGGCCAAGTAGAATTTTGTGAACGTATCCGAGCGAGCAAAAGGATTTCTGATTAGCTTTCCATGTCAAATATCTCACAAATTCAGCCTACAGTCCCTCCTCCCGTTCAAACAACGTCATCTGAGCCGGGGGAGAAGGATGCCGATGTGCGCTCATCTTTCAGTTGTTACATTGCATTCTTTAACTGTTCATCATTTAGTTTCTCGTTCTTCGACAACTGAATAAGCGCGCTCGTGTTCGCCTTTCCCAAGAACCCATAAACCTTTCGCCCATCCCAGGCAGGGCCTCCTTATTCGCGGTCGCAAACTCTCGAGGATGGTTTGCAGCAGTGGGCCGAGATTCCAATTCTGGGACAAGTATGTATCAATACCACACGCCTCGCAATCATTGCTGATTTGCGTATTTATAGTCCTTGTGCTGTCGCCACTCAGCGATCTTCGCTCAGCATTTTCTACCGCCAACGATACGGATGACCGACCGTGTCAACCTCAAAGGAAAGTTTCCTTGGGTGCTGCCACTCCAAATATTGTTGTATTTGCATCCAATGACTCCAGACTCGTCGTTGGGCTTGCTGAGGGGTCGATTATGGTTTACGCCACAGAACACCTATTCTCCCCTGGAGACAGTCCCGTCAATCCTATTTACTCACTTCCTGCTGTGCCTTCAGCTTTCGTCGTTTCAATATGTCCGAACACGGGAGATCTTCCAGAACTTGTGGCTATCTTACGGGACTCCCAAGCTGGCTCAAACGGATTAGCAGTAGAGCTTCTCGACGTCCAAAAGCTTACAACCGTGGGAGGTTGGGTAGCAGGGAATTTACCAAATACCATTCCCGCATCAAGTACGTGTCTTCTTTCGATGTCATGTTGATATTTTGACCATTATACAGTATCCTGGTCTCCCAAGGGCAAGCAGCTTGCGCTGGGTATGAGAAGTGGTTCCATCGTCACATATGCACCCACTTCTACCTCCGTCCCAAAGTCCAGCATTCCAAGCCCACCTTCAGCATCTAATGCCTGCGTCATATCAACGACTTGGCTATCTGCCTCGTCTTTCCATGCGATCTACGCACAGCTGCCTCTCAACCCAGAAGTCGAACAAACTCACTTCCACGTCTCTCTTGATGGCAAAACTAATTCCGCGCAAGACTTGAAATTCTCCTCTCCATATTATCCTTCGCCTGGGTTGCGGCCACCTGGTGCATTCATCGTATGTTTGCGTGGGTGGGACCCCGCAAAAATATTGTTATTTATGGGAGACAGTACTTCGTCAGACATTGGGGTGGTTGGATGTGTAGAAGAGAATTGGTCGAATCTGTCGCTTGAGGAAACGTCGACGCCAAGCCTCCCGTTAGACAAGGACATGAACGACACCGTCCTCGTCGGTCTCGAGCTTGATCTAACTAGCACTGAGCCGTTCCACCACACAAGCGCGTCTGGGGAGGGTGTCCAGTTACCACCTTCACCTATCATGTATGCGTACGCATCAGACGGGACATTAGCAGGTTGGCATGTCCTCAACAGCAAGGGAACACCTTACCCGGGCATGGTAACCCAGTCCTCTGGAGCGATGATGGAGAGTGCTCAGACACTGTCAGCTGTGCCAACCGCGATAATGCGGGAGCCGTCCAACGACATGCACGCGTCTCCTATTGAACCCACTCCACCCTCTGCCAGCGCGTCAACTTTCGCCCAGACAGCCTCTGATTTTGGCCAGTCGTCTGCGTTCGGGAAACAGCCTTCATTTGGACAATCATCGTTTGGACAGCAACTGGGATCTCCCTTTGGTCAGACATCAACAACCAATGCTTTCGGCCAGCAAACTACATCTGCGTTTGGACAGTCGTCACCAACTTCAGCATTTACTCAGCCCTCTTTCGGTCAGTCATCATTTGGCCAGTCATCATTCGGACAACCCGCACCTACATTTGGGTCCGCTGCTCCATCAGCCTCGCTATTTGCTCAAGCTGGGAAGTCTGCTTTCGACACCACGCCTACTTCAGGAGGGTTTGGGGCATTTAGCACTATTGGACCCTCGAAGTTCGGACAGACAGAGTTCGGGTTTGGAGGAGCACAACCTATTGCGCCTTCGCAGAGTGCACCAACATCAGCACCTGCAGAAGATAGTATGGCTGCAGATGATACACCCGGCTTTGGTGGGCTCTCACTCGGTGGCGGTAACCCTGCTCCTCAGAGTGCTGATTCAAGGCCCTCCATTTTTGGGAGCGCAGCTACATCTCAATCTTCTCCTACAAGTGATTCAGCCGGAGGCGGACTTATCAAGCCTGCAACCGGCTTCGGAGCTCTCGGTAATGGAGGCCAGCAAAAGAGTCCATTTAGTGCGTTCGGTGGTGCACCAACTACATCGGCATTCGGAGGCAGTGCCCCAGCAACTACCTCGGCGTTTGGATCTGCTACTACACCTACTTCTGCATTCGGGAAGACCGGATTTGGAGTCACATCTGACTCTAGCTTTGGGAAGAGTACATTTGGACAGTCTGGGTTCGGACAATCCAGCTTTGGACCGTCGACTTTCGGCAAACCGGCCTTCGGATCAGCCACAAATGCTGCACAAACGCCAGCACCTACTTCCGGAGGCTTTGCCGCATTTGCAACAGGTGCCCCAAATGCTTTCGGAGCTATCACTTCCAATACAGGTGCTCAGAAGCCTGTATGGGGTAGTGCAACCAATGCTGCAAAACCCGATGCACCAACGCCTACCCAGGGAATTAACGTTCCACGTGAAACATCTGTGCCGCGCGACGAAAGCCGGTCTCCTTCCCCTGTCACGCAGAGAGGTGAAGAGATCGAGTCTGGATTCAAGAGCTCTGCGCCAGCTCCAACTATAGGTGCCTTCAGTCATTTGAAGTCATCTCCATCTTCATTCTCGATGAAACCCTCCTCTGGATTCGGACTGGGAGAACTACCGAAAGACTCTCCGTTTTACAAGCCGGCGCCAGCACAGCCACCTGTCTCTGCGTTTGCTCTGGCGGCAAGTACCCCTTCGACACCGCCAAAACCTACTACCGGGGCTCCTGCCTTCGGCCAGTCGTCGATGCCTGGCGCTGTAACGAAAAGTCCCTTTGGGACCATGACGCCCAGTCCCCCGGCTCCTACATTTGGTGCGTCATCCATGCCAGGAGGAGCGTTCAAGAGCCCATCCAGCCCACTTCAATCAGCTTTCTCGACACCTTCAACGGGCGGTTTTAGTGCTTTTGCATCAGGCGGAGGTGGAGGTTTCAGCGCATTTACGGGTGCACCAAAGTCATTTGGCGAGCTGCTGAAGAGCACTGGTGACGAGGCCAAGGAACGCCCGAAGACGGAATCTGTCAATGTATTTTCCGTACGCAATGCCGAGCCTGAGACGCCTGCTAAAGAGGTTACGAATGTCAAGGTAGAAGAGCCGCTCACGCCTACTACGCCGGTTGCAAAGGTGGAAGCTGTCAAGGAAGAGGAAACGCCAATTAGGACAACTACTCCGCCGCTTCCCGTGGTCGAGGAGAAAGCGCAGGAGGCGAAAGGCATTGACAAGGCATTGCCTCACGAACCTTCCTTGGAATCTATCTCTTCTTCGACAGCCTCATCCTTCGTTGATGTTTCTGCTGAAGATGCTGCTGAGGATGATGCGGACTCGACTGTTGAAGAATCTGATGAGGATGGGGAGCTCGAGGACGACACGAAGTCATTTATTTCTGATGAAGAATCGGAAGAGTCGGAAGAGTCTGAAGAATCTGAAGTGCCAGACGAACATGACGAGCACGACGAGCCGGAAGAGGAACGGGAGGAAGAACGGGAAGAAGAACAGGAGGAGCTTGAGGAAGAGTGGGAAGACCAGGAAAAACAGCCGGAAGAGCATAAGGAAGAGAAAAAAGAAGGCGATATACACCAGGAGGAGCCGGAAGTGCAGACGCAAGAAGAGGAGCCTGAGCCAACAGTGGTTCCTTCTTCCATCCCATCGCCTGCTGCCAGGTCTCGATCGACTACCCCAAAAGCGGAGTTACCGACTATTACATTGTCAACTTCGCCTTCCCCTCCGCCTCGAAAGATATCTCCAGTTAGGGACCAGAGTACAACACCACCTGGATCTCCCGTACCTGAGGCTCAACACACTATACCTCCCGTGGTTTCGCCTCTTCCAAAGCCTCCTGCCTCCTCCCCATTCGCTATAACTCCCAGGACGACGGGTACTCGACCGGTCAAAAGCTCACCTCTTGCAAATGCCCCCCTCACTGGAGACGTGGAAGCTCCCATTTTCTCACCCCAAGCGAAATCAGCACCTCCGACTATGGTACCGCATCCTGCCTCACCGAGGCCGCAATTCGGCTCATGGGTACCCCCAGTGAAGCAAGACGCAGAATCTGATTCTTCTCGGCCCAAAACACCCCCAGTTCTGTTCGGCAAGAGTGCGAGCGCGCCAGCCATCACGGCGCTGCCTATACCACCAGCGTTTACACTACCACCAAAGCCCGTGTTGACTACCACACTACCTGCACCGCCTAGCATCTTCGGCGCTCCCGCTACTGCACCGTCCACTATCGGTGCCCCAGCTATTGCACCACCTAGCATCTTCGGCGCTGTAGCTCCAACTCAATCTCGGACTCCAACCCCACCAGTCTTTACACCCCCTCCAGTGGGTTTCTTTGGTTTTTCAAAGCCGAGCGAGAGTCCCAGTCCTGCGTCTCCCAGTATCTTCGGCACGCCAGTCAAGACACCGGAAGCGCCTCCTGCTCTTACTCCTCCGCCTCCTGGCGTTTTCAGTAGTTTCAAGCCACCTGGGGCTGTACCCGCTGTTCCCATCTCTCTGTCTCCAGGCCCGGTGCTACCTGCAATTCCCCCTCCTTCTATATCTCCACCAGCTCCGCCTATCGAACAAGGCATGCAGTCTGAGTGCTCGTTTATGGTCTCACGTCTAACTTGGGAACTCGACAACGTAAGTCTCTGATACACAGATTCAAACGGAAGGCTTACCCTTTGGTCAGCTAAAAACTATGGCAGCGCGTGCAACACAGCAAACAGCCGAACTCGGGTCAAAGAAAACACTAGGACAATCTCATGTAAAAGCAGACCTTGCAGATGCAACGAAATGGGCGCCTGGAGACATCAAGGAGTATGGTCGCGTGATGACTGAAGTCCAGGGCGACATCAAAGAGATAAAGGAGCAACGGAAGCTTCTTAAACAATCGCTCAAGGAGCTTGAGAGTAGTATGCTGAAAGGTCAGTCGTTCGTGCTGAGATTGCGATCATCAGTGTCTAATGCATGGTATACAGCGGGAACGAGAAAGGAGGAAATTATTCGATTTACTCGAGCTCAGACGGACAGTGAATTTGCGAAGATGCTCAAGATCAGAACCCTTGGACCGGAATATCTGGAAACTCAGTCGCAACTACGGAGGGATATAAGGGTACAGTTCTCTCTGATTGACAGGATAATATGCTGATTTCGTGGACAGACAATGAGGGACCGTGTGCAAAAGCTCGAGGACCATCTGCAATCCTCTAAAAAGAAGCTTGCTGAGCTAAAGGCAGGCAAACCAAGCTTAAAGTTCGTTGTCCCATCCTACAACCCCCGTCAACGTCTCATATTTTGGTTACAGGGCACCGTCTTTGGATACCGTGAACCGCACCTTCCGCAACATTGATATCTCAATCACGCAACAAGGCGGGGATGTTGCCAAGCTCCAGCAGCGAATGAGCAAGTTGGACATATCCTCTAATGGCCTTGGTTCACGAGACAAACGCTTAGAATCAAGTGTTAAGAAGCCATCGGCCGTGATTCCCCATGTAGCGGTTACCACGGCTGCTGCATTGAATGCCGAACGCTCTGCGCAGAAGTTAAACGGGCTCTGCTGGCGGTAAGGAAGGAGCCCTTGCTTAACAACAAGGCAGCATCCAAACCCGCGCCTACGTCATTCCTGACGCCAAGCAGAGCAGCAGTGAAGCAAGAGCCCAATACACCTACTCCTCTTGGTTTCATTTCCCTTCCTAGCAGCGCCTTGCCTGCGTTCAACACCCCTACATTTACGAAAGGCGGATGGTCGCCAGAAACGTCCATCAATTATGACGATTCTACGTCTTACATAGCTTCCTCTTCGCGTCGCCCACAGCGAACACCAAGACATGGGTCTTCAGCTAAATCGGCGGCCATGCTGAAGTCGGAGAGTCTTGAAGCTTCTCCAACGCCCGCACCAAAAGCCCCCGCTGCTGTATTTGACTGGGGACCATTACCAATTGTCGCACCAAAAAACAACATTGTCTGCTGATGTTCGGCCCAAGGGTTTCAAGTCGTAAATAAAGACTGATATGATTTGTTGATTCAAATAGTCATGTACTGGATGTCTCGATTATGCGTCGATCCTTCGTTGGTGAAATATATACTTTTGTTCTTGCTGTGTGTTTAAGATCCAGAATCAACGTCCAGATCAATGTCCTCCATCGCCTTCGCTTTCAACATCTTCGCCAGCGCCGTTGACGCCATTCTTGCCTGGATGATATGGATCATCGATGATCGACTCCAAATGCTCGAGAGCCGCCTGCGTGAGGTGTCTAGTACGGTGCATAACGACTGTTGTTGACGAAATCACTGCGCACCCGGCCAACCTCACTAAGCTCTTCGCCTTCTTCGCCCGTAAACGTCTCAAAGGCGCTCTCGTCCATAAATGTTTCGTCCAAGTCGTCATCATCTGAAACATTTGGATCTGGGTGGAGGGAAGCACAGAGGGACATTGCCTCAAATATCGGCTCCACTGATCAGATAACTACTATCAGCATGTGTGACGCATGTCAATCTCAGAAAACTTACGAGAAGCAGGGTTTGACGGGATGATGCTCAGCTCTCGCATGTCGGAGGGCTTCATCATTTTCAGGTGACTCAGTTGCTCCAGGTTCTCCAGCGAGCTCGTCTAGTTGACAATATATCGATGGTCCAGATTCTGGACGCGCAATTGCGTGAAGGGTGATGGCAGGGTACGGGACCTGAAATCCAACCCCGGTCGATGACATGAAAACAAGGGCGCTGTGAGGGGCAGAATATCAGAATGAAACGATGATTGGCTATTGATCAATATAACTACCTCTCGATCACGAATAATGTTCCATTTGCGCAATCTTGTTCGGTGAATGTATGGAGGGGAGGATCAAGCACAACGCGTACATTGTCCTCCTTGTGGCGCAGCACGGGAGGGATGTCATTGAACGATTGAGGAGTCGATCCTACGATATTTCTGTGCTCCTCAGAGGAGACATATTGTGGGACAGTTGAGATCAACGTCGTGGAGACCATCGTGTGTGCCAGTAGATCCGATTCACCAGCTTGAATCTTGATAGGCTTGTGAAAACTCGGGGATTGCCGCTTATGATCTTATTTATAGGTCCTGCCGCAACCCTAGACCACGCTCCTTCTTCATGCACCCTCTCTGAGGTCCCTTTTGGTCGCTGGACCATTGAACGTTGAACCATGACAGCTAACACTATTGGTCAGACTGCGAGCTCAGGTGTCATTATATCGGCGGCCCTCAAAGCGTATGGAAAGCCAACAGGAGTGCATGAAATCGTAAGTTGTATCTTTTACTTGATCGTACAATACCAGCTCGCTCTTGACACATCGAAATGTTCTTTAGCAAAAGGGCGATTGATGGGTGTCATTGACCAGCAAAAATCCAGTGCTGGTCAGGGTGAGCAAGAGGGGGAAGAGCAGACGGGAGCCTGAGCCAACAGTGGTTCCTTTCCGTCCAGGCGCCTGCTGCGATGTCTCGAGCAACCACTTGTAATGGTCGATCGATACATAGCACCAGAACACCTGGATCTCTGGTACTTGAGTCTCAACGTGCTACCTCCTTGCCACCTCCGCCTAAATCATTCTCGACGCCGAGCAGGGCAGCAGTGTAAACGAGCCTGATGCACCTACTCCTGTCACTTTCACCCTCCTTCCTAGTAGTGCTTTGCCTGCGTCATCACCCCCACTCCAGTCCCTCTCTCCGATGCGCAGTACTTGACCTTCGAACAGATGCTTCTGTACATAGTTAATTGTACACGGCTCTCGAGAAAGTGCGGAATCGTCATGACATTTGGACGTTTTTTCCATGTCGTTCACTCTTTACTACTACAGACTCGGAAGATAAGAAATGAATGCTTCAGGCGATCAGACCGCTTGTTATGTTTGTAACAATATCCAACTGGTCCCATCATTCTAGCCCATACTCAAGCAATTCTTCCGTTCAACGCGTGTCCTCCTCCTGGCCAGATCTTGATGGGCTTTGGCGCACCATCTGTATGGTCCAGCCTCATGTTATCGTGCTCGTTCCACCCCCACTCCCGAATTTCTATGTCCGACGAGTCAGAGGGAGAGATCGCTGCCATCACACGTTCGCTACCACAAGCAAAGGATCTCAGTGAAGGCAATTTGCCATCGTGGGATAAGGTAAATTCGACAGGATCGACAATGACCCCGTTCTCCCCGACTTGCGACTGCCGACCTAGTTGACCATGGGCATTACTTCCCGTCGATAGAAGGGTATTTTCATCGTTGTCTCTGAGAAGGAATGTCCTGTATGTGCACCCAACCTATCGAATATGCCCTCAAGAATCCATCCTATGAAGTTGTCCTTCTTCAAGTTGTTAGATCCAAAGGCTGTTGTCCGCCCTGATTGGTGGCAGACGACGGTGTGTTGGAGGGCGATATGAGGGCGGTCACAGTTCACGATCTTCGTGTCTCCTAGTTGGCCATGTCTGGCAAAACTCCAGCCAATGAGCGTATGCTCATTATTAAGAACGGCTCGCACATGAAGTACGACATGACAAGGTCCTGCAACAAGAGACTTGACAACAAGCTCACTAAGATTGATAGAGCGTCCCTCGATAGTGGGGTGATCAAATGAAATGATTGCTGGAGTTGCCGTAGTTTGTTTTGTGCCCACGTCGAGTGCCCCAGAGTCATTCGAACTCGTCAGACGACCACGTCTGGTCGGGAAGGCAATTTCGAAACCGAGATATGATGTCTCCCCAGCGGCAGTGATAAGACAACGGGTATATCCTTGGGAAGCATAATTGATCGACGTGAATTCTGTCAACTGTCAGGACTAGCTGCCCTTTGCATCCGTCTCCACACACCCAAAGCTCCCTTCGGTCGTCACCAAACTCCAACAATGCGAGTGTGGTTTGCTCCAGTAGCAAGCTGCAAGATCCCGAGCGTATTGAGAGGAAGCGTGCCCTCTATGCAGCTTATGGGGTACTTTTTAAAAGTATGTGAATCGTGATCAGAACCATTAGCTAGCTGATCACGAGCGTTGGAGCCAGCAGCTGGGAGACGTAGGTAGGGTTCAAGAATGGGCACGATGTAAGACTTGATCGCGATCACTAAAAGGAACTGTCAACTGATGATCAATCTAAATCAATTCCGTCGTGCACGTATATGGATATACCAGTCCTTTACCAGACTCCTGCAGGTATATCAAATGTTGTGGATGTCGAATACAAATGACTTGAGGTAAGTGCCACATGCGCGCGCGACATATGTGAGAAGCAAAAGAAATACATGGCACAAGTGAGAAAATCAGGCGCTCGAATAACCAGATGCAAGTCAGGTAAATTCATAGTGGGAGAAAAGGAGCTCGATTGGGGAGTCGGAGATTGTCAGTTTTCCAAAGGGTTACCACACATCGGCGTATAGGTGGCTGGACGTTTGGATCAGCCCTCTTCCCACTAACGTAGGAGTCGGGGATTGTTCAAGTTTAGCCTGAAGGTATATTTCATTGGAGACGCGTACATGAACTTGAGAAGTTCAAACCCCGCTTCATGAACCGCGGTTGCGCGCCCGGAGACACAGATGGGCCCCTGCCCCAGACTGGCGGTAACTATGACTTTCACAATCTGCCCCATCTGTGACGGGACTAAGATGGACGCGGGCCACGGTGGTCGCTGATCAAACGAAGATTTGAATATTCAACTTTATGTAAACTTCATCAATCACCTGCTCTTTACGTATGATAAAGTGCTTGTCGGAAATTCCTAATTTTGGTTGGCATATCTTAAAATAGCGTGCAAGGTCCCAATTTGTCAGTGGCATTGCGGTCCGGTTGCAAGGGATCCCGAAAATTATGGAAGCTGCTTGCAAGCGATACAGACATTCTTCCAAGACGGTCCCAAGACCATTCCAACGCAAGGTCACGATTTTGAAAACAACTGAAAACACCCCTCATTGGAAGGTCATTGCAAGTCACATGATATCATTCCAAGCATTTCGAGGACTTGTAAGGACGGTCTGATTCTTTTAAGGTAGCGATTTGAATTACAAGTTGTACAAATTACTAAATACCGATTTTCTGATGTTTCGTACCTTCTACTGGGGCATTGCACCAGGTCAAAACCTTCAAAAGCGGCTCTAAATCCTGCAGAAGAATCACGTCAAGTACAATAAATGTGAATAGATAGACAAGCTCACCTCTAATAGACCGACATGAGACACAGGGCATTCACGGCGAGAGTGATATGCACCGTTTCAGCGTCAAGTACATAAACGGAATCGGTACCGGCTATTGATAGGACTCCCCAGTCAGCCTGGTGCCGTTTGTTTGAGGAAATGGGAGTGGCAGTGGCGGAGGATGTAGATGAGAGACATCTGATGGTGAATAGTGATTCATTGCTTTGTCGATGGGCCAATGAGGCAAGCTATCAATATGCATAATGTCAGTACTAAGCTTGGCTGAAGAGTTCAACAATTCAAACGCACCTCAATGTCAGGTTCAGATGTCATGCTGATTGTTGGGTGGCTAGGGTGTCGCTACCACTGAGGAGTTTTATTAAATTGGAGAGAAGCTAGAGAGATTCTGGAGATGGAATTCTAAGACAAACGAGAGATGATTGTGGTTGAAGCGAAGTGTTGCAAGCCTAAGCGAAGACAAACTTCAACATTTGTTTGGCCTTGTATTAATATATCCATTAATGGAAGTTCCTTCTGTCATCAGACACGTCGTTGAAATCACATTTGAAGTCCATACACAGTCGACAAAAGCATGTAGTTTGATAGAAAGTCTGTACTAATGTAAGCTAATTTTGGTGATAGAGCGGTGAGGATGCTTCATTTGCCCTTCCGGCCTGACTGCCTTACAACAACAGCTTCATCTTCACCCTCCGCAGTTGTCTTGCCTTTGCGCCGTGCCTTCGGTTTTGCGCGTGCTTTAGTTGGAGCAGGAAGGTCAGATTCAGCAAGATCCTGATGCCTAAGATTGAGTTCATCCATTGCAGTAGTGATAGATTCTGAACTTCGAGCCATATTGATGACAGGAGGAGCTGTTACTACAGGGGGAGCTGCAATAGGGGGAGCTGCAACAGCTTGAGGGGGAGCCGAAATTGAGGGAGCTGGAATTGAGGGAGCTGAAGTATGGTGAGACACAGGTAGTAGCTCATTGACTTGGACATTACCGCTATTAGTATTGTCATTAGCATGTCGTGACGGGATTGGTGGTGTGCTGTCATCAACAACCGGTTCTTCTAGTTCATCTTCTATTGCGCGATTGAAGTCTTCTTCCCATGTGTGACCCAGTCCATCATCATTGAGAGCAGTAGAAGGGGGAACATAAGACGAAGTTCCTGAGAAAAGGGCATCATTGAAGAATGTGATGACCTGGTGCGCCCAGGCACCTCCAGTCAGTAAACGCTGATGGTAGAAGTTGTGGTATTCGCGGTACGGAATCTTCGTAGTGTCACCAATTTCAGTGAGTTCTGCATCACCAGAGAGTAGGAAGATTGCCTTGTATGAGAATAAGTCACGACTCTAACAACCACACAAAACTGATTTGGACTCACCACGACAGCAGCAGCAGCAATCATACCTGGCGTTATAGCTCGCAATTTCCAGATCTTGGCTTTTGTCCTAGAAGACGCAGCGCCTGTAGGTTGCCAATGACGACTTGCCGAAGAGCGATACTTTCAAGACCTATAATCATATATGAGTGTGTTAGCCCATATTGAAGTATCGAGCAAAAAGAGATGTACCTGCACAAGCTTTGCAGTTTTCAACAACTGATGCGGGTACTGGATTATCAGGTCTAGGAAAAAGCACAGGTGCGAACTTTGTGTACTCTCCATGGGGACTCAGTAGAAGAGGGCGACAGTTAGGGTCTTCATTTCGTTTGTAGCCTCGTATGAAGATGCTCGCGTTGAGACCAAAGATTGCACTTGCGCATGATTTGACGTCAGATGCCATTTCGGAATGAGCGTTGCTGACGCCCCTACCAAACTATTACATTGATTGTCATTAAATGATTGGAATGTAAGAATGGATAGGCATACCTGAGATCCGAAGTTTTGATAGCTCATCAATTCACGTTCTTCTTCAGGAATGAACTTGAAGAGCTCGGCCCTCACACCATCCTCCATCGAGACTCCTGTAAGCCAACGCTCCTTGCTATTGAGGTCGATGTCTGGACAGGTGTGAGCTGACAGCGGGAAAAGTTCGATGTTGATCCAAAGGCAGTGGGTTATCGAGTATTTCCTCCCAAGAGCTCGTATGGTGTCTTCCTTGGCCGCCATCGCAAGATCATTCGAAGTAAGGTTATGACGCTTGTGGCCTTTAGGTACTGCAGCCTCAAGGAGTGCATTCTTCTTTATAGCCTCACAGCATTTACCACGCAAGTCGAGCAATAGTCTCTGTGAGATCTTGAGGGCCTAGTAGTAATAATCTGTGGTAAGAAATGTGAACTTTCTAGCAATACAATGACTTACCTTGCGCAGCTCTTGAGATGTCGCATCTGGAGGTGCAGGAGCAAGCGCAGCGCGGACCTGGATGAGCTCTGCGTCCGAGTCGTCTGAATCAGAATCCGACGAGAACTCTGGATCAGTGCCCGAGCTCAACTCTATAGTTGCTGCGCGACGGTGTGCTGATGGCATGATGGCAGACGACTTCGAGTTGAACTCAGGATAGAGCTGGGAGACTAGGATTATTAGTGTCAGTGATACATCGTGATTATATCAGTCAAAATTCGCTTACCGCTGATACAGACATTTAGGCCTTGAGGGTACCGCATGTTGCAACACGTACAAAACCTGAACATGAGTGATATTAGCTGTGGCATTAGAATGGACCTACTACTTAATGGGGACGCACCATGTAATATGAAGCATGCGACGTCGACAGGGCATCCTTATTACGTCGAAGATGGTAATACAATTGGAGTTTGGTCAGTATATGAGTTGCGGAGGTGAACAAAAAACAGAATCCAAGGCACAATAATAGAGTCCTAGGGTATAGTAAGATGAGAAAGCCGTTGGATAGAGGTGAAGGTGAAATTGATGATACAGATGGGATGGGAGTCTCAGAGTGCCATGTGATAGAGGTGAAGGTGAAATGGATGATACGGAGGAGATGGAGAGTCCAGTGACAAGATGAGCTATGTAGAGTGCTCTTGGTAGAGGTGAAGGTGAAATGGATGATACAGAGAAGATGGAGAGTCCAGTGACGAGACGAGCTATGTAGAGCGCTCTTGGTAGAGGTGAAGGTGAAATGGATGATACAGATGGGACGGGGGAGCGCTGTATGTTAGAGGTGAAGGTGAAATGGATGATGCAGATAGATGGGAGAGCGCTGTGAGATAGAGGTGAAGGTGAAATGGATGATGCAGATGAGATGGGAAGTCCAGTAATGAGCTATGGAGGACGGTCTTGGTAGATGTGAAGGTGAAATGGATGATGCGGATGGGATGGGAGAGTGCTGTGTGATAGAGGTGAAGGTGAAATGGGTGATACAGGTGAGATACAAAGGAGAGTGCTGCTCATATCCTGGCTTGTTATTGCAATAGTCATAAATGTAAATGTTGAACATACCATTAATTAGAACATATATCTCTGCGAACAAAGGAACATGTCAGAGTCCACATAATCAACGAGAAAAAAGTCGCCCCTTGTACTAGCGAAGTCTGGAACAAGTAATGCACCACGAATAACCGAGTGAAGCGTAATAAACTCCGTCGAAGCGAGTGGTCGGGCACAAAGACGTCTCAGTCGCAAATCTTGATCTATAGCGTGTTGTGGGCCTGTCGGAGCATCCATAGGTTGAACTAGGGCGAGATCCAATGTTTGACTGCCAATTGATTGCTTGAACATGAATAAAATGCGAACAAAAATGTTCTTATTATTCCCATCTTTGTCCTGGGTGCGAACAAGGGCACAGTCACGTCGTTCACGGCCATGAAAGCTCGGGTTGCAGCGCAGGTGGTTGGTAGTAAGCTTCCAGTCCACAACAGACTCGTAATTGACTTTGAGATATCAGTGTTCTTGAACCTGGAGACATGTTTGTGAACAACGGCGACTCGTGGGAGTGAAATATGGAGTTACTGACCGTATCTTGTGCTGAAAGCGTCAGCCACGTTTTGCCATCAGGTAATGGTATATTGTATGCAGGTAGAGCGTGATTAAGGAAGGTCGAGAGCTTTTTGCGGAACTGCCCAAAGGCACGGTTGGACACATTGTCGTTTTCAAGCTGTGCAAAGGTTATTGCGGACTGAGGAGCGCCAAGGTGAATATGTCCGCCAAAAGACTGATCATCCAGGTCCTCTGTCTCAAGCTCTCTCTCCGAAAGTATGGCCTTGCGTCGTTCATCATCGAAATGATCGATGCGGTGTCCTGCATGATTTGGGAATCATGCATGGACATGACTACTAGGTATCCCCCTAAAAGACAAAGTCTGTTAGCTTAGTCCTCAGACTAGTCAACCCATACCTTGGTATCAAACCTTGGTCCAATAGTTTCAGTTTTCCCTCAGTGATTCATGAATCCACCATGTTTTGAAGAAAAGTCATATGTGAGATGGGAATCACATAATGACCTAGTTGATATGAGAAGCAAAATGAAGGTTAAGGTATTGCCTTTCATTTGGCTTATTCACTTTGGCTAGAGAAACCCATAGAGAAAAGTTCAAAGCCTAACAAAAACCTATCTAAAAAGCCCGCATATTGTGTACTATTATTTGTTCCATTATTTCTGAGTTGTTTTCTCTAGTGTTTCTTTACTTTACTTTTCTATTAGGATGCTCTGACTGATCAGATGCTTCATAAAATTGTACCTACAGGGTATGATGTCATAATGATGTTATAGGACTTCACCTACACTCCTGCAGGTATTTTGGTTGAAAGATATGATATCATAGTGATGTCATAATGATGTCATGTTCCATGGAATTTGCTAGAACATTCCAATGACTCATAATGACTCATAGTGACTCATAGTGACTCAGAATGATGTCATTATCCCACCATGAATATTCTGGAATGTTCTTTTGCACCTGCTAGAACATTCTGCTCCAGTTTTTGGAATATTCTTCTCACATTCTGAAGTCATTACATCACCTTTTTACTTACATAATATTCCCACACAAAATGTATATAAGGAGAGCCCATTCTCCCCCAAAAAAAATAGATCTCCCACTTGTTGCATTCAAGAACCTCCCTCTTGAGCAAATTGAACTCTCACCTAAGAAGCTTCAGTCTGAACAAATTGCTGCTTACAAAGCCCATTTCCTTTGTAAGAACTGTCCAGGCAAGTGCAGGGAAAGTGTTTCCCTTGAGATTACGTAAGTTTCTCGCGATAGAAACCCAGTTTTGTGAGACCAGTGTTCTCACCACGTAGTGTTTACTGACCAACACGAGCTTTGGTCAACGTTGTTATTTGTGAGACCAGTGTTCTCACCAGGTATTTGTATACTGACCAACACGAGCTTTGGTCATTGTTGTTATTTGTCATTGTTGTTATTTGTCATTGTTTTTTTTATTTGTCATTGTTGTTATTTGTGAGACCAGCATTCTCACCAGGTATTTGTATATTGACCAACACGAGCTTTGGTCCATGTAGTCACATTTGAGACCAGCTTCTCAACAGTTAACCGTATATTCAGGAAACCAGTTCAAGTGTCTAGACGGTATATCCTAGACAATCCCATAGTTTCAATCAGAGATAATAAAGCTCCGGCTAAGTTAATCTGACTGATTGGTTTAGCGAGCCTCCCAAGAACTCACACGTTATCTACCATGAAAGAAGAAAAGTCGTAGACCGTGTTAATCGAGGACTGGCAAGAAGTCTTATCCAGTGTAATTGTGGTGTCATTACATTCTTACACGTATTTATATAAGACCCTCGGTTATTAAGACAGCGGTTGCGGAGGACTACAGAGACAAAGGTTGTGTGGTCAAGCCTGAGTATCTAGATAGCAGGGGTAGTCAACGAGTCAGTTAATGTGAAGTGTGATCAAACATACCTGGTTTGCGATATCTTTGCCATTTGTTTGCAGTTTATAGGCCCTCTTGATCGGCCCATGATGCTTCTCATTTGGCCGCGTACTAAAGTTTCGCGCAGCTCCTTTTGCCCTAATGTCAGAAAATATGTGCCTCATTGAGTGCGCCTTCGGAAAATTCCAGTTTTTTGTCGCTTCGTCACCAAGAACTTCGATATATTGCTGTTTGAAGTATTAGTGTCAAGTAGTGCATAAGTTGGTCTAGATACTAGGACTTACATCTAAGCACTTCTGGAAAACGAGAATCTCGGCCTCCCCAGCTGCAATAGTGCTTTCTGTGTGAACGTCAAATGTTATATACATGTAGGCATGGAGATAGCTGGCTATGCACTTTAGAAGTGCATAACCAGCTTCGTCATCTTTGCGTGTGAGCACGTTCTGTGTTGTATACAATATTTGCTATCAAAACCACAAGAAATATGTCAGTTATAGCTTCAATATGATATAGCGCTCGAAAACGTACCTTAGATATATCCAGGAACTTGTTGCCATCGGAAAAACTGATGTTTGTAACGTGGTCGAAGTGGTTTAGGTTTCGCCATCACGGAAACACAGCGAACCTATAGAATGAACAAAATACAAGACGAGGATGAAATAAGGATGTAAAGAGACTCACTGGTCATCAGTCGTCTTCTCAGCAGTACATCCCAGTGTTTTCAGGTGGGCCTTGACTTCCTCGAACATGTGATCGCCAAACAAACCACTGTCGTAAGCGTGCAAGGTATCTTGCGAGAGTGCGTCATGCAGGCTGGACCGTTCAACAATCCACAAAGAGTTCTGACGGTTATGAGACCATTTAGTTTTGAGAGTGAGAAAGTTGAATGAATCACTCACATCGACAGGCCTTAGACTCTGCTTTTTTAGTGCCGCCTCACCAGCGGTACGGTCCATGTTCCACAATCGGACGCAAGCTTGTGCATCATCAATGACGCGGGTAGGGTATATCATAGAATGGTCGGTGAGCTTGTCCTTCGGGACAAGGCAAATAGGGCAAGGACATGCAGAGTTGAACCCTCATATCAGGGCCATCACACACCTGATAACGTAGTGAGTAACAGAAACAATGTGAAACTACTAATCACGTACTGCTCTTCATAATCGGCCGATAAAATCAGTATTAGTGGAAATAACCAGCATAGAATTCCATCATAGCATTGGTGCGCGAAGCCAGTTTTGGAGATGAGACTGAGGGTTTCAAGGAGAATCGTGAATGATTTGTGCCATACGACCTTTCTTAAATTCGTATAGGACAGCTTGCCATCCTCGTCTGAGTCTGCAGGAACCTGCCACAAGGGCAAAATGATTAAGTGTGAATTGATGTCTTCAAGTATCGCAAAGACTTACTATTGGCAACCAACCCACTAAGCGTCCTCCTCCAGGACCATCAACATTCCTGATTTCAACAGGCAGATTCCCGCAGCGTGCGATTACTGGGTATGCCTTGACAGCACCAGCTGACGAAAGGTGCGTTTTGTCAGCATACAGTATAAATGCGAATGGCGCACCATTATGGGGCAAAGATGTCTTGATTGTACACTTTAATTAGTCACAACGTCATAAGAAAAATGAAAAGCTCACTTGTAAGTCCCACCAGCGGTCTCCTGTCCATGGCTCGTGGAAGAAGCGTTCAAAATCAGTTCCGTCATGTTTGTACAGTCGCTGGGCATCCCAAACGAACTGCGGTGCTAGCAAGGGGTTATCCAAGAGGTCCAATGCCCAGTCCTATAGTGGTCGTGAATATACTTCATACTCGATGTTTTCCTTCTTATACTCAACAGGTACAACATGTCTTTCAAACTGTTACAATATGGTCATATATATATGCAAATGTGACATTATGCTATCGCTCTTACAGGAGTCAGTTGGCTGGATGCCCTCGTCCATGCAGCTGACACGTCATTGTGAGTTTTGAAAGTAAAGTTCGTGCGACCATCCGCAACTCTCCAGATGAACTTGAGTAGTTCATTAATTTGGTCTTTGCTCAAGGCAGCTCGGTGGGTAAGTTCAGCAAACTCGAAGTCTGCACGACAGCTGAAAGGCTGCCATGGCTCGTCATCAATGACAGGTGATTGTGTTGTCTCCGGCTTATTGGTCCCGTAAACGGAAAAGCTCTCGACGATTGGAGCACGACCACTGTGAGGGTGATATTCGGTCTTGAATGTGTCGAGACGATCTGAGGTAGTTGCTGTGGCTACCGAAATTGGAGCGGGAATGTTATTACCCATGCTGATATCAGAATCAGAACCTGAATCATGTTGAGATAGAGTCAAAACAAAACAGAAAGAATATTACATACATAGCCGTGTGTCTTTCCCGACACTTTGCACATCATCGAGGCCTTCAAAACCTGCGTCATCATAATGGTAATGTGAATCCGCTGCGGATGGAGAATCAGCTGCTGAACCAGCCTCTTGAATGACTAGCGTGGTATCTCAGGCAGCCTCATGAGTGCGCCCTTTATTGCTGCGATGTTCTGATGAATCAAAGTTGATGATTTTGAATATAATCAGTGATTGAAGGTAATTTAGACGACATTGAGATGTACTGTGTTTTCCTTCCTTCAAAATTGACCTGGCTGCGGCCCGTGAAAACTCTCTATCCTCTTTCTTCTTTTCCTTCTGTCGCAAGCAGCTTTGTTCGTGTGATTTGAGGCCTCGGGATGTGTACAGTTCATTACAATACTGACAAGCAACCTTGAGAGATGATACCGAAGAGCAGGTGTATTTGCGCCCTCCTGTGGATCTTTGGGGAGCCATTGATGGTAAATAGAAACAGTATAGACAGATGAAATAAGCAAAGGTATCGTTCAGGAAGAAATCATCGATGGATGGAAGATAGGTGGTATGAGATTGAAATCTGACCTTGATAGTGTAAGCCGCTTGCAAGACACAGTTGTTTCCCTGGCAAGTTACCAAAAGAAGGTCACTTTCCTTCCAATATGCTATGAATAGGTCACTTCGCTTTCAATACGCTTTCAATAGGTCACGCTTCCTTGGAAAAGTCTTCCATCACGGATGCAATGCAGTTAAATGACGTCTCAATTTAGAAGCCTTGCAAGGCACCTATGGGAATTTCCGACACTTCACAACCACAGATATGGCGTATTCAGCGCTCAGTTCCTAGATTCGTGATACTTTACAGAATGACACGACGTCGCCGCAGGATAACCCCACAACAAGGCAGAACGGTGCTTGCAGGAGAAGCTCAGAAGACGGACGGCTCTCCGAGTCCAAATGCACCTAAGCCGCAATACCAACATTTCATTCCACGGTTTATATTGCGAAGATTCCAAGTCGGACCTTTGAAGTATGTTTTCAGAGTCCTCTCTCGACCACTTTGCGTGTAGAAACTAGACCAAGACACTGAATGATGTTCTCTGCAGGTCCGAAAATGAATGAGACAGAGAATCTCGACGCACCCGCATTGATCCTGAATGTGTCCACTACTATGATATTGCTACGGGTAACCTTGACATTCGTCCTATTAGAAAGGTTTACGGCGTAGAGAATTTCTACCAGGACGTCCGCAACACCGATAATATCAACGAACTAGAGGAGAAATTAGCAGTCCTCGAAGGTCATGCAGCCAAAATCATCATAAAATTGCATGAAGCGATTCCTCAGGGTACTTTCACTCTGAACCGGAGGTCTCTAGAGCTCCTGCGAAAGTTCCTGTTCATCATGCATTACCGCAATGCATCTTGCTCCGGTATCTACTTTCAAGCAGATCACCCAGAGAACGTGGTAGCCCGTCGGTGGATTGAATCCTTCATGAAGGCGAAGGGTATTCAATCCGCGGCCGAGATATGGCTACACTTCCTCAGATACTACCTCGACGCGTCCCATTCAGACATCATGCAAGATGCTGCAGAACTCGTAGAGAAGTACGGCGAAGAAGGCCTTCAAAAAATGCTCTTTGAATCAGATATCCCACCTGATCTCGAACACTTCCCAGCTTACACTTACCACGTTCACGCAAACAGCGATTTCTTCAGTATCTGGGAAGCCGCGGAAGGGGAAGAATTTATCGTCACGCATAACGCATTTGGTTTGTGGGAAGGTTTGGGGTACGGCTGCCCTGACCTGCACCGCATATTCGTAGTCAGCCCTCGCATTGCTATCGTCCTGCGTCATGTGCAATCGCGTCCAGAAATCATAAAACCGGGGGCGTTCGTGAGCTGCTTGCTCGACGTGAACCCAGCACCACCAACTCCAATTTATTCCCGTGGAGAACACGGTACATACATAAACCACATCAATTTCCAATCCGCGATGGAAGTTGCACGTTACAGATCCTCCCAGAAAGGGGAGAATGACAGTTTTGTGTTCAAGATCACAAAACTGTCGCAACGCCAAACATTGCAGTTCAATTTTGTTGTGCTAATCAACGTGACGACGAAGAAATGCGCTCTGACCTTCCTGACAAGGGGAAGCATGCTCCGCACCGCACGTGCGTTCCGGAGTTCGCTAGCCAATGTCCGGGCGAGCGAGCTGTTCGTTCCGCTCATTACGCAATTGACGAATACCGTGGAGACAGAAGTATCGGCTCTTCGCCCACCATTACAGTCGCCAGCGGTTGTCCTCGACCAGGACGTTGACGCACTTACACTCGTCGATATAGAGCTCTATGTGCTTCTAATGCAGATATGCACAGGTAGCAGGCGGTTCGAAACGGCATATGACAGGGCACATCTAGTCTTTAGAACCATGGAGAAAGCAAAGCCCACTTCGTTTGCAGACGAAATCAGCCGAGAAGTCGAAAAGACTTTCAAGGTCTGTAAAGAGGAGGATGAGGTGTCTCCCGCAGAAGGCGTGAGCTTTACTCCCTTACCCTCTTCGATTTCCAACGAG
The DNA here is from genome assembly GCF_016647625.1 of Suillus subalutaceus. NCBI lineage: Eukaryota > Fungi > Basidiomycota > Agaricomycetes > Boletales > Suillaceae > Suillus > Suillus subalutaceus. Next base: position 359,348 of record NW_024540259.1, on the reverse strand, counting down.
TCATCTTCCCAACTCTTCCAATTCATGATACCTTGCATGAGCAGACTGGGCGCCTTGATGTCCGGAGGTGAAGGGATTTTGGAAGAGCTCCAAGATGAAGTCGCCGTAGTGAGCTTTCTTGCACGTGCGTCAAGCAGCCCTGGAGCGTGGCATGCGCTCTCGTGTATCAGCCCACAGGCTCCCGAAATCTTATCAAGGCTATTCAAGACAGGCACTTTAACAGATGCATCTGTTAAGATCTTCATGCGGAATATGTACCGCGAGCGGGCTTCACCGTCATCTTTCTCTTCCGGGTTTCACCTGGGATATTCGTTACGAGCAAAGTGCGGGATAGCTGGGCCGACCACCAATCCTATCAGTCAGAGTTACTACCAGTTAACGGCTTCTATGATCCAATGTCTTGGTCGTATAACATTGAGGTCCCTGCCGGAACCGTACGCTTCGCAGCCGCGCGAGAGGCCCGAGGCTCGACTTGTCTACAAGATTCCAGAAGAGCATTCGGACTTACTTTTCTCGATTATGAGGATGATACTGCAAAAATCGCTCCTGGGATATGAGCCGCCGCCAGGAGGGGACACTCTAGACCAGACCCTCAGAAAGTGGGTAGATGAGATGGCCATCGTCGGTTGTCTTGCGTGGTTGGGAAAGCACAGGAGGAATTTTTTGGACTGGGTTCTGGATGGGTTTCCACAGGAATTGGATAAAAATTTCAAGCTGTTTGAAGATGAGGAAACCACTGAGAATACCTGAATGATTCAGTTTGTTCAAATTGATCTTCAGGATCACTTACTGATCTGATGTATCAGTTGTACATATTTTTTTGAATAAAATGAGGACTCATTGATATATCGATTTCCTGACTCACGGCAGTGCAAGTGTCTATACTATTAGTCTCCTGTAGTCAGACCTTGAACTTCGGAAGACAGTCATTCCTTCTTTGACAAGCGGTAATGCTGGCAAGTGTCATCCGACAGTGGTACAAGTAGTGACTAACTTTATCCCTCCTTGCACGTATAGTTCTCGGATAATGTCGTTTGCCTCGTTTGCCAGTCTTAATAGGCTCCCTATGATGTTCGGCCATCAGGACCCTCATACGGCGTGTCGTACACACATCGCCCATACTCGGCATGTTACTTGACAGAAGAATGATCCAGGTAAAATGCACATTATGCCCGCTGTGTGCTTCGTTCAGACGCTTGAGGATGTAAGCTGTGAACACACGAGTCCATTTTGTAGCAAGCGCTAGCATCAGCAAACCCAGGGTCCTCTGTACAACCCTGGACAGTGCTGGACAGAGCCACAGAGCCCACATAGAGGGTTCTCTCTGTGCAGCTCTGTACAGAGTCGTACAGTGTAATGTATGATACTGTACAGAGCTGCACAGAGCGGTACAGAGTGTTAGCTACACTGAGCAAAACAATACAGAGCATTGGGTAGGCCAGACAGGAATACTGCAGAATGCTCACAGCATCACTACAGAAAGTGCACAGTAATTGAAACCAAACAAATCATGATGTCATTGCGTCATACTACAATCAGGTATCCTACAAAAATGCTAAAAACACGATCAGTCCAGTTGGAGTTTCAAGCCCCAGTCATGGCGCCTGTTTGGATCATCGCGAGTCAGGATTCTGCATAGCCGTCAGAAAATGATACAAATGATAAAAAAAGCTTCACAATACCCTGCAGTACGAGCCCATTTCTTTCTGGCGGCCCGGCATTTCTTTGCATGATAGTGGTCCTTCTGCACATCATGGTAGAGCTGAATGACGCTGTCGTAGATGGGTTGATATAAATCGGCGACGAATTTCATTTGCTTGTAAGTACCGGTCTTGTACTCGTCGATAGCGGCAGCAAGCTAGTTAGAGATGAATGAGCGAAGACGATTATCCGAGCCTGAGATCACATACCGCAGTCGCTGCAAGTGCAACGGCACCTTCGGGGACAGCATCAGCGAACAAGTCTGGAAATGACTTCGCGAGCGCGTTCTCACCCTTGTAAAAATAGGACATACAAAAGCTGCCCAGGGCCTCGTTTGCAAGATTATTGGTCCTGCCCTAATACACACCGTGTGAGTCAGTAAGTGCGGGGCTATTTCTCATTAACCTGCCTGTGCATCTACTCCATCCCGTAGGAAAGCACCATTCTGCAACAATGTTTTGACGTTGTCACGCACCTCCCGCTCATAGTCGTTCTCGTCGTCAACATCGGGTGGAAGAATTTCGTAATGTGCCAGAACAATCGGACGCGCAGCCTTTTTCATTTCGGAACGCATAGTAGCGCGATCGTCCCATAGCTAAAATAATTGTTAGCGTGATCCGACAGAGTAAGAACACAAATACCAGGACTGCCATATCAGATTTATATTCATCCCAGTATCCGTCGTCAACACCAACACCCTGGGATCCAAAGTCTTCGAGTGTTTCTAAGAGATATTCAATACCCTTGGTTTTGAGAAAATCACTGCGCTTTGACGCTGTGCTAGTGAGCAAGCCTAGGCGTGATTTCTTCTTTGCGGCCTCTAGTAAATCCTTCCAAGAAGGAGGATAGAAGCGAATGTTCTGCGCAGTTGCTTTGATCATCCGCGTTCTCTTGCGTGGTACTACAACCTCCTCTTCAGAAGAAGATTGAGCTGAATCTTGAGTAGTAGCGCGACGACGCAAAGTCTCGAGCTCATCCAGGTCAGGCATGCGAGGGCGACAGTTCTTTGCGCGATGGTCTTGGAGGACATCTCGGGCATTGTGTGAGCTGTCGGCGACTCGTGAGCGTGCACGAGTGAATTCATCTGCATAAGGCAAGTGGGCAAGTTCAGTAGCATGATGGACACATGCATGGGATATCTTACCATCGTTGCTATCTTTCGAGGTGTCATGATCCTGGTGGGGGTCGTCAACAAAACTGTCACCATCATCCTGGTCTACACCCAGATTGGTCTTGTCCGAGGAGAGGACTACACCAAGGAGGGATGCACCTTCAGGTAGGTCTTTCTGTGGTCTTGTTAGTTATACAGAACGAGGAATCAAGACACGAGACCTTACCTGAAGGTTCCAAGCATGATCGCCTGTCATGAAACCATGATAAACTCGAACCGCACGTTCGGCAGACTCGTAAACCTTGCATGGGATGAAATCAAAGCTGGCGGCCAACAGTGGGTGACTGAGAAGTGACTGCAAGCACTCGATTGCGTCCCGATAAAATATTTGAAGGGTTTTTGTCGTTGGAAACTCGGTAGTGATTTTTTGATACTTCCATTGAGGGGGAGCTGGGAGCAATTCAACACGTCCTCGGAGTTCTCGCGAAGAGCGAAATGACAATGGGAGTGTTTTGGTCTGAACATAAGTTTAGACGAAGAAATTTAGAGGATAGATGAACTCACAAATTCAAGATTGAGGTACTCGTCGATTTCGGCCATGCTAAGATCGGACCGAAGAATATACGATGCCATCTCCCAGTCCGGTTTGCTAGTGAAAGGAAAGTATTGGTTTTGCTCCCTCTCTGCAGCATATTCATCCTCGTTGAATTGGTCCATGAAAGTCTTCCCAACACCCCACGTCTTGCCTGCACCGTCATAAAACTCCACTTCTTCACCGTAATCTGCCTGCGAGCCTGAAGACCCATACTCCGCTCCAGTGTCTGCATCAACTCCATGGTCCATATACTCCGGGTCAAAGGTCGGGTCCGTGTCGTTGTGGAGAGGAAATTGAGGACTTGGAGCTTGTGCTGGTCTTAAGATGCGAACTAGGTTACCATCCCACTTGTAACAGTGAGAAGAAGGCTGATTCAGGTGTTGCAGAAAGCGTCCCTCATTCTTAAAACGCTTGCTGCAGGAGGGGCAGCGCATATCGAAGGTGCGAAGTAAGTCATTGAACTCATTTGGATTCAATATTGTCCCGGCAATTTCCGGGACGACGCAAACTGTAACTACAATGTCGAAGTGTCGTTCAAGCTATGCCTCACCATCTCAATCATCTCAATCCCCGTATTCGCTATGTCGAGGCCAACAAATCTCAGATTCTGTAACTCCTTCCGACATCTCAGATGATACATCTGACTCCTCGGAAGTGTATAATATGGTGAGTTATGGGCTGGATTCTAACACTTGCCTTGAATCAGTTTTATCTACAGTACATACGCCGCTACCCAAATGAACCATTTGACGCTTACATGGACTCAATGCCGGAGACTTCAGAGGAAGCATCTTACCTGCTCGAGATGGCACGAGCTGATCTCGAAGTTCGACGTCTCGAGAAGGACCTTGCTGAGCGGCTTCTTCATCAATTTCGCATGCGCAAACACCACCTACGACTTCGAGCGAAGAGGGCAAAGAGAAATTTTGGAGATGCGGAAGCTAATGTAGGGCGCACACGCGCTCTCGTGGTGAGGTGCGGGTTTGTCTGCTCAGAGCGGTCACTTTGGTCTCCTCGTCCAAAATCCACCATCAAGTCATGTAAGCGAATTCGTTCTTAAAATCGGTATGCAGTCGCTGATGAGTACAGCTGATTAGAATATCTGTCTGTTGGATGTTGCATTGTGACCATAGCCTTGTACTGTGTACATGATTGTCAATACATATACGCATTGCACATTTTATATTTTAGCTATCTGTTGAAGTACTTTATTAAATGAATATAAGTTGTCACGCTGTGAAATGCATTCTCCGAGATCTCGTGTTTTGATGAAGACCAGCAAGATATTGATATTAATCTATAATTTACATCACATTTTATCGCCTGACCCTGTGCACTGTGCGAGACTGTGCCGCACTGTCACTCTGTGCGCTCTGTGCGCTGTACCACTGTGGGGCTGTGCTAGTTGTGTCGCTGTGGGAATCTTGTATCCAAAACCGGTAGTTTGCTGATGAGAGAGGCATCGACGACACAAGCAACGGCGAGCGCTTCCTGACCTGCATTGGCCTGAGCTTGGACTTCAAGTTGTGGTACTTGTTGCTGCGATTGCAACTAATTGGACATGGGAGAAAGTTTGGAAAAGGTAACAATCACACTGGCAAGATCTGCTTTCAAAGAGTTTCAAAATTTCAAGGTCCACGACATCGAGGAGAATATCGCGGAGTCAAATTGTGGTCAACGCTGTTTCATGGGGGCTAAAATCCAGGATACTAATTACACCTGCCCCTGCCCGTTGCATGTAGATAGTGTCGACAAGCCACTTTATAGTCGCAGAAAACATTATGCTACAGGTCCCACCAGTATCATGCAGGATCAAACTAAGTACCGGTTTTCATGGTGAATTGCCAATGGACAATTATGAAGGGAGACAAATCTGTTCGCAGTTAGACCTAGTATTCAACCCGTTGGGGAACAGTCCACATATCTTCTACTACTAGTCCTCTTCCTGAGTGTTGAATGGGCAGCGAGTAAGAAAGCCTCGCAAGCTCCGAGTGGCGAAAAGGTTCAAACTGTGGCTTATGGATCGAGTAATCAGCGAGACGTGCACTCAGGATCAAAGCATCCTGCCGTGAAGAGTTATCCACAGATGGCATCACAATCGAAACTGCGGTGTGGTCTTGCAGTGGCGCTCCCAGCAAGTCTGCTGCACATGCGTATGGCAGGAGAACTGGAGCGGGAAGAGCATGGAGCATGATGGTAATTGAGCGCAGAAATAATTGTGATTATACCACCATTCAACCGCAGCAAGCTCAGTTTGCTATCAAATTTAAGCAGCACACCGTGACGAGATGAGAGGAATAAATATAGAGTTGCGAGTGCGGCCAGAGTTCATCAGCGATGTTGTAAGGATGAATGAAAGACTCTTGCGAATCGTCATCAGAACCATTGGCTAGCTGACCACGAGCATTGGAACCAGCAGCTAGGAGGTGACATAGATATGGAGCCTGAGCTTTCATGAACGGGCATGATGTAAGATTTGATCGCGATCACTGAAAGAAACTGATCAATCGAAATCAACTCGGATTGTGCATGGATATGGATATGATTTTCGTTAACCAGTTCTTTGCTGTCCATAGTCCTGCAGGTAAATCAAATGTTGTGGATGTCGAATACAAATATCATGAAAGGCAGGTGTCATATGAGCGTGTGACAGATGTGAGAAGCAAGAGCTTTCAGATATGGCACAAGTGAGAAAATGAGACGCTCGAGTAACCAGATACACGTCTGACAGGTAAATTCATAGTAGGAGAAAAGGAGCTCGATTGGGTGCAAAGCGATTCAATTTGGGCCTTGTAGAGTGGAGTCGGGGATTGTCAGTTTTTCCAAAGGGTTATCACACATCGGCGTATAGGTGGCTGAACGTTTGGATCAGACAAAATCCTGTTCCCACTAATGTGGGAGTCGGGGATTGTTCGAGTTTAGCCTGAAGGTATATTTCATTGGAGATGGTGGGTGGTACTGCAGACGAGAAGTTGAAACCCCGCTTCATGAACCGCGGTTGCGCGTCCGAGACCTTGCCCCAGACCTGCGGTAACTATGCCTCAAGATCTGTGGCAGGACTTGTAAGATGGATACAGGCCCCGGTGGTCATGGTCACTGATCAAAACGAAGTTTGAATGTTGAACTTTATGTAAACTTCATCAATCACCTGCTCTTAACACATATAAAGTGCTTCACAACAGCGCCACAGATATGGCGTATTCAGCGCTCAGTTCCTACGTTCAGTTGAACTTTACAGAATGGCACGACGTCGCCGCAGGAATACCCTACAACAAGGCGAAACGGAGCTTGCAGGAGAAGCTCAGAAGACGGACGGCTCTCTGAGTCCATGTGCGCCTAAGCCACAATACCAACATTTCATTCCACGGTTTATATTGCGAAGATTCCAAGTCGAATCTGTAAAGTGTGTTTCAGAGTCCTCTCGAGCACTCTGCGTGTAGACACTAGACCAGAACCTGAATGATATTCTCTGCAGGTCCGAAAATGAACGAGACAGAGAATCTCGACGCACCCGCATTGATCCTGAATGTGTCCACTACTATGATATTGCTACGGGTAACCTTGACATTCGTCCTATTAGAAAGGTTTACGGCGTAGAGAATTTCTACCAGGACGTCCGAAACACCGATAATATCAACGAACTAGAGGAGAAATTAGCAGTCCTCGAAGGTCATGCAGCCAAAATCATCATAAAATTGCATGAAGCGCTTCCTCAGGGTACTTTCACTCTGAACCGGAGGTCTCTAGAGCTCCTGCGGAAGTTCCTGTTCATCATGCATTACCGCAATGTATCTTGCTCTGGTATTTACTTTCAAGCAGATCACCCAGAAAACGCAGGAGCCCGTCAGTGGATCGAGTCCTTCATGAAAGGCGAAGGGTATTCAATCTGCGGTCGAGATATGGCTATACTTCCTCAGATACTTCCTGGACGCGTCTCATTCAGACATCATGCGAGATGCTGCAGAACTCATAGAGAATTACGGCGAAGAAGGTCTTCAAAAAATGATCACTGAATCGCATATCCCACCTGATCTCGAACACTTCCCAGCTTACTCTTACCACGTTCTCGCAAACAACTATTTCTTCAGTATCTGGGAAGCCGTGGAAGGAGAAGAGTTTATCGTCACGCACAACGCATTTGGTTTGTGGGAAGGTTTAGGAGGTGGCTGCCGTGGCCTGCACCGCATATTCGTAGTCAGCCCTCGCATTGCTATCGTCCTGCGCCATGTGATATCGCGTCCAGAAATGAAAGAACACATAAAACCGGGTACGTTCGTGAGCTCCTTGCTCGACGTGAATCCAGTACCACCAACTCCAATTTACTCCCGTGGGGAACACGGTGCATACATCAACCACGTAAATTTCCAATCCGCGATGGAAGTTGCGCGTTACAGATCCTCCCAGGAAGGGGAGAGTGACAATTTTGTGTTCAAGATCACAAAACTGTCGCAACGCCAAACATTGCAGTTCAATTTCGTTGTGCTAGTCAACGTGACGACGAAGACATGCGCTCTGACTTTCCTGTCAACGGGGAGTATGCTTCGCACCGCACGTGCGTTCCGGAGTTCGCTAGCCAATGTCCGGGCGAGCGAGCTGTTCGTTCCGCTCATTACGCAATTGACGAATACCGTGGAGGCAGAAGTGTCGGCTCTTCGCCCACCATTACAGTCACCAGCGGCTGTCCTCGACCAGGACGTCGACGCACTTACACTCGTCGATGTAGAGCTCTATGTGCTTCTAATGCAGATATGCACAGGTAGCAGGCGGTTCGAAACGGCATATGACAGGGCACATCTAGTCTTTAGAATCATGGAGAAAGCAAAGCCCACTTCGTTTGCAGACGAAATCAGCCGAGAAGTCGAAAAGACTTTCAAGGTCTGTAAAGAGGAGGATGAGGTGTCTCCCGCAGAAGGCGTGAGCTTTGCTCCCTTACCCTCTTCGATTTCCAACGAGTCATCTTCTCAACTCTTCCAATTCATGATACCTTGCATGAGCAGACTGGGTGCCTTGATGTCCGGAGGTGAAGGGATTTTGGAAGAGCTCCAAGATGAAGTCGCCGTAGTGAGCTTTCTTGCACGTGCGTCAAGCAACCCTGGAGTGTGGCATGCGCTCTCGTGTATCAGCCCACAGGCTCCCGAAATCTTATCAAGGCTATTCAAGACAGGCACTTTAACAGATGCATCTGTTAAGATCTTCATGCGGAATATGTACCGCGAGCGGGCTTCGCCATCATCTTTCTCTTCCGTGTTTCACCTGGGATATTCGTTACGAGCAAAGTGCGGGATGGCTGGGCCGACCACCAATCCTATCAGTCAGAGTTACTACCAGTTAACGGCTTCTATGATCCAATGTCTTGGTCGTATAACATTGAGGTCCCTGCCGGAACCGTACGCTTCGCAGCCGCGCGAGAGGCCCAAGGCCCGGCTTGTCTGCAAGATCTCAGAAAAGCATTCAGACTTACTTTTCTCGACTATGAAGGTGATACTGCAAAAATCGCTCCCGGGATATGAGCCGGAGCCAGGAGGCGACACTCTGGACCAGACCGTTAGAAAGTGGATAGATGAGATGGCCATCGTCGGTTGTCTTGCATGGTTGGGAAAGCACAGGAGGAATTTCTTGGACTGCGTTCTGGATGGGTTTCCCCAGGGTATAAATGTCAAGTTGTTTGAAGATGAAGAAGCAGTACCTGAATCAGCTTGCTCGAATTGATCTTCTAAGGCGTCCAAGATCACTTACTGATCGGACACATCCTGACTTGTACATATTTTTAATAAGATGAAGACTCATTGAGATACCGATTTCCAGATTCACGGCAGTGCAAGTGTCTATACTGATAGTCTCCCGTGGTCAGACCTTGATAGAAGGAACTTCGGAAGACAGCCGTTCCTTCTTTGTCAAGTGGCAATGCTAGCAAGCGTCATCCAACTGTAGTAGTTTGCATAGGATTGGACCAACAGGTACTGACTAACTTTTTCCATCCCTGCATGTATAATGTCATTTGCCCCGTTTGAAGGCAGAGCCTGAGGTTTAGACGACAACTCGGAGTGCGTTTTCCCACAACAGATTTTTTTACATAAGCTGAAGTGAAAATGTTGAGCGGAATGGGATCTTTTTATTGTGATTAATGACCGTCATGAGGGTGTCCGGATTTTTTTTCGCTCGGGGTTTGAAGTCGTTCGAAGGAACCGAGAAAGGTCCAAATGATAACAGGGTACCATGAACTCCTTCAGCTGCTGTATATTTTGCAGGCCTGACCTATCATGTGATACCACAGATGCGGCCAATCATCTCATGCCCCTTGTGCGTCGCAACGAGTCCGCAGTATCACGTATTCCGGATCCTCAGCCTCTCCTGAATACATGGTCCGGTAGCCTTAGTACTATCCGCCAACAACTTGAAGAGGGTGCTGATTGTATAGCTTAAAATTCTATCCAAACGTCATATCTGCAATCCCTTACGGATAGCAAAGAAGATGCGTGGCCCGCGGACGCCTACAGGGACGGCATCAGTGAACCGGTGAGTTCTTGCTGGCGATTATGCTGATTGCGGTGCATTTACATGGCCATATATTGCTTTATATTCCAATGTGACGAAAGCCTTTCCTATATATTTCTTCTCACCGGGTAACTCTCGTTGGCAGGTTTGTCCGAAGGTTCAGGGGACTATGATAAACCACACAAGCGTCACGGATCTCTTATATCTCGCCAGCGCTTTTTGTGTAGCAGCAATCGTCTTGTTTCACCATCGTCACTTGCCGACATGCAAGACCTGCTGCCACCGCCTGTCGTGTCTTCCGATATTCGTGTACCCATCCGCGGTGACCCTTCGGACCATGAGGAGCTCACAACTGAAAAATATACCCCGCTGCTTGGAACAAACTCATCGTCTTCCCCATCTACACGCCGCTCGCTGAGATTTTGGCTCATTCTTTACTTTTGCTTCAACCTTGGACTTACCTTGTACAACAAAGGTGTCCTCATCCGCTTTCCTTTCCCGTACACCCTCACTGCGCTGCATGCTTTCTGTGGGACCATTGGAGGGTTCATATTGCTGAAAAATGGTACATTCGTACCTGCTAGACTCACCGACGCAGACAACTTGGCGCTTGGGACATTTAGTGTATTATACACCATTAACATCGCCATCAGCAACGTATCTCTGCATATGGTCACTGTTTCGGTGAGTGATGGCATACCTGGCACAAGCTAGGAGCTGGTAATGAGTGCCACAGTTTCATCAAGTAATCCGTGCAGCCACGCCGATTTTCATAATTCTTCTCTCGACCTTCTTATTTGGCACCCGGTGTAGTAATCACAAGATGGTATCCCTGATCCCTGTCATGGTTGGCGTTGGTTTTGCGTGAGTCATTTCTCGCCTCAGAACGTCATCTACTGATTTCCACTTAGGACGTATGGAGATTATTCGTACACAACAAGCGGACTCATTTTGACCGTACTGGGAACAGTACTTGTTGCCATTAAGACTGTCTACACTTCTATTCTGCAGTCTACCCCATCATCGATCTCCTCGCAGCCACGCATAAATTTTGTCGTCCCCCCGCGGTTAAAATTGCATCCGCTAGACCTGTTGACGCGGATGGCGCCGCTTGCATTCGTCCAGTGCGTTTTCCTCGCCTACCTCACGGGGGAATTATCACGCGTGCATACATGGAGTTTAGAAGAGATGACGCCCGTCAAAGCGGCGCTCCTTGGGGTTAATGGCCTGATTGCTTTTGGTCTCAATATTGTGAGTTTTACGGCGAATAGGGTAGCAGGCCCTCTGAGTATGACTGTTGCTGGTGAGTGACCATTGTCGTACACACAACGCCACATCTGTTGACGAGCTTACAGCCAATGTCAAACAAGTCCTCTCTGTATTTTGTGCGGTCATTCTATTCAAAATTACAATAACGCCGACAAACGCGCTTGGCATCCTTCTCACGATCATTGGCGGAATGTGGTACGCAGCCGTTGAATATCAAGAAAAGAGAGTAAATGGAGAAAGTAGATCATGATTGAGGTGATGTTGATGCTAGAGCTGTTCATTCTTAGTGACTGCATTTTACTGTAGCCCCTTCGCTTTTCGAAACCATTAGACATGCACAATGCATGCACACGTCCCATCTTTTGGACTCATACCATATCTGTAATATAGAGATATTTTATCCATAGCTCTCGGATAATGCCGTTTGGATAATGATACAGCTTCCAAAAATCCTTCCGGCCTATGTTGACGCCTCCTTCGATTGTGTGATGCAACTGACATGCGCAAGGTGACTGACAAATGTTCAATGTATATGTGAATCACCTTCGCCTCTTCAATGATTCGGTGAAATGCTCACTCCAATTCTCCAATTCTCCACTCCCCGCTCAACACACCTGGTCATCTCCTTGCTATGCTCATTCGGGATAGAGGCATGCAGTCGAACCATGCGTCCGCGCGATTCATTCCATTTCCTTTCTGTGGCTCAGATAGATGAAAACACATCTGAGACTAAATCGGCCACCTGGGCTTCACGGTCACTTCAAAACACCACAACTTAAATAAATACCACGACGGATCCTTGACCAAATATCTCCTCCCTGCAGAAACTCGGCAAGCTTTTCCCTACACCATACTGCTAGTTGGTACATGTACATGCTCCTGGAAGACAATCGAATTCATGCTAATTTCTGCGTCGGAAGTGGCCACGAGTTTTGCGTGATATTCTCGAACGCTAAGGATGAGGCGTGGTCCCAGCACAAACATCTGCACGAACGATAAAATTTGAAGAACACCAGTGAGTATCTGAGCTCCCATGGAAGGTGAAATCTACAGAAATGATGAGCAGCGGTTGCAAGGAGATGTAAGCAACAGGTCGGCGCACCCAGAAGCACTGGAGAGAGATAAACCAACTCGAGGCAAGAGACACAAGCAAAGCTAGCACGTGCGGAAGTTGAGCAGAAAAATATAGCCACCTTCACACAACAAGCTCACCATGCAACATAAAGCACGTGCGATTTTATCAGCACTCTGAAACAGTCCCCAACGAGCGATCCTGTCGACTGGCCGAATGGTCGCAGGTCACGGAAGTGTCTCACAGCAATCCAGACTGAAAGACACAGTGCGAGGACCTCCCAAACAGTGTTGAGCACCCAAACCATTGAGGCCAGAAACTGGACATCCCCCTCATATCCATAACTGCATAGATGCATGCCAGAGAGTATCAGCTCCTCTGGTGTTCGTCCCATGAGTTGTGTTCTTCAAGTCAACAAGTAAAGCTTACCCCCTACAGAATGCTTCAGTACTATTGCTGTGATTACTCCACAGGCGATGATTGCAGCCAGGAAAATAATAACAAGGAAGATAAGCATCATCCTAGATCTCTGATACATGGCATGCAACCGAGCAATCATAATGACTTGCATCGTATTTCAGTCGAGTTAATATCACTGAGGTATTGCAGCTCACCGCCCAGCATGGCAGGTACGACCACATTTGTCCCATTTAATGTGTAGACCAAAGTATTGCCTGAAATACCCAATTAATGGTCGCCTTGTACTAGGATCAAACACTCCGACTCACACCTGTGTAATCATTATGTCGAGCCAAGTTCAATGGTCATAATCTCACTCACCCCTACAAATAAATGTATCCATTAGATGGGAATGAGATAGTTGCGTAACACTCACTGCATCTGTTAGTGAGACCATTGTCATGTATGCTGTGTGCCGCCGGTCAGAAGAATCGAATACAGCACGTATGAGACATACGCAGGACGCTGATACTGATCATGAGGGAGGGGCTATTAGCACAGCATCAAGTTGTTGGCCTCAAAAACATACACAGAATATGGTATTCCAATGTAGCGTACCTAGAACATTTTGCAGTCAGTACAACTTGCCAACCACGCTATAGTATAACATGAGGTACGAACAACGAGATACAGCATAGTCATGAGAGACCATTGTTGCCTCTGCCCAAATTTAATCGTATTGCTTTTCTTCTGATGTGAGACCTTGTCACTCACCCAGATCAGTTCAATCTATGACACCATTCTTAGCAAGTTGGCTGCTCCGACAATAGCACAGACGTACCTCTTGTCCAAGTGATAGCACTAGAAATGTCATGAGAATAATATCAGCGGTTTTCGAACACTATCCTGCTCACCCCAATCGTATACCACCACGACGCCGGCGGCAACTACAAAACCGCAAGTCGATGTTAGATTGAGACATCACCAACTGATACGACGAACCCGTCCAATAGCTTAAAAAAATAGCCGAACTGATCAACGGCCACAAACTGGGATCATTTGATACTACGGTCATATTCGAGAGATGGATGCGAGCAGGTGAGGGATGTTGGGGGTTATAACAATCTAGTGTTCATGCTAGATATATCGCTGTTCAGCGCTTGTATCGCCAAAATCGGCATGATGGTGATGAATATTTATGCCCACCTCAAGGCCCTTGAAATTGGTTGAAGTTAGTACTGCGATGCGAAATCAAGTAAATGTGGAAGTCTTTGATTAATGAATCAAAATATTTTTTGATTCGGTTTCTGGTACCCTGTTATCATTCGGATCTTACTAGTCGGTTCCTTCGAACAATTTCAAACCTCGTACACCGATTGTGCGTATCCGTGATAAAACACTAAACCTTCTGTGCTCGGTTAAGTGTCTGAGATCATGACTAATCTACCCATTTATGGTAAGTACTGCAGCTGCAGACTTTGCACGGATCCGAAATCGAACACTCTTTCAACTTTCAAAAGATTTCTAGATACAATCACTCTTCCGGATCCGTTCACCTGCTTCCACAAGCTATTTACCCCATTCGTGCCCCTCCACGCGACATCGTCGTTAACGTTCCGATCTTCCAATTAATATTCAGCACGTTCTCTAACCGGTGCCCAGTCGACAAACTAGTAATCTTCTCTTTGCACCGACACGGCCTGCCATCAGATTCAAATACACGTGCAAGTATCACATATATACGTTCCATTAGCACGCTGCATAGCTCTATTCCACAACCTAATTTCAACGATCTGATAGCGATCTGCACCTTCTATTACGGGACAGAGCGCCTTTGCACACGTTTTTTGCGCTCAGACAACTGGTGCATTAGTGATACTTTGTCATGCGCGCTTTACTCCCCACTCAGCACATCACACATGCGCATCCGTGATAGAGGTAAATACTCGAGCCGTAAGTTTTTTACAACCATCATACTCGATATCGTTAAATCATGCTTAAACACAGGCGACTGTCATCGATGACATGACTATCTGACGGTGGTCAGCGATGGGTTGGTTCAATCAGATGATCGACGCCCAATTAGTTGACTAGTGGTCTCCAGGACATCCACACCCTTGCGTCTACCCTTCGCACACGATTCAGCACTCCTTCTCTTTGGCCCTAATGGATGATGCGGGTAGTCAGGCGTTCTCGCTGATCTGACGCATTATCAGCCATCTGGGGTTTTACAACTCCCTCTCGCTTATTCTTTTGCGAGGGAAACTTGAAGTCAGTCCGTCCCTAGTGATGTTCTGTTTTGAATATTATTATCCTTGGCGTTGCCACCTGCGACAACAGCGAGCAGGCGTGGGAAATATGATGACGAGCTCTCAGGGCAACCCTGGACCTTCTATTTCTTCCCCGTTGCACTCTTTGACATTCCCTATGTTATATCGCTGGGAAGCCTCTTCTGCTGCCCAACTCTGGTTGATCGACGGTTTATAGGAATATTCTGGGACGCGCGAGCTCGAGAAACCAACGTCAAATCATACAGCGAGGCTTCCAAAAAAGCTGCGCGGATTGACGGTACGAACCTCTCGTGCCCATAATATTGAAAATCGGCCAGAGCGTTGACAGGCTGTCGCGGCGACTTAGATATTAAGGCTGATCGACAAGATCGGCATAAATATAAATCTGTTCTACACCATGGATCTCTTAAACCCTTAGGATACAGTATGGCACGGTCACACAAATCAAAAGCACAAGCGCGTGGCAGAGCGTGCTCGAGCAAACAGTCATTCCGAAGTAATTGCAACGGTACCTTTTGCACGTCGACAAGCGCCAATTCCCCAGCTGGAATATTTTAAGAGCAACATGCACATGGGCTACGTCTCAATGATTCCGGGCTGCCTTTGCCATTCAGTTATAACATCCTTTTTATCATCGAATGATGGCAAGATCAACAGGCCGGAGTCCTGATCACTGCAACCACGATTATCTGCACAGCCTGGGTGTCATTGCATGGCTGCGTTTGTGTCATCCTTCACTGAAACGTGACATTCGGACTGACTTGGCTCGAATAGGCTCAAGCGCTGAAAAGCGGCATTATGGCATGACGATCACGATGAAGATTAGAAAAAGTATTAGTAGGCATAATCTGATGCGCAAAATGTCGCGGAGGCGTCTTTAATAGCATCACATGTAGCATGTCACGTAAGTACCAGTCCGTTCGATCAGATCATCGAGTCTGAACGCGAATAAATGTGCGCGGGCGATGATAGCGTAATGATTGTCACGTCGATGATGTGCCGTAAAGTTACTAGGAGCAGTCACAGGCAACAAACGTCCAACCGGATACGTCAAACACAAGAAACCCAAAAAAAACTTGCGTAAAATGCAGGAAGACGCGATGAACGTTCCGTCACATCATGATCAGGGAGCTCGTGATCCGACACTCTAACGTAGTCGCTTCGAACTTCGCTAAGCCTTGTTCAGATTGTTCGCCTCCTGCAGTGTTGTTAGATTAACGTTTGATACCAACCACCATATAAAACGGCCAGCTAGGAAGGATGGCTCAGGAAGTGTAAGATGGTTCCCTCCAGATCGCTTTCATCTATTCTTGCCCTGCCGGCGCTTGCCTTCCTCTCGCTGTCAGCGAGCGCTTTGCCTCATCCTCGGACGGCATCAAGCACAGCTGCTCTCAAGCTCGCTGTTAGAATAAATTCGCATGGGACCAAGAACATCGCGGCTGCAGATCGAGCTCGAATCCAAGCCTTACAAGCTGGCGGCAGCTCTTCCGTCGATGCAACCAATGCTGTGGCGATGTACACCGCTGACATTGGCGTAGGGAGTCCAGCAACGTACTGTAAGCTGCTCGTGCTCCTGCAATTTTTTAATCTGACGCGTTGTCAATTTCATACAGACACACTCGTGCTAGACACCGGAAGCTCATTCACCTGGATCGGGGCTAACAAGACTTACAAACAGACTACCACGAGCCATGACACGGGCAATCAATTTGTGGGTATTTGTTTCTACGTGGCACATACATTTTGTCAAACCGTTTCCAGTCTGTTACATACGGCGATGGGATTTATGCTACTGGAGAGGAATACACAGACACCGTAACGCTCAACCCTGATCTGATCATCAGTGATCAATCTATTGGCGTCGCATCTAGTCACTCATATCTGGATGGTACGGATGGAGTTCTTGGCCTCGGACCGGTCGATTTGACGGTTGGCATCGTCAGTAATGGAAATGAAGTTGCAACTGTGATGGACAACCTCTATACGCAGAAAATTATCAGTTCGGAAGTACTCGGAGTGTTCTTTGCACCTGCTTCCTCTGACGATAGCGGCGGTGAGCTCACATTCGGCGGTTATGACGCCTCCAAGATTACTGGAGACATCAGCTATGTGCCGATCACATCAATATATCCAGCGAGTATGTATTGGGGCATTGATCAGTCCATCAGCTATGGGTCTACGTCCATTTTGGCCGAGACAGCTGGTGTCGTTGATACCGGATCCACCTTCATTTCCATTGCAACTGGTAAGTGTCCTGTGCGACATTGAAACCCTTCTAATCCACTGTTCAGATGCCTTCGACAAATATCAGTCTGCTACGGGGGCAACCCTCGATGAGAGCACTGGTCTCTTACAGATCTCACCTGACCAGTACAACCAGCTCTCATCCTTGTATTTCACTACTGGTGGGGTTACTTATGAGCTCACCCCCAATGGGCAAATTTGGCCTCGATCGTTGAACACAGCCATTGGCGGGACCACCGACGCCATATACCTGGTCATCAGTTCCACTGACACCCCCTCTGGTTTTGGCCTGGATTTTGTGAACGGCTACTGTTTCCTGTACGTTGAGCTACTTTTTTTTACCGGGAAGATAAATTGCTGAATTATTCTTCCACAGCGAGCGGTTTTACTCGGTGTATGATACGACGAACTCCCGAGTCGGGTTCGCCACCACTGAGTATACCCATGCCATGACAAATTAACTACAGTCCTTCAAGAAAATCATACGCCCGGGGCCACATCAACCCCACAAGAACATTCGGAACCGTTACTTACATATTTCGTCACATTCATTTAACCCTGTTGATATTACGTACGAGTCGTACTCGTGAACAATGTGCTATTACATAAATAACTTGAGCCAATTGAGGGAAGTTCAAATCCTGCTTCGACGAACTGAAGCAAACTTGAAAAAAAAAACTTCGTGTATCATGCCTCATGGACATCGATCACCTGCTCCTAACATATATGAAATGCTCCATAGATATGGCATATTCAGCGCTCAGTTCCTAGATTCGTTGAACTCTACAGAATGATATGACGCCGCCGCGGCCCGCAGGAGTATCCCCAAACAACAAACCAGAACGGAGCTTGCAGGAGAACTTGAAGCTCAGAAGACGGACAGCTCTCCGAGTCAATATAATACCAACATTTTATTCCACGGTTTATATTGCGAAGATTCCAACTTTGAATTTCCAAGTCGAACCTGTAAAGTGTGTTTTCAGAGTCCTCTCGAGCACTCTCAGGCTGCGTGTAGAGTCACTGTAGACACTAGACCAGAACACTGAATGATATTCTTTGCAGGTCCAAAACCGATTTCCTGACTCACGGCAGTGCAAGTGCCTATATTAATACTAATAGTCTCCCGTAGTCAGACTTTGAACTTCGGAAGACAGTCGTTCCTTCTTCGTCAAGCGGCAACGCTGGCAAGTGTCATCCGACAGTGGTACAAGTAGTGACTAACTTCATCCCTCCTTGCATAGTATAGTTCTCGGATAATGCCGTTTGCCCCATTTGCCAGTCTCAATACCTATAACTCCCTATGATGTTCGGCCATCAAGACCCTCATGCGGCACTGCATGAATATTTCGATTGGTTTGTCCAAACGCTACCAAGACCGGAGTAGGGATTAGGAAGTGGAGATTTGATTAATACTCACTGTCGTACAGGATGTCAATAATTTCCCACTTCTTTCAGCCACCGTCATCCTTATCGATTTCAGAAAGAAGAACATCAGTTGAGTAAGTCGCTACAGTCAAAATAGATGCTGGATGTGTGGTATGTACATACCTGTCTCCATCTCGAATGTAGACTCAGAGAACCATGACATCGTCGGGGGATATAAGGATAAGTCGAATAATCATGACACACGATAAGTCCTCAGGGACACAGAATTTTGGTTCTTATATCATGTTTCGGTGGAAAAGGCTAAAGTTAAGACAGCGTACCAACATAGTACTAAAAATATACACAACCTATGAGCACTTCGGAGTGTCGAAGAGGTCCATGTCATGGTAAATGTCGCGTAGAGTGTTACATGTCAGCTGATTGAGTATGCAGAAAGATCGTATGAGTAGTTTGAGTTCGTCCACGGGAAGCCTGCGATGAGAGTAGTCAGCAAACTTCTAGTATATCAGCGTGATGTGTACCAGGGACCAAAGTATCCCGCGACAAGGCATCAATTCTAAATGGCCATAGATTAGAATCTGCGGAGCGATCTTGCGGTGAGGCTTCCGGAAAGTATTCCGTGTGGGCATTTGGGTAGGAATGAGATGGAGAAGGAGAAGGAGCCCCGGAGCGGGCGGAGGGCAGAGAAGGAGAATCAAGGTAGGAAGAGCATGGAGACAGACGACGGTCGTTGCAAGTAGAGGTATCTGTGACTAGACCGCCATCAAACCGCAGCAAGTTTAGTTCGTGATCAACAAACTGAAGTGCTTCTGCGGCAGAAGGTCGATCGGTGGGTACTATAGACCAGCAACGGGTCATAAAATTCCAGAACTGGTCGGCGACACGATCATCATCTGGACGAGGATGCAGTTCCTGCTCAAAGATCACTTTGCGCAAGATTGCGGCTTCACGATTTAAGTGAGGCCAAGGTACATTTCCCGTCAGAACCTCCAGGACGAGTTAGTATACCATATTTGCAAAAGGTAACGGCTTACTTGGAGAAAAATGTTACCAAATGAGTAAATGTCACTCTGAGTGGTGACCGCAGAGGCTGGTTCTTCCCCAGAAAGAAGCTCAGGAGCTGTCCACCTCACTGCTCCTGGATGGCAGCTCGACTTCGCGAGGTACGTCATGCCAGTTTGTTGTGTCAAAGTTCCGGAAAGACCAAAATCTGCAAGATATGCCCTTCTATCGCCATCGACGAGGACATTGGTCTTGCAGTCGATCATCATTAATACTACGAAGGATCGAATTAATGAAGTGTCTTACGCCAGTGAGATCTCCGTGGACGGCTGGATTGAATTCCGGGTGTTTGTCTTCAGTCAAACTAAACGTATGAACTGGGGGAGAAAATCATGCGTTTTCCTTTATACATGCACGTTTTCACTCACGATGGTTGAGACCAGCGGCAATGTCACGGAGCTTGTGCACAAAACATCAGCTTGGGCCCGAACGAACTATGGACGTATTTGAAGTTCTCACCAGACACATACGATCAAGCACCGCAAGAGTGTCACTGTTCTGCTTGAGAAACGATGTTAGAGTGCCGTTGGCGATCCATGGAGCAACCAAAGCTACTGAAGTGCCAAAGTCCGAAGTTGTACCCATGAACTTCAAAATATTAGAATGTCGCAGCCTCTTCCAAATTCCGAGCTCTCTCCGAAACACCTAAGGAAGCTCGATTAGATCTGTCTATTCCCTGCTACATATAAAATATTACCTGATCACTGATGAATTGCGACCGAATTGCCTTGACAGCAACCTGTGGGTGACAGATGCATCACTAAATGTGGAAGAAATGTGAAATCCGCACGAACCTCTACATCGCCATCCGGTCCATGGTATATACATTTGTAGATGTTTCCGTATGTGCCGCCGCAAACGGGATCTTGGCTGCATCGGGTGATGAGCCCAGTTAAATCTGGGATGAGGATTGTGGGAACTAGTTGAGTGGAGGGAGTGACATTGGGAGCGGTAAGTAGGGATGGTTGATATGTGAATCTTGGCTGATCTGCCATCAAGGGCCCGCCAACTCCAGTGTTCGTTCCAAAACTTGGTTTTTCAGGGAGTCCACGAAACTTTTGGATAGATGATTCCCTCCCAGGTACACTGTATGGATGTCGGCGATGTTGCGCCGATGAACGGGGAGAATTATGATGGCGCTGTGCACCGAAGTTGGCCTTACTGGAAAGATAATATGGGTGCACAGGGAGACTAAACTGGGAGAGTGATTGTGCGTCCATCCCCTGCTGCATGCGTAGGATGGCCGTTGCAGTGAGAGGGGCGCTCATGTAACCGATAGGAAGAGATAAGCGTGGGCGGTCGTGCCGCGCCTGTCGCGGGGCCTGTGACGCGGCCCATCCTTTTTCCCCCAATATATTTCCGGCCAGGAATCTCACGAATGAAGAGGCTCGGACCAGGAACGAGAATGGGACTCAGTCTTGGATCAAAAGACTAAATTAGCTAAGGACCATACCTAGGAACGAGAACGGGACTAAGTAGGGTAATAGTCAGGAAATGTTCGTAGAAATGTGAATAAGAAAGCTCACCTCAGTCTTGGATCGAAAGACTGAGGGAGAATATTCGACGGGGAGAGGTATCAATACGCTGATTGAGACGGAGAATCAAAGGTGAACGTGTATGATGCGTATAACGAGGGGTGATTGCGTATGTAAAAGAAAAGAATGAGTACGTACGAGAGTAACGTCGAAAGTCATATCTTGATAAGGAAGACGACATTTTGGTTTGATACAAGCAACTTTTCGGAGTATACCATCCTCCCTAAATCATTAGTGGTAATCAGAGTGAACGATTATGAAGCGAATACGAGGCGAAATTCGAAAATCACGTGAAAATCGCCATCCGCTTTGAACACTCCGCAGGCTGGCAGCGAGAACGAATTCTCAACGCGATTCTGGTTGGATTCTTAAATAGGTATGTATGCTGAAACTGACAGTCCCTAATGTGAGTAGGTGAGTTATATATGTTTTCTGATATATTTCACGCACTGGATATCAGGGACTTCATCGTCATCGTTCTCGTCCTCAACCTTCTCGACAGCCTCCGCAACCTCGACACTGCCCGCCCATACCCGCTGGCTGTGGCTAATGTAATCGATGTCACTGCCATAGTTGAAATGGTAACGAGAGCACCCCCTAGGTTGTCTAATGAGGCATGACGAGATTCGTGCTCAACAGGGCGCAGGCGCAGCGCTTCTTCGTGCAAAGAGATGGCCTCGTTAGGTTTTTCTTGGTGATTAAAGCGGAACATGAGTAAGAAGGCCAAATTGTTCAGGTAGACAGCATGGTCAATATAAGGCGGGCCCACGCGAGGTTGGTGAGAGCTGTTGCGTCAGGATGGTGGACCGGAAACTACAGTTGGCGTTCGATCAGAAAAAGCTAACAGCAGAGACCAGCGTCACCCACGTTATCACAAGCAAGTACAACAGCATCCTTCAGCGTGAGGGAAGGGTGGATACCACACACGGGTGGGAAGGGTCGATCTACGAGATGTCAGTAGATGAAAAGTAGGTCACTCACTGAATGGCCCATCTCAATGACCGAGTAGCTCATCCCACAACATTTGAAAATTCCTGATGACTTCTCCGCTGCCTAGCATTCGATCGGCCTCGTAGGACGCCCTGATCTCTACTGAGAATGCAGGTGACGCATATGATGATCTAGAAATCGAGGATCAGTTCTCGAGTCGCATCAGAAAGTTTTCGACGTTTCAGGGTCACGGTATCACACCACACTACAGATCTCATGAAATAGAACTTTGATGGCTGATTTCCAGCGTCTCCTTGAGTCGATGTTGTTGGACACGTAAATTCCAGCGGGAATGCACACGGAAGGGACTCAAAGATTCTTTCCACTGATGTCCATAGATAGAACGTGAGGATCATGAAACGGATATGAAGGCAATATAATTGACCCACCTTCAAGTCTAATATATCGGCTTTCTGGGCTACTAGACGTGATGGTACGAAGAAGCAAAATGACGGGTGTGTTGAGTAGTGGGCGGAATGGGTGAGACGGGAAGACAGTGGTGGAGATATGGGGACTGTGGACAGCGTTCGGCTGAGAGGGAGAGGAGAGGTTGCGTATTCAGGTCATACTGCGCGTGTATTTCCATATTATTGAGGGTTGTTCGGCGTGATAGACGCTGGTATGATTGAACCAAGCGCTGAGGAAGATGGCCGGCTACATAATGTTAGCAGGAGAGTCTGTGTTAAAGAAGCTTAGACAGTGTCATGATCAGTTTTCAGCGAATGTGGCCTCCACAAGGTTGAAGGGGACATGTAAGTCTCAGCGTCTGGTGATGGTTGCTGCTCCTGGACTTGTATCACGGAGTCGTACCACACATTTAGCACATTATCGCAAGATGCAAAATCGACTGTATTTCTTGAGGTAATGGCAAATGCAAACAATGCAAACCGCTGAAAACGGCGTGCACAGAAGAGCCGAATGATTCTATACGACGCTCCCTCCCAGGTGCGTCGCGTCGCTGGACGTAGGCTCTAGAGTCCTACTTGAGCAAGAAAACGTGTCCGTAGGTTTAGCCTGATTAGAGTACTAGCTTCGTTAACGTACGTTTCTGCTGAATGTGGTTGGGGGTCCTGAGGATTCAGCTCTTGAAGACTCTGATGAAAACAGAGAGCTTGAAGACGACACAAAGTCATCTATTTCTGATGATCATATGAATCAGAAGAGTTTGAGTTACCGGACGAGCAGGACGAGGGAGAAGAGGGTCTAGTAGAACGGGAGGAAGAGCTGAAAGAAGGGGAAGAGTTAGAAGCTAGCGGGAGAAACACAAGACAGACAGCTGGAAGAGCAGAATGAAGAGCTCGTCTAGCTGACAATTATATATTGATAGTCCGGATTCTGGATGCGCAATTGCGTGCAAGGTGATGGCAGTACGGTCACGGTACAGCCTTGCTGGCAGGACCTGAAATTTAAATTTGAAATTCGATATAAATACCTCTCGATCATGTTCCATTCTTGTTTTATACGGTTGTCCTCCTTGCGGGGCAACATCAATATTATTGGGAGGGATGTCGTTGATTGATGTCACGGAGTCAATCCTACGATATTTCTGTGCTCTTCAGCGGAAACAGCGCACGCCAACCGATATAATTGGACGGAGACTGCCGCGTCAGTAACTGTTGGCAAGCTTAGAGTTGACTCAGGCTGACTCCCGCACTTTCAAACTATAGCGTCAAATTTCTCGCCTGAATCTTTGTCAAAAGCGTTTGAAATTCCTGCGTGCGCGTTTTTCTCCGCCTTATGATAGAACCAATCACCGAATCCCTGTGTTTCAGTTGCATTCCTGATCTTACTGATCACATAGTCAAGGACGAACATCCTGAGGCTACAAGTAGTCATGAGTATCATATTTGCAAGTGCACCTTGGACCGACCGAATTATCCTCCAGTATGTGCTAGTCAAACAATCAGCATAAACCGATAGTTCTCACATCTCCAGGTCACCGTGGCAGTCAAGATTATTAGGGTATTACAACCTGAGAATGCCTCGGATCTCACCAAGAGATACAACGAATTACTAGAAGAAATCAAAGTATGGGGAAGACTTCAGAATGAACATATTTTGCCTGTGCTCGGACACGTTTACGGGCATGGTCATTTGCCTAGCCTTGTGTTTCCTTGGATGGAGAATGGGAGCTTGACTAACTTCTTGCGCGAACGCAAGACCTTAGAGCGTGGTGAACGTTTTCGCTTGGTGGGTTCATCTAATTATGATGGGATTCATGAACAAACGAATTTCCCTGCGTTTAGCTGCAAGATATCGCTTCGGCACTGCAATATCGTATGTCTGCTCGTCTACAAAACTATAGACTCTCAAGTGGGTTTTTTGTCAGTGCATGTTATCGCAGTGGTCCACGGAGATCTAACAGGTGTAAGTTCTTACCAAAATCAACAAGGCAGACGAGCACTGATTATCTCTGATGCGCTGGTGCGTCAGGACAGCATCTTAGTTGACTCGCATGGGCGTGCTTTTGTAACAGGCGTCGGGCTTTCCATGAGGCTTAACGAGACCACGCCCAAACCAATTGGTGAGGCCGCTCTTCGCTGGACAGCTCCCGAGCTGGTCTTCAAAAAGACTCTTGCCACTTCCAAAAGCGATGTGTGGTCTTTTGGTTTGCAACATGATTCATGTACATCATCGGCACATTCAAGCCTACGTTGTGTATCTAACGACCATCTCAGGTGCTCTCTGGGCAGTTGCCCTGGTCGTCAAAAATTCGATCCCACAATATTACCGCGTATTTACATAAAGGACAGGTGCCACTGCTACCACAAGTAGTTCGGGATCAGGCCCAGGATTCATCCTTCCTCCGAAAATGCTTCTCTTTTCCGCCAGAAGACCGCCCTTCCGCGGATCAGACGCTAACATTTGTACGCGAAACACTGAGGACGGAAATACCGCAGACTGCGGAAGCTATGGCAGTACGTCTGCTGGATAAGTGCTCATATGCAAGCTGATCTCCATATCAGTATGATCATGACAAAGGCATTCCTCCTGTTGATCAGCATGCTCACGACAAAGGCATTCCTGATGTTGTAGCCGAGTTCAAACGACGCGTTTTTGATTTGGTCCCTCCACATTTGATCGATGTCGAAAAGATAGTGTTGGTTTCACGGACAAACTTGTTGAGATGCTAAAACCAGAGACGATCACTGAGGAGGAGATCCATCAGTGTGGGGGATGGTCGAGGCAGTCTGCCATAGAGTTGGCTGTGGTCAACCGGCTCAAATATGCTATTCTATCACACCGATGGGGAGAATCGGAGCCGACATTCCAAGACCTAAAACGCGAAGGAGCGGGTTACAAGAAGCTGGAGAAGTTTTGCTCAAAAGCAAAGGAATATGGCTGTCGTCTCGCATGGTCTGATACCTGCTGCATTAACAAAGAAAGCAGCTCAGAGCTCGACGAAGCCATTCGGTCGATGTTCGCATGGTACCGCGAGGCCTATATATGCATCGTGCACCTGGCTCAGACAAACTCATTGGAGACGCTGGGAAAATGACGAGTGGTTCTTTCGTGGCTGGACGTTGCAGGAGCTTCTCGCACCCCTTAAAATGAGGTTTTATTACGGTCCTACATGGACGCCCCTTACGCAGAATTCCAACGACAAAGATGACGCGAAAGTTGTTCATGCTCTTCGTCATGCTACCAATATCCCCGCAAACGACCTGCGCAACTTTCAGCCTGGGCCGAATCGTGCCTGGGAGAAGATGAGCTGGGCAGCAAGTCGGAAGACAACCCGTATTGAAGATGTTGCCTACTCTCTTACCGGCATCTTCGACATCACCATGACGGTCGCATATGGAGAAGGAGATCGAGCGTTCAAAAGATTCATGGCAGAGCTTATTGAGAGGTGCAAGGAATGGCAAATTCTTGTGTGGGCCGGCGGACTCCCTGGTGTCCAACGAAACCTTCCTGTTATCGCACAACGGACGAAGCAGCACTCAAGATGCTCAAGAAACACGAGATCTCGTGGTGGGAGAGGGTTGCGGTGATGATGACTTCTCGGTCACAAAGCGTGGCGTGCAGGTCAAGCTATTCATGGTCCCTGCCTCCATTGACCAGAGTCACTGGCAGTCAACATCCCTTTCCCATCCCCCTGGTCGCCTCAGGACATGGCCGCTCGAAAAGCTGGTCGTGCAATCCCCTTTCTTTCCACCTGCATCTACGACAGAGTGGGCGATCGGGATCGTTAACTACCAAGACCATGATGACGACGCTAACAAAGGAAAGTTGAAAGCGGGACAAATTTATGTATGTTTCCTCTTGAGGCGGGTTTTGTCTTCCTGGCCTGGATACCGTGCGCAAACCACTGGAAGAGGGAGGTTACAGAGAATATCTTGACGGTTCGTTGCAAACGTGACTTCGAAAAAGAACTAGAAATTGTTTGGCTATAAGTTTGGAATAACGATATAGGATTCGAGCTGAATGAGCAGCGTAGCTGGGCTATTTTCTCTGGAGGAAACACAGCGGATCGGAACGCCAAACAATGTTACGGAAGATTCAACAAAATTGATTTGTGGTACTTTTTGTAGTGTCCCCAGCTCAATGCCTACAGTATCTGTGTTTTGGTGCATAATCATGATAACGTTGGTATAACGCCGCCCATTTTGCTTGTCGACGCGACGTCCTCGAGACTCCTATCTATACTGGACAAAGACAAATAGACCTGGATTGACTATAACTTCCCTCCTACAAATGCAATGATTTCTTCGGCCCTCGGCCGAAGGGACTTGTCTTTTGACCAACATCTCTGGATGAAAACCCAATCACTGTCAGCGATAACAGGTTTGACCGGCCTTTTGGGTGTTCTGCCCTGTGATAGGTGGGCAATTATAGTTTCATATTTTGGGATGTAATGGTATGGGATCTTGCCCTCCAAAACCTGCAGGGAGATAAGCTGACTTAATATCGATGATCCGATACACCCGCCTGGAGCATGATCCCTCCGAAAGAATATATATCACTTGTTGTGGAAAATACCGGTGACCCATGGCCTTCGTCACCGATCCCTAAAGATTCAGGCGCCATCCAGCGTGCGCTGCCTCCGGGTTTGGTAGGTAATGATGCTTGAGTTGATCTCTCAGAAAGGAGGACGGAGAGACCAAAATCGGTGAGAAGGGCTTTGCCACTTGCGTCCACGAGAACATTGTTCTATGAAAATCCAGTTCAGTGTTCATGACGAAAAAATGCATACGTACGCCGCTCAAGTCTCCGTGGACAATCGACTTCGAATGGACTGCCCGACTCAGTGTCAGCTGACTTTCACTTCAAGGATAATGCATCAAGCATACGATATTGAAGCCCACGAGCCACGTCCCTGAGCTAAATTGACCTTAGCATGATGAATATGGTCAGATGCAGAATTGACCGAACCAGTGCAATCTTTTCGCTGGAGGAAAGAGTTTCGTGCTTCCGTTGGAGAAATCCCGTCAGAGCGCCATTTTCTAACCATGGTGAGACAAGCGCTGGGACCGAACCAGCGCCATCTGTAACCCCCCAGAGAGGAACAACATTCTCGTGCTTAAGTTTCAACCATAAGCGGATCTCTCGAAACAATCGCTGCAAAATCAACAGTCAGTTGAACGGAGAGAAAACACTTGGATACCGACATTGACGGCTTTCATGTCTGCCGCATGATCCGTCGTTCGTATGTCCTTGACTGCGACCTAAGCTGCTGTGAGTAACGTATTAAAATACGATGTCAACGACACCTACGTCAACTGAAGTTGTTGTAGAAAGTAACCCGTAGTGTGAAATTGTTCGTCGAACACTCGCATCGACGGTTGTTAGACCAAGGCTGCATTTGTGAACATTTGCAAATCCTCCACGGGCCTGGGGGGTCGCTGTTGAGGCGTATGACCGACTTTGTAAGATCAGCAGCACTGCAAACAATGAGCTCAACAGCAGCATAAACAGAGGAAGATGACTCGCCCGAAACGCTGAACTAGTAGTGAGTAGAGAACCTTCTCGATGGAAGGACGGGATTCGATCGACATTGAAAGGCAGCGTCGCACCAAATCCAGGTGCACCTCATCAATCTTCGAGTCGACAGTGAGTTGACATCGCATAAGAGAACCTGTCCAAGGACCATACCTCCACGGTCGGAAGAAAAGGTTCTGTGCCCTGTACTTTCGCCGAAAGAACTTCACTCTCTTCAGAAATCCACCAATAAGGTACCTTTCCCGACAACACCTGAAAAACGCGTCAGACACAGCGTGGGAAAGGCTGATGCGTTGCCAAACACACAAGAATCGTGATGCAGCCATAAGAGTATACGTCTTGGGATTTGGTTGGTTGTGGCGGTCCTGTCTGCTCGTCACGAACAACCGACTCTGGTGAGACGTATCTCACAGCTCCAGGGAGTTGCTCGCTCGATTTCCAATCTCCAGCGCCGTCAAGGATCACAGAGCGACTGAAGTCTGCGATGCGTATACGCCCCGCATCATCGAGAAGTACGTTGTCCTAGGAAGAATGACATGAGCGTGTTTTATAATTAGTAAGCATGCCGACGCAAGCGTACACCCGTCAGACTGCCATGCGCAATATTGTTCTTGTGCACTAAGAATTCTTCATCAATTCGACGCATGAGCAGTTATGGGCATCACTGACGATATTTGATCACGTCGGCCACCTGATACAGCTGACATTCAAGGTCAGAGCCGAATGACTTGTCGACGCCACGGGACATCAACTCACAATATCGAACTTCTGAAGTGGAGACAATGTGGAGAACTCTCGTTTCAGATAGTCGTGCAATGATCCATGCGCCATCCATGGATACACGAAGGAGGGAAGAACTCCGAAACCCGTCGTCATTCCATAGAGATCAAGGATGGTCTCGTGCTTCAACCTTTCCCGAACATTGACCTCGCGACGAATCATCTGTGAAGTAATGCATCGGTCACACTTGGTATTCACAACAAAATCGAACTGCGTGTTAGCTCACGTCGCACGTCTTGTCAATATTAATGCCATTCAGATCGCCAACATCCAAAGTCTTGACTGCAACCTGTTGGAATCATGGATTACATGGAGTTCCGTTGAAATACCAATCAACTAACCACGGTGGCGTCCGACCCATGCAACCAGTTGTATTTCAAAGTCCCGCTAATGCTGCATCTATCACTGCTATCACAGGTCGAGAGGGCTGCTTTGGGAATTTGATTCACTCGAAGTTTCGACAACAACTCCATCATCGTCTTTGAAATATTTGACTTCGACCTGAACAACTCCGCGATGTCCGAAGCCGACGGGCGGCACTCGCTGCTATTCGATAAGCATTTTTGTGCCAATTGTTTAAGGTCTTCCTCGAGCCCAGTGATTTCGCGGAAGGGTTCTTGACCCCTCAACACTGCTGCGAGAACGCGAAAATCCGAAATCAGCGAGTGATAAGGTGCATGTCCAGAACACAGCTGCGTCATATCAGTTACATACATGCGTTGGTACGGAAACATGACACACCAACATCATGATACAACCATATGAATAAACATCGGCAGCCTTGGTTGGCTTTGTTGCCCCATCCTCTAGCACATCCAACATTTCGGGGGCTGTCCACCGAATACTGCCAGGCTGACACGACTCAAATGTTGGGCAATCTAATTCTGCAAGGATCACCGAGAGACCGAAGCCCCCGATATGAAGCCTCCCGTCACTGCTGACCAGGACGTTGTACTAAATTATGAAACTGTCATTCTGGACGGATAATAGTGGCGAACGAAACATACGGGAGTTAAGTTAGCATGGACGATACCCTTGCAGTGCACTATAGGAGATTAGCCGACAGAAATACAAGAGCAGAGCGCTACTGACAATACTCGAGACCAGCTGCTACCTCCGTCAACTGACATGTTAAGTCAAAGTGCAGCCTATCTCCACGAATATAAAATCTATACCATGCTCAACTTCTTGTCTCTCGAAAGATCAACTTTCTGCTTCAGATAGTCGCCGAGTGATCCATTATCCATCCATAGAGTAACTAGTGCGGGAAGTGGGCCAAATCCTTCGGTAACACCCTCAAGAGCGAGAATGTTGTCGTGAGATAATTGCATCCAAACATAAGCCTCGCGACGAATCCTCTGCAAGCGTTTCCATCAGTGGAGTAGAACGGTGACCTACTTCATGCACCAACCTGGCCCACTTTGCGTATTAATGTTGAATCATAGCTAGAAGGGATCCTGATGGATTTTATCGCGACCTTGATTGTGATTTAGATAACGAAAATAATAAAACTCTTCAACTGTTTTGTCAACTTACTGTATAGCGGACCTCCGATTGTGTAGACATATAACATTTAAAAATATCAGCCATCCCCCCTGTGTGGAGAGGAAATGCATTGTGCTTTTGAATGGCTGCGGCGGGAATGATATTTGGTGAGGTCTTGAAGTCGACTAGGTAGATGTCATCCATTTTCTGCCCAGCTTATCGATCATTGTGCATAATGAAAAATGCACATCACTTACAACGGAGGATTGAAAGTTGTTCATCGTAATCCTTAGCGTGGCGTCAAAATGATGAATGCTCTGAGGCAAGGGACTTGCATCCCTTACATGCTCAATCGCTACGGTACTACACGAGATCAATTACCAATTAGGTTGAAGCCCCCGTCTTCGGAATTCGGGTCAAAAGATCTAGTACCCTGTTATCTACACCCTCTGTGACGGCATTCACTGGGTTCAAGACCCCAGGGCTCCCTGAGTAGTACGTAGACGTTCGCTTGAAGTTATGTGTGACGATATTGCCAGGCACCTGCTAGTACTTGTTCCTTCCCCATACCGTATCGTATCACCATTAATCACTTGTATTTTCTCGCACTAGTGTCTTAGTTTCTGTGTTACTTGACAGAATCTCTTGTATTGGTGAATGGTCACCATGTCGTTTGTATCAATATTTGTCTAGACATATGGTGTTCTGTATTTTCTTAGTACAACTGTAAGCCTTATGCATCTTTTGTGAAGAATTCTCGAGTATTGTTCAAGTGATGTGTTAACCGAGCAAGCACTTGACATGTATAAAGTAGACAAGGGTGTGTTAGCATAGGTGTGAAGGGAAAGATATAGAAGCTGAGGTCAATTAGGGTACTAACCTTGGAATACGCGCTGGTACTACTGATGAGACTGCAGGCATTCGTGACGAGATCGCCGGAGGGAGCAGGCGGTTGCGACAAGAAGATGCAGGAGGTCGAAGTGAGCAGCAGGAGACTGCGGTAGGTCGTAGCGATAGCGCCAAGTCAGTGAAGGTATGATAGGAAGTTGCAAGAAGTTGCCTTTGGAGCATGGGGGCCGTCGGGGGTGCGGGAGGGTCGCCCTAAAGTGCGGGTGACAATAATGGGAGGATACAATTATGCATTGATGGCGGCATCAGGGTCGCAGAAGGTTGTTCAGGTATGCGGGGAGCGATGGAAGGCCTCGACAGTGGCTGCTGGCAGGAAACCATGGCAGAGAAAGTATGCGAGTAGCGTTCGATATTCCAGGAGGTCTAATAGGCTGTTGATCGACGATACGCAGGGCAAGAGTCATAATAATATTTTCAACTTATACCATGACGCGTCCTTGGGGTCCAGGCTGGTCCCGGGTTAAAGAAGACTGGCTGAAGATCCGAGTAACCTAGGGTACTGTTAGCGTATGTAAGTATAGCCCGCGCGGCCTGTTTACGGCTCACACTAGCCCGGATCCGAAGAACACATTGCATGACATTTGCTACACATATAAGGACGCATGCT
Organism: Suillus subalutaceus; assembly: GCF_016647625.1. NCBI lineage: Eukaryota > Fungi > Basidiomycota > Agaricomycetes > Boletales > Suillaceae > Suillus > Suillus subalutaceus. The sequence goes on along the minus strand of NW_024540259.1, from coordinate 327,477 downwards.
GCAAAGACGCTCGTTAGCACTCACTGCCTTGCCCTGACTTTAGCACCCGTCATCATTTTGGATGTCGCGCTAAGGAATCTTCACAATGTGCAACTCTCGATTCTTCGTCGTAAGTCGATGTTGAAGCTTGCCATTTGCAATTATGTATAATGATTGATCAACTTGTACCCTTGAAAGGTCACTGGTGTTCACTACACAGTCGAAGCAAAATTATTTATTGAAATTCCCACGGAAGCCATTCAAAAGGACACTGCGATTAAAACAGCGCGCAGTGAAATCTGGAGATGTTTTGTGAAATCGTCTGAACAATCTGAGAACTCATGTGTAAGTTTGTGATGAACAAGCGGCGGCCGATGAGCTCCAATGATTAATATTGTTATTTATCAAGGTCGCAGTCAAATCCATCACCTTCAACCGTAAGCCGAGTGCAGATGAAGTAGAAGAAGCGAAAAAGGTTCGGGCATGAAGCGGTCACAATCACATTCCACTCGCTGATAGCTTTACTCTTCCTAGATCATTCTTCACCGGGCCTCCATCTGGATTGAATTGTATCACGACAACATTCTCCGTCTCGAGGGTATTATCAGCGATGGAGGATTTGGCCTACTTCCTGCGTTAGTTTCTCCATGGATGGAAAATGGGTCACTCGACAACTACCTGGATGTACGGCAACCAGACCTTGACAAGAAATTATTTGTGGTAGGCTTGTTATTATACCTATAGAGACAGGATAGACCTTGACTTGACATGTCAGCTAAGGGAGATAGCAGTTGGTCTTCAATACTGTGAGTGGCACGTGGCTTTTGCACTTCGGTCGATTGATCTCCTGTAGTGCACAGCAAGGATATCTACAGTGACCTAACCCCTGTGGGTTGATTTCGCCGCCATAGTGCTCCGTGCAGGAATGACGATTCCATATTTAGGCCGACATCCTGGTCGACGGTGATGGGAAGCCTTATCTTCGGGGCTTTAGCGTCTGGATGGTCATTGCAGGATCAGAGGCCACTACATTTCAATCTGAATGCCGGGACAGATACCGGTGGATGGCGCCCGAGAAGTTTGGTATTCAAGACGAAGAGGGGGGGGAGCAGCTAACCAAGACTGCCGAAGTATACTCATATGGTTGTATTATGATTATGGTGTGTGATGTTTTTGTCCGATGCCGTGTCCGTTGCTCATAGCATGTAGCTATTTTCTGGGCACAGACCGTATCATAGCAAACAGGACTCCAATGACATCATCCTAGCAGGGCTCGACAGAAAAGAACCTTTCGAGCAATTCGGTGGTCTAGACGATGACCCTAAGCTCAAGGAGCTCGCACAACAATGCTTGTTGAGGAGTGGCGAACGCCCGCCATTGTCTCGCATTATAGATTTACTCACGCGCAGGATAAATGTCTCAAATGCGATGAATCTGTTGTTGTTGGAACTCCAGGTGAATCAAATCCCAAAAGCAGCCCTCTCGACCTATGACAGCGATGGTCGGGGGCAGCATCAGTGGGACTTTGAGATACAACTGGTTGCATGGGTCGGACGCCACCGTGGTTAGTTGATTGGTATTTCAACGGAACTCCATGTAATCCATGATTCCAACAGGTTGCAGTCAAGACTTTGGATGTTGGCGATCTGAATGACATTAATATTGACAAGACGTGCGACGTGAGCTAACACGCAGTTCGATTTTGTTGTGAATACCAAGTGTGACCGATGCATTACTTCACAGATGATTCGTCGCGAGGTCAATGTTCGGGAAAGGTTGAAGCACGAGACCATCCTTGATCTCTATGGAATGACGACGGGTTTCGGAGTTCTTCCCTCCTTCGTGTATCCATGGATGGCGCATGGATCATTGCACGACTATCTGAAACGAGAGTTCTCCACATTGTCTCCACTTCAGAAGTTCGATATTGTGAGTTGATGTCCCATGGCGTCGACAAGTCATTCAGCTCTGACCTTGAATGTCAGCTGTATCAGGTGGCCGACGGGATCAAATATTGTCAGTGATGCCCGTAACTGTTCATGCGTCAAATTGATGAAGAATTCTTAGTGCACAAGAACAATATTGCACATGGCAATTTGACGGGTGTACGCTTCCGTCTGCATGCTTACTAAATATAACACACTCATCTCGTTCTTCCTAGGACAACGTGCTTCTGGATGATGCGGCGCGTGTACGCATTGCAGACTTCAGTCGCTCCGTGATTCTTGGCGACACTGGAGTTTTGAAATCGAGCAAACAACTCCCTGGAGCTGCGAGATACGTCTCACCAGAGTCGGTTGTTCGTGACGAGCAGACAGGACCGCCACAACCAACCAAATCCCAAGACGTATACTCTTATGGCTGCATCACAATTCTTGTGTGTTTGGCAACGCATCAGCCTTTCCCGGACTGTCTAACGCATTTTTGCAGGTATTGTCAGGAAAGGTACCTTATTGGTGGATTTCTGAAGAGAGTGAAGTCCTTTCGGAAAAAGTGAAGGGCACAGAACCGTTTCTTACAAGCGTGGAGGTATTATCCTTGCACGGGTTCTCTTATGCGGTCTCAACTCACTTTTGACTCCAAGATTGATCGGGTGCACCTGGATTTGGTGCGACGCTGCCTTTCAATGTTGATCGAATCCCGTCCTTGCATAGAGAAGGTTCTCTGCTCAGTCTTAGTCCAGCGTTCCGGGCGAGTCATCTTCCTCTGTCTATGCTACTGTTGAACTCATCGTTTGCAGCGCTCTTGATCTGACGAGCTTGGTCCAACGGCTCAACGAGGCGCACCAGGCCTCTGGAGGATTTTCAAATGTTCACATGTGCACCCTCCATGCTTCGATGTCGAATGCAGTTCATGTAGGTACCTTGCAAGCCATGTTCTGTTATGTCGCTCATGACAGTTTGCAAAGGTCGCAGTCAAGGAGATGAGGCTGGGAGTTGATGCGAACATGTCGACGATCATCAACGTCGGTAGCCAAGTGTTCTGTTTTCGTTCCATCTGACTATTGATCTATCAGCGATTGTTCCGAGAGATTAAGATATGGATGCGACTTGAACACGAGAACATTGTTCCTTTTTTGGGAGTTACAGAAGGCTTTGGCTCACTCCCAGCGCTTGTCTCCCCATGGTTTAAAAATGGCGTTCTGACGGAATACCTTCAACGCGAGCACGAGACACTGTCTTACAGCCAAAAATTTGCACTGGTTCGGTCACTTTTCATCCCACTGACCTCCCATGCTAAAGTCGCTTTAGCTCAGGGATGTAGCTCGTGGGCTTCAATATCGTACGCTCAATATTTTATCGTGGGGTCAATCAACTCATAATGGACAGTCCACTCGCAGTCAACCATTCACGGAGACCCGACCGGTGTGGGTATGCATTTATGACATTTTCGAATGCTCCACTGAGGCTTCGTAGAATAATATTCTCGTTGACCAAAACGGAAAAGCAAGCCTCACCGATTTTGGTCTCTCCTCATTCCTTCCTGGTCCAACAAGTGAAGCATTACCATTATTTCCCACCAATCCTACGGGTGTTATGGCCTACCTAGCTCCTGAATACTTGGTATCTGACGACGACGGCAACCCACCATTGGTACGTTCCACAGCAAGCGATGTGTACGCTTTCGGGGGAATAATGCTCCTGGTGTGTGGATTGGATCATCAATACTGAGTTGGCTCATCTCCCAGCAGACCTTGGAGGGCAGGGACCCATACCACTACATCAAAAACCAAATAACTATAATGATGCAAAGGATGAAAGGAATCACGCCCAAGAGGCCCTCTAAATCTGTCATAGGCGATGCTGAATGGGATTTCATCCAGAGGTGTTGGTTGAAAGACATGGATGGACGGCCGTTGGACTCAGAAATCCTCACATTTGTAGAAAGACGGGCTGGCTAGTCATTTAATACTAATTCCAACGCATGTAGGTAGGGCTTTGACAAGCCGCGTTATAGTCGCAGACGACATTATATTACACATCCCACCGGTATCGTGCAGGATCAAACTACCGGTTTTCATGGTGAATTGTCAACGGGTAATCATGAAGGAGGACAAATCTGTTCGGAGTTAGACCTAGTATCCAACCTGCTGGTGAACAGTCCACATATATTCTACTATTGGTCTTCTTCCCGACGTGTTGGATGAGCAGCGAGTAAGAAAGCCTGCCAAGCTCCGAGTGGCGAAAAGGTTCAAATTGTGGCCTATAGATCGAGTAACAGCAAGACGTGCACTCGGGATAAAAGCATCCTGCCGTGAAGAGTTATCCACAGATGGCACCGCAATCGAAACTGCGGTGTGGTTGCAGTGGGACTCCCAACAAGCGTGCTACACATGCGTGTGGGAGAAGGAGAACTGGAGCGGGAAGAGCATGGAGCACGATGGTCGGAGAGCGCAGAGATAATTGTAACTATACCACTATTCGACCGCAGCGAGCTCAGTGTGCTGTCAACAAATTTAAGCGCTTCTTCGGCAGAGCGATCGATGGGAACGATAAGACAACAAGTTATAAAATTCCGTTAATCGATCGGTGACACAATCGTCATCTGAACAAAGATGCGTTTCCTCCTTAAAGATCACTTTACGCAAGATTGCGACTTCACGAGCAGGAATCTTTCCCATCAAAACCTGGGGCGAGTCAGTGAGTTGCAATAGCAAGCGAGAACGGCTTACTTGAAGTATGACGCTACCGAAGGAGTAGGTATCGCTCTGAGTGGAAATTGCAAAAGCTGCCAGTGATTCTTTCCCAGAAAGAATTTCAGGAGCTGTCCACCTCACTGCTCCTGGACGACAGCTCATCACCGCGAGGTGCGACATACTAGCCAGCTTCGTTTGATCCTACCATAAGAGGACCACCTTCACGAAAGACCTGAACGAGTGGCATAACTCTCTTGTTGCGCTCCACACCTCGAAGCGAGGTTTGTCAAAAGGAAAAATACTGAATAATGTTTCTATTCGGGATTTGATCATCGTCAAAGTGAAGATCGGAGGGTCCATGTTCTGTGACACATGTCTGTAGCAGCAACGGCCATTACATCACTAGGACAGGTGGAGAAGGTAAAAGGGTTGTAAATAGCAAGCATCGAATGCAGACACATGACTCACCGATGTACTGAAATCTCTCCAAGCACTATCATTGATGTTTGAAGTCAGCAGTGATCTCATTCACGCTGAAGAAATGAGCCTTGCGACGCTGGAGCTCCGGAGTCCGCGCACATCCTTTCCAATTCCCCCATCCATGCTTCGCCTGGAAAGCCTCCGATTTCCGCGAGTATGGTTCGAATACCTCGCTCGCTATAGAATGCAAATACCCCTGCCTCTTCATCAGCTCAAAGAGGGCAGGTTTCTTCTGGACCGATGCTTTTCACCCAGGTGCGTCGCGTCACTGGACGTAGCCTCTAGAGTCATACTTGAGTAAGAAAACGTGTCCGTAAGTTTGGCCTAACTAGAGCACTAGGCTCATCCTTCGTTAATGTTTCTTGCTGAAGATGTAACTGAGGGTGCTCAGGAATCGGTTGTTGAAGACTCTGATGAGGACGACACGAAGTCATTTATTTCTGATGATCGGATGAGTTGGGAGTCTAGGTTGCCGGACGAGCAGGACGAGCGAGAAGGGGAACGGGATGGACGGATGAAGAACTGAAAGAACGGGAGGGGTTGGAAGAATGGAAGGAAGAGCGGGAGAAACGGCAAGAAGAACAGAAGGAAGACTCGGAGCTCGTCTAGTTGACAATATATTGATGGTCCAGATTCTGGACGTGCATGATGGCAAGCTTGTGCGGGACCTGAAATTTCTGAAATCCGACCCCGGTCGATGATATGAAGACAAAGGCGCAGTACTTGTGGGGGTGAAACGTCAGATTTAATATTGAAGCAATGATTGGTGTTTCGTCAATATAACTACGCGTACCTCTCGATCACGAATAGTATTCAATTCGCGCAACCTCAGTATTCGGTGAGTGAACGTATGGTCAAGCATAATGCATCCTCTTTGTGGCGCAGAACTATAGTGCTGCTCAATTCTAAAATGTCGTTGTCAATGTCGACTTGACCTTACGGCCAACCTCTCGTAAATTACTCACGCGGACCTAAACCTTTCCTTATTTGGCCACCTCCGTGTCGGTTAGACCTTCGCATGGGAGACGTTCTACTACACCTTGTCGCAGAGTATCCTCGTTCTAATCCTCGCTGTTAGAGACTTAGAGCCCAACCTGAAGTTAGCTACCTAAACCTTTCCATGCAGTAGTAATAGTAGTAGTATTCCTAAACCTTTTCATATTTATTGCTAAATGTCCTCCTAAACCTTTTATTCATAATACTTGTAGTCTACTAGGTATCTGTTCTGCTCGGGCAAATTTTGTCGAGTTTAATCTGGTTTACACCAGGGTAATTGGACGAGCGCTCCATAGCAGGCTCGTTTCCCCCGGGTCTTCCCGTGGTTTGCCCTTGGTATGGGACTTTCCCTTGGCCACATTCTGGCCGATGCTCCGTGCATCTTCGGCATGTCGATCGTGTCTCACTCACCTCCTTTAGTGGAGCTCTTACAGCCTATGTCTAGCGAGGCCGAGTGACATGGGGGTTTTTACCTCTTCTCACTCGTATTATTCGTCTTGCTAGGTACGCTGTTTAGTTTGTATTTTTTCTCTCTCTTCTCACTCGTATTATTCGTGTCAATAGCAATTTTGCGCACTTTCTAATACATCGAACACTTGTTCTCATGTCTGAAAATGCAGGAAACTCCCATATGATTTCTTCCAACCCCTCTTCCGAATCCCAGGCAGAGTTTGATCCAGACTCTGTCGCCCAGTGTACTAAGTTCATCGAGGATTTCGGAAACAGCCTCATTTCGAAGGGAGACGCCTTGCTTGAAATACAGCGCGTCCTCCTTGATGCAATCAACGAATCGGAAACACTTACCCAACGAGACTTTAAACCTGGCTTTAATCACTTCCTTGAACTCCTCGACTACACGTCCAAAGAGTCTAATCCCCACCGTGATTCCTCACGAGTTGCGAATGATCCACCCAGAACGCAGTCGAAACAACCTGAGGGAGAGTCAGACAAGTCCACATCTCGGAAAGAGAGTGAGCTGCGAAGGAAATTGCACAGACGAGTACCCGAAGAAGAGGATGAGAGTGATGACTCTGGGGAAGAATACGAGAACGTTTGCGCAGAAAGAGACGCAAACTCACTGCAGAACGAGCCGGATTCTATCCTTGGCTTGACCCAGATCAATTTAGATTCGTCTCTAGTCAGCGTGCCGAAGAGCTCACCTTGGAATGTTATGAGGAATGGTCCGAAGACACCAAATATTACCGAGGCCAGGTTACTGCAACCCCCGGATGCCCCAGCTTCCCTTTATCGCAATGGACACTCCTCCTCGAAGGGAGAGCGCCTGACCTCGAAAAAGTGTTATCAGGGCATTACTCCACATCTATTGATCCCAAGCAAACCCAAACTCTCGGCAAAGGATTCGAAATCACCCTTTCCCAGCCAACTGCTACTCATAAGGTCAGAACATATGGCGACTGGAGTATCGCGACAGACCTCTGGATTGAGGCCCTCTCCTTCATCATGCCTTGGAAGGAACGTGAGCTTCGGGGATACAAGCGTTACATCTCCGGCTTCTTCGTCGATGTCCATTACGCCCTCCATTCACGAATTCTCGACTTCGACAAGGCATGTCGACTTAAAATTGAGGGCCAAAAATACATTCGCTTTGATGCCATCTCAAAGTTCCGGCGACTCGAAGTCTCACATCTATCCTCGCTCGGAATGGTCGCCTACGCAGAGTTGCATCAACTCAGCTCTTCCGGCAGGGATAAGTTTAATGCCAAAGGAGCAGGAGGTGGTAAGAAAGGACGAAGTGAAACTTCTGGCCGAGGGGGAGGCGTGCTACAACTGGAACCGAGGAATCTGTGATAAGTCCGCTTCCGACTGTTCCAGGTTCCATGTCTGCAGCAAGTGTCATGCAGGACATAAACGAGCCGACTGTCCATTGGCGAAGGAAACTAAATGAGACCATAGCGCAGGGTCAAAGGTTTAGGAGAAGGATGGTATGGGGGAACGAAGCAAAGTCCCTCAGTGGAATGGTTATTTGGACTGAGACTGCTGAGCCTCTCCCGCGTCCTCCTCCATCTGAATACGATAATCTCACAGCGCTTTCTACTATTGAGAAGTACCCTCATCTTTTCAAGGTCTCTACTCCCATAAATGTCGACAGATTCGAAACCCTTCTTACCCTCGCCCATCATCCTAATCTCCCATTTGTTCGCTCAGTATGCCAAGGCCTTCATGAAGGATTCTGGCCCTGGGCGGATACTCATGCTGGAGTATATCCCACTACGTGGGAGATCCCATCTCCAACTCCATCAACCATCGCCCAATGCGACTTCATTCGGAGTCAGATTTCAAAGGAGGAGTCCGTTGGAAGGTACTCACCTAATTTCGGTCCCCAACTTCTGCCTGGCATGTATAGCATGCCCATTCATGCGGTTCCTAAAGAAGGTGGCAAGTATCGCCTTGTCACTAATCATAGTGCTGGGGATTTCTCCCTTAACTCCATGATTACTAAGGACGACATTGCTGGGGTGACCTTGGACAATGTCCAGGACCTCGGTGATGCAATCCGAGAATTTCGACATCATCATCCACTCGAGAAACTAATAGTTTGGAAGGCTGACGTCTCTGAGGCGTATCGCCACATGCCTATGCATCCTCTCTGGCAAATCAAACAAGTTGTTACCTTCGAAGGAGAAAGACGTGTTGATAGAGCTAATGTGTTCGGAGGACGAGCTTCGCAGCGTATCTTTCACGCCTTCATGTCCCTCGTCATCTGGCTTGCGGTATTCGTCTGGCTCATTCAAGCGTTTATATACGTCGACGATTCTTTCTCTTTCGCCAAGGCCAGTGATATGTCTTACTATGTGAAGTATCGAAAGATGCTTCCTACCCCCATGGTTTCCCTTCTCCTCTTGTGGGATGAACTGGGCATCCCGCATGAAGAACGGAAACAGGTATATGGTTCACCACTACCGGTCATAGGCTTTGAGGTGGATCCTAACTTGATGAAGATATCTCTCAAGGACGAATCGAAGAAGGGACTAGTTCGAGAACTCAAGTCTTTCGCCAGGTATAGTCAGAGGAGGTCGTTACGAGAGTTTGAGCATATCGCGGGCACTCTCAACTGGGCTCTTAACATATGTCCTCTTCTTCGCCCTGGTCTTTCAGCAGTCTACGCCAAGACTAAGGGTAAGACCAACGCAAAAGGAATGATTTGGATCAATCATGCTGTCGTCGAAGAGCTTCAGTGGGCGGCTTTTCATCTTAATCGATCTGACGGCATCTACCTTTTCAAATCCGTTTCTTGGCAGTCCTTCCCTCCTCAATCGGATATCCTTGAAGTCTACTGTGATGCGTCGGGGTCGGGTATGGGTTTCTGGTATCTATCTCTCAACCTCGCATTTCAGTCTAACCTGCCGGAACATCCTCCCGTGGCAGATATCTTTTTCTCTGAAGCTCTTTGCGTAGCTTCTGGTATACACGATGGCATCACTCGGTTGCCGGTCAACGGAAAACTGGCAGTTTATACTGACAGTTTGAATACCGTTTATATGTTCAACACCTTATCCGCCGGACCCGGGTATAATCGTCTTCTTATGGACGTTGTCGAAACCATCCTTGCCTTCGACATCGACTTTCGTGTGTTTCATATTGCGGGAGAGGATAATGTAGTGGCAGATCATCTATCACGTTGGCGAGCACGTGATGCTGTCTCTTGTTCACCAGGGCTTCGAATCGTTCCATTTCAACCCCCTCGGAATGCGCTGGGGGCGGGTAAAAAATGATTCCTACAGCGGTTGAGGCTCGGCAGCCTCCTCGTGCTGCCTGGCCTATGGAGCGTCTAATTCATGAGCGCTCCATCAACCTTGGACTTGCCCTTGACAAAACAACTAATCAGACTTATTCATCGGCCGTCAATTCTTATGTGACTTTCTGCGAAATCCATCATCTTGCTCTTGACCCTACGCCAGACACACTCTCCCTTTTCGTCACTTTTATGTCGGCGCACATCAATCCCCGATCCGTCGACAACTATCTCTCGGGAATATGTAGCATCCTCGAGGAGTACTATCCCACTGTGCGCCAAAATCGACGCTCTCGCTTAGTGTCACGCACACTTAAAGGTGCAAAACGTCGGTTTGGGGTTCCCATTCGCCGCAAGCTTCCTTTGTCTAGGGCTGACCTAGAAGCTACCTCTGCCGCCTTGCCAAATCCCCCATCTCACGATGACTTGTTGTTCATAGCCCAACTTTTCGATAGGTTTTATGGGCTGCTCCGTCTGGGAGAACTTGTCTGGCCTGATAATCCGTCCTTACAGGCTTTCGAAAAACTCACTCTCCCGGACATCGGTAATCCTCGCTGAATCTCATCATTCCTTCGTTCTTCGGCGTCACAAGGCGGACACCAATTTTGAAGGAAGTACTATTGTGGTCCAGCAGGCTCAAACTGCTGATCCTCATCATGCCTTTATAACTTACCTCGCGTCTCGCGACAAGTTATTTCCTTTTAACAGTTTCTTATGGTTGCGCAGTGACGGATCTGTTCCCACTCGCTCGTGGTTCATCAGTCGCCTCAGAGCTTTCTTCCCCGATTCCATTTCGGGTCATTCTCTTCGGGCAGGCGGGGCCACGTCTCTCGCTATTTTGGGGGTGTCATTAGATCGGATCCAGGCCATGGGCCGCTGGTCTAGTGATGCTTTTCGTGTTTACATTCGAAAAAATCCTGCGCTTGTTCACGCTCTCATATTCCATGGAAGGTCTATTCATGATCCGCCTTTCTATTGAACCCCTAAGTCCCCTTACTATATCATTATCGCTATTTATTCTTACCTTTTTATTCTGACTAGTCTGTCAAATCCTGTACTTATATCTCCCTCCCTCCCTCCCTCATTATAGCTGGAGTTATGGCACTTGTATAGTAGGCACAGTCTCGGCCTCGTTGTTTTTCGGGGTCCAAATTTCACTGGGGGCTCCTTGTACTCACAACGGGGTCCCCGAATTGCTGGCTATATCCTCGCAGTCTGCGTTTCATCGAGACCTAAGCGAGGACAATTAGTCGAGTTTAATCTGGTTTACACCAGGGTAATTGGACGAGCGCTCCATAGCAGGCTCGTTTCCCCGGGTCTTCCCGTGGTTTGCCCTTGGTATGGGACTTTCCCTTGGCCACATTCTGGCCGATGCTCCGTGCATCTTCGGCATGTCGATCGTGTCTCACTCACCTCCTTTAGTGGAGCTCTTACAGCCTATGTCTAGCGAGGCCGAGTGACATGGGGGTTTTTACCTCTTCTCACTCGTATTATTCGTCTTGCTAGGTACGCTGTTTAGTTTGTATTTTTCTCTCTCTTCTCACTCGTATTATTCGTGTCAATAGCAATTTTGCGCACCCATCCTGTTACCCTCCCTTACTTTCTGTGTCGGGCACTTGTATAGTAGGCACAGTCTCGGCCTCGTTGTTTTTCGGGGTCCAAATTTCACTGGGGGCTCCTTGTACTCACAATGGGGTCCCCGAATTGCTGGCTATATCCTCGCAGTCTGCGTTTCATCGAGACCTAAGCGAGGACAATTAGAGTGGTTTAAGCAATTTTGCACGCAGTACTTTCGGTACTAATGAGACATGTTGAACTGGAATATTCAAAGACTTTGATTTAGGGAAAGGTTTAGAAATTATGGAGCAATACTACATGGAAAGGTTTAGGTAGCTAACTTCAGGTTGGGCTCTAAGTCTCTAACAGCGAGGATTAGAACGAGGATACTCTGCGACAAGGTGTAGTAGAACGTCTCCCAAGGTCTAACCGACACGGAGGTGGCCAAATAAGGAAAGGTTTAGGTCCGCGTGAGTAATTTACGAGAGGTTGGCCGTAAGGTCAAGTCGACATTGACAACGACATTTTACAATTGAGCAGCACTTATGACGCTCCAAAGCGAACTTTAATAAATTGCGCGTTACACTATCGAGTGCGCGATACACAACATCGAAAGCGCGACATAACATCAAGTGCGCGATACACAACAACGGAGTGCACAACACACACAGCCCACAAGTGTTGTGTTCCAAAACTTAGTATCACCTTATAACACAGCAGGAAGAGTTTGATCAGGGTGGCAAGGTATACTAGACAGTGGAAGCTGCATAATTATTGTACTAGAAAAGATACCAAGTAGATGGTAGTAGGGCACGAGAGATTAGACGGCAATATTCACGTCGCCGACAAAATAGTCCTGAGACCAGGTATCAATACGACGAGGGGCAGATGGGACATAAGGATTACGGATATCACGCAAATATTATATCGGATGGTTGGGGCTTTACCAAGTCAGGCGGCATGCCCACATGACGAAGAACACTTGGAAAATGGAAGTAAATCAGCGACAGTGATGGATGGGAACAAAAAATTGATTGATGTACCGAAGAGCTAGATGCAGGTGACCTTGGAAACGTAGTAGACGGGAGGCTGACTCGATAGCGGTCCCGCCCAGTCACGGGTTTTGAAAGTGAAACTTGACACGGGTGAAACTCCCGTACCCCCAACGTATCTACCAGGATTGACCTTGTCAGTTGCTGGCGGATAATATCGCTCCACCAAAAAAAAAAAAAAAAAAAAGAAAGTGAAACTTGAGTAATTTCGGGTTGTGGTGAGTGCCACTAAGTGGCGAGAGGCAGAAACGGAGAAGGTGAGCGGTCGTTTCAAAAGGTGAAATTCTGCGCGCTACTCGTTAGAAAGTGAAAGATCGCACTGCCGAAGTTTCCAATGAAGCCCACTGTGACGTGAACTCTGACAAATATTCACGGTGAGAGACAGAGCGCTTCGGGAATTGGCGTGATCAGTCCCGGCAAGTCCCACAGTCTGAGAGCAAATTTCCTGAATCCTGACTTGACTTTAATATAGTTACACCAGTCTAATTGGACGACCTGGTGTCCTTTCTGATAACTAACGTCTCTCTCGGGTTCTTGCCATCGTACCTGCGGCATGCCCACAACAATCAGTTCGAAGAGGTCCGGAACGGGTTCAAGAATCCCGCAAGTCCTTGAACCGTGGACTGTCGGAACAATGGTTCAGATCCTCCTGTTGGAACTTCGAATCAGACTTCGTTCAAACCGCGGTTCATAACTGGACCTGGTCACCACTACTGGCGTGGTGCATGCAGGAACTTGCACGAAGCAAAAGAGATGCGAGGACTGGAAGCAGCGGTGGTGGAACGTAATGGGTTATACATTGTGAAAGCACAGAGTGCTTTTGATCACGAGCAAAAACTCGTTGCTCGTACACTGGCAGCTGATGATCTCGTAAACACTTGATTGTCGAGCCCAGCTTCGAAGATCTTTAGCCGTCCAATTTTAGCTAGAAGTAGCTACAAAAATGACAGATTGTATCGCGGAGTCAGTGGTGTGTCGCGCACTCGATGTTGTGTGTCGCGCAATCGATAGTGTATCGCGCAATTTATTAAAGTTCGCTTTGGAGCGTCATAGGATGTCGTTGAATGACGTAGGAGTCGATCCTATTTATATGCTCCTCAGCGCGGAAACATATTGTATGTACATGTGGGACAAATGAGAGAAGACATGACAGCAGATTTCGAAATTAATTGCTTGAACAGTGGGTGATCAGACGGAAACTGCCGCGGAGTCAGTGGTGTCAGTGAATATTAATAGGAACGCTCGAAGTTGGAGGCACTCACGTCGCCCACGCCAGGCGCCTATGACCTGTATATCGTATCGGAGCCTGAGTTCTCGTCTGAATCTATGTCAAAAGTGTTCGAAATTCCTACGTGCGCGATTTCCCCGCCTTATGATGGAGCCAATCACCGAATCCCTACGTTTCAGTTGCATTCCTGACCTTACTGATCACATAGTCAAGGGTGAACATCCTGAGTCTACAAATAGTCATTATCATATCTGCAAGTGCACCTGGGACCGACCGAGTTATTCTCCGGTATGTGCTAGTCCAACAATCAACATGAACTGATAATTCTCACATCTTCAGGTCACGGTGGCAGTCAAGGTTATTAGGGTACTACAACCTAATAACGTCTTGGATCTCAATGAGAGATACGACGAATTACTACAAGAAATTAGAGTATGGGGAAGACTTCAAAACGAACATATTTTGCCTGTGCTCGGATACGTATACGGGCATGGTCATTTACCTAGCCTTGTGTTTCCTTGGATGGAGAATGGGAGCTTAACCAACTTCTTGCGCGAACACGAGACCTTAGAGCGTGGCGAACGCTTTCGCTTGGTGAGTTCTTCTGATCATGGTGGGATTCATGTACAAACGAATTTCCGTATGTTCAGCTGCGAGATATCGCCTTGGCACTGCAATATTGTAGGTCTGCTCATCTACAAAAGTGTAGACTCTCAAGTGGATTTTTTATCAGTGCATTATATCGCTGTAGTTCACGGAGATCTAACAGGTGTGAGTTCTTACCAAAATCAATAAGGCAGATGAGCACTAATTATCTCCGATGTGCTGGTGCGTCAGGACAACATTTTGGTTGACTCGCAGGGGCGTGCTTTTGTAACGGGCGTCGGGCTTTCCAAGAGGCTTAACGAGTTCGCGTCCAGCCTAGAGTCTGGTTCGGGCGACATCCGTTCGGCCACTATTCGCTGGATAGCTCCCGAGTTAGTCAATGATGAAGAGACCTTTCCCACTTCCAAAAGCGATGTGTGGTCTTTTGGTTGCAACATGATTCATGTACATCAACTCATCCATTGGCATTCAAACCTACGCTATGTATCTAACGACCATCTCAGGTGCTCTCTGGGCAGTTGCCCTGGCGGTCAATTCGATCTAACCACATTCCCCTCCAATTACTTCACAAGAAGGTACCGCCACTACCACCGGTAATTAAGGATCAGGTCCAAGACTCATCCTTCCTCCGAAAATGCTTTTCTTTTGCGCCAACAGACCGCCCATCCGCAGATCAGACACTAGCCTTTGTACGCGAAGCGCTAAGAACGGGAATGCCGCGGACCGCGCAAGTTGTGGCGGTACGTTTGTTGAATAAGTGCTCGTATACATATGCAAGCTGATCTTCGTATCAGCACGATCACGAAAAAGGCATTTCTCTTGTCGAACAGCATGATCACAAAGGCATTCCTGATGTTGTAGCCGAGTTCAAACGACGTGTTTTTCTGGTTCCATCACATTTGATCCATATCCCAAAAATGGAATTGATCTCGCGGGACAAACTTATTACGATACTGAAACCAGAGACGATCACCGAGGAGGACATCCGTCGGTGCGGGGGGTGGTCGAGGCAGTCTGCCATAGAGTCGGCTGTGATCGACCTGCTCAAATATGCCATTCTATCGCACCGATGGGGAGAATCGGAGCCAACATTCCAAGACCTAAAATGCGAAGGAGCGGGTTACAAGAAGCTGGAGAAGTTTTGCTCAAAAGCAAAGGAGTATGGCTGTGATCTCGCATGGTCTGATACCTGCTGCATTAACAAAGAAAGCAGCTCAGAGCTCGACGAAGCAATTCGGTCGATGTACATGTGGTACCGCGAAGCCTATATATGCATAGTGCACCTGGCTCAGACAAATTCGTGGGATACGCTGGAAAATGACGAGTGGTTCTTTCGTGGCTGGACGTTACAGGAGCTCCTTGCACCCCTTAGGATGAGGTTTTATTACGGTTCTACATGGACGCCCCTTACACAAAATTCCAACGACAAAGACGACGCCAAGGTTGTTCATGCTCTTTATCGCGCTACCAATATCCCCGAAAACGACCTGCGCAACTTTCGCTCCGGGCCAAATCGTGCCTGGGAGAAGATGAACTGGGCAGCGAGTCGGAAGACAACCCGTATTGAAGATGTTGCCTACTCTCTCACCGGCATCTTTGACATCACCATGACGGTCGCATATGGAGAAGGAGATCGAGCTTTTAAAAGATTCATGGCAGAGCTTATTGAGAAGTGCAAGGAATGGCAAATTCTTGTGTGGGCCGGCGGACTCCCTGGTCGTCCAACAGAGCCTTCCTGTTATCACACAACAGACGAAGCAGCGCTCGAGATGCTCAAGAACCACGAGATCTCGTGGTGGGGAGAGGGTAGCGGTGATGACGGCTTCTCAGTCACGAAGCGTGGCGTGCAGGTCAAGCTACTCATGGTCCCCGCCTCCATTGACCAGAGTCTCTGGCAGTCGGTATTCCTTTCCCGTCCCGCTGATAGCCTCATGACATCCGAGTCACCGCTCGAAGAGCTGGTTGTTCAATCCCCTTTCTTTCCACCTGCATCTACGACAGAGTGGGCGATCGGGATCGTTAACTACCACGACCATGATGACGCTATGAAAGGGAAGTTGAAAGCAGGACAAATTTATATATGTTTCCTCTTGAGGCGGTTTTCTCGCCCTGGACTGGATACCGTGCGTAACCACTGGAAAAGGGAAGGTTACGGAGAGGATTTTGACGGTTCGTTGCAAACACGACTTCGAAAAAGAAGTAGAGATTGTTTGGTTATAAAATCTGGAATAGTGGTAGAGGATTCGAGTTGATTATCTGGAGAAGACCAGTGTAGCACGTACAGTAGAACGCGCGCTCAATCATGTTACGAACGGCTCACAGTATGTTCAATATACCACATCTGTGATGAGAATGAGTACATATCAACAGACAGGTTCTGACAAATGATTGAGATGGATATAACTTTCAGACAGCACAGCTTAGGGATCTACCAATAATCAGAAGATGCTTGAGTACCGTGATATTCCTTTCCTTTGAGAGGTTTGTCAGATGAAAGGCCACCGCCAAGTTTTTAGCGTATGAATGGTGTGTTTAAGTTCTCGGCATCGCGTTCTCGTTGAATCATCTTCTCGAACGCCCGGCCGTAAGTTATGAATGATAACTGGAAAACTTTCCGAGGAGAAGCTGAAGCCATCGCGGGGCATGAAAGTGAATTCCTTTTCATGGACGGAATATAAATAGAGGCTTCGGCACATTAATGACTGGGCCTAGTTAAGGTGAACCTCCGAAGATCTATACACCGCAAAAATGTTGTCAGGAGGTTTCGAACCAACTCCAAGAGACACAGATTTTAAATCTGTTGTAGTAACCACTTGGCGAAGACCAGTTAGATGGACTTCTGAGGAAACCCTCCATGAGTGAATGTCAAGGCGTGTTCCGATAAAAAAAAACCTGTGATTCGGCAGGTTTCGAACCTGCACACTTTGAAGAGAAACAGATTTTGATTCTGTTGCGGTAGCCACTTGGCTAGGACCAGTTAGGATGAACACCTGACGAAACCATCCATGAGTGGGTGTCGAAGTGTGTTCCGATAGGAAAAAAAAACTTGTCGTCGGCAGGTTTGATAGATTTTGATTCGATTGCGGAAACCACCAGTAAGATGGGCCTCCAAGAAAACAATATATGAGTGAATCCTCAAGGCGTGTTCCGATAGAAAAAAAACCTGTCGATCGGCAAGTTTCGAACCTGCACTGGCACAGGCCAAGAGACAGATTTAGATTCTGTTGTGGTAACTACTATGGCCAGGACAAAGTTGAGATGGAGCTCCGAGGAAACCATCCATGAGCGAATCTTCGAGGCATGTTCTGGTAGAAAAAAACCTGTCAATCGGCAAGTTTCGAACAAGCACAGTCCAAGAGAAACAGATTTTGATTCTGTTGCGGTAACCACTTAGTTAAGACCAGTTAGATGAACCTCCGACGACATGAGTGAATGTCAGGGTACGTATGTTCCCAGAGAACAAAAAACTTGTTGTTGGCAGATTTCGAACCTGCGCAGTCCAAAGGAAACAGATTTCGATTCTGTTGTGGTAATGATTCACTTCGGCCAGGATGCTTCCCAAGTTGACATGAACCTCCGAAGAACTGCCCACGAGTGAATGTCAAGGTGTGATAAGACATTTGTCGACAGGTTTTGAATCCCCATTACCCAAGATTTCTTATCTGTTCTGGTGCCGGTTGGCTATGACTACATAAGATAGACCTTGAAGGATCTATCCATGCGTGAATGTTCAAGGCGTGATAAAAGGGGAAAAAAGATTGTTGAGTGCGCAGGTTTCAAACCTGCAACAAATTTCTGTCCTGTCACACTTAGCACTTGGCTAAGACTGGTCAAGACGGACGTCTCTAGTACGAGTCGAAGAATATCATGCATTGACAGCAGAATCATAGGATTAGCAGTCATTTGCCAACGCAAAATGAAATATTCGATGGACGCAAAACAAGGGCGAGACCCGGGTCCGGCTGGCGCTATGTTCATAATAGTTATGTTAATTCTCACGGGGTCAAAAGTAGGATTGTACAGCCACTGAGCCAGCTGATATTGACCGGTGACCAGCCGACCTTGTGGTACAAGGTAATATGACAGCTTTATAACACCATCTATCGGTCATATTGCGAGCTCAGACCCCAGGTGCCACCATGTACCGTGTACCTGCGGCCCTCAAAGCGTATGGAAAGTCAATAGGAGGGCAATATGCAAGTGCACGAAATTGTAAGTTGTATCTTTCACTCAATCGTACAATACCAATTCGCTCTTAACCAATCGAAGCGCTTATTCAGTAGAACGTCGATTGATGGGCGCCATTGACCAGCAGGAGGACATGAAATTCCAGGGCTGGTCAGGGTGATAAACAGGAGCAAGAGGGGAGTTGCCTGGGCCAATAGTGGTTCCTTCTTCCATCCCGGCGCCTGCTGCCATGTCTCGAACAATCACACTAATAGTTGATCGAGACATAGCTGCAAAACCCTACCTGAATCTCCGTTACCTGAGTCTCAACATGCTACCTCCACCTAAATCATTCTTGACACCGAGTAGGGCAGCAGTGATGCACATTCTGTCCCTTTCATCCCTCTTCCTAGTAGCGCCTTGCCTGCGTTCATCACCACTACATCTCGTTTGAATATCGAGCTAATGCCGCTTGCTCAGGATATCACAACTAATTGGATTTGCAGCAACTGATACTACTTGGGAATACTTCGTACTCTCTGTCATGCATCGTCTATACATTTCCGGCCAAGAAGACGACAATTCGTAACTGACTCGAGTTCTACCGACCGAGTTGATTCTTACCCCATAGTCCAATTACGTCAAATTCCATTGTAACGAGATCCGACTAGTCCTCGGTCCTTTGCTTACGATTTCTGTTTGACAGAAGTGAAAGCATCCACCGTGACGAAGGAGCATACTGACCACCCTCCCCAAATCATTATCGGCTCTTCCGAGATTCTGGATAAGGAAGATGAGACGGTCACCCGTACAGCCATCCAGGCTCGACGGCTGCTTTCTCTCCTTGCACAGAAGAGGGAAACAAAGGAAACCTCGTATGGAATTTCTTTGCGTCGACTTCTGTACTTCCTTTGCGTGCCATGACGGAGTTTCAAAAATAACTCGGTGTGAGTTGAGTGGCTTATCTTACCGCTCATAGAACCGCGTCTTGACAGTTTCCTTTGTTCGTTGATATAGAAATTTGATGTAGAAATTCTCTCTCCTATCTTACTGCTCCGTGATGGTTGCAAACAATAAGCTAATCAGAAGTGAACATATTGCTTCAAGTACTTCGACTCCGATAACAAGGTACGTGCTAGTAGCTGATGTTACTCAGTCACCCCTAGACGTCTAGACCCCAGAACTCCTCGGCTACTACTAGTCGACTGAATCTTAGTAAATCCATTTATCTTCTGGCATAGAAGGTAGCTGTGGTAGTCATACGCTTAGCCGGGTTTCCTCGGGGCTTGTCGTTCTCGTCACTCACTCGTTAGACCAGAATTTGACCATCGACGGTGAGCCCACTCGTTGGACGAGAATTTGAATATCGACGGTAAGCCTCACTTCCTGGACGACGAGCCTCACTTGTTGCCCGTCTAGGTCTATTGTTCAGCTTTAATTTTGTAATTCTGTTTATTACCATATCCTAATACACATTTTTCTATCCACTTCCTGTCCGCCTATGAAGCCTGTGCCTCTTCAAGCTTCAGGTGCGCGCTGATTGATGTGCAGTAACAAGTCTTCTTCGACTATTTCCGAAGAATTAAAACTTGGCGACTCAGTACTGCTGGGTAAGGTACTTTCTGCTCGCATATAAAGTTAAGCACCTTGGCATCGCGCATTTCTAACGCCCGCTACGTTCAACCCTACAGCCTCCCCAATACTACACCGAACCTCTAACCCGCGCCCTCCCGTGCCAGGCCTAACCCGAGTTGCCGTTCACGAGTGCGAGAAGGGTTGTCCTGCAGTAGTTGCGAGGAATAGTCGTTTTGTATCTGGAAAGCGAGCTCTCGGGTGTGGTAGAGGGTGGGGATGGCGGTAGTACCGGCGCAGGCTCGTGTTTTTGAATACCCGGCGATGATGATGCTGATAAGATGTGAGCACTCCATACCTGCAGGCCTGGGAGATGCGGTTGAGGCCCGAAACATCAATGATGAGTAACTCCGTGACGGTATGTCAGCGGCATAATGTAAGATGAGTTGAGCGGAGGAAAGGTGGAGAAGGACGCGATGCCATACGGGGGAATGGGCGGTAAAAGGGTGTCTTCATGAATTAATGGAGAAGGATGAGTGCAGCGAAAGTGACGTAAGAGGGGAGATTAGTGGGATGACTTGGGAATTAGATGAGGAGTGGGGGGTACCGGTAATGAAGAACCCGAGTTGTAGTGATTAAGGAACCGGTAAGCCATAGGCGGTCATTACGTACCTTGGGAAACCGAGAGAGATAATTTCTATATTTATATTCCAGGGTCCGAAGAAGTAACTCAGAATGGCTTAGATACAAGCTTTGATCCTCTCCTAGTCCGACCGCGCATCATGCATCAGTCATGTCTAGTCAGCGACATCTCGTCTGGCCTCTTTGGTTTTCCCATTGGCCCGATACCTCTAAGTTCACTCTTCAGATTAATATTAATTATCACGAGATGCTGCTTCAAAATGTCTATTTATTGGTGCATGATCTCGTCTCAATACTCAGCCTAAGCGTCTACAATGGTCAGTTACCCTCCCCTCGACGGATCTCTCTTCATCCCTGAATTGCTGGAATTCAATGCGCAACATAACTCGGACGCTACTTTCTTTGTCTACGACAAACCTGACAGCAATGACCTAGTCTCCATCTCACACTCAGACTTCTATAGAGCTTGTCATCGGGCCGCCCACGCAATTAGGCCAGCCTCCACAGGCGCAGACAAAGAAGTGGTTGCCCTCATCGCGAACTCTGACACCCTTCTTTACCAGACAGTATTCATGGGTATAATATTCGCTGGGCTAATCGTGCGTACATATATCTTCTGAATGAGCGGGTTTCTAATCACTGCTATTTCAAGCCATTCCCCATGTCCCCTCGTAATTCGGCAGCGGCAGTCACGAGCATGATGCAGAAAACAAGATGCCGTCGTATAATCACGACTCATCACTCTCTTGCTTCCCTCATCGACGGAGTCAAAGCGAGTCTTGTGTCTGACACTCAAACGAGCCAGCTGCAGATCGACGAGATTCCGGCGCTGAGTCACCTGTACACCGCGCTCGTTAGTGGTACTCCAAACGAGGCCATCGTCCCGTACTCTTCCCCAGGTTTACGGTCATCTGAGAACGATGTATTATTCTACCTGCACTCATCTGGCAGCACTGGCTTCCCCAAACCTATTCCAGTAGGTAACCTGACTGCCGTCCACTGGTGCACATCGCGTGAGTTGTAAAGTAATCTCCACAACAAACAATACTAAGATGGAGTGGCATTAGCATCTATTGCCGGCCTCATAGACGCTCCCGTTCATATCCGCATCAATGCTGCGTCCTTACCATCATTCCATACCCTTGGTGTAAATTTTCAGCTGTTCGTCCCCATCGCCAGCTTGAGCAGTGTGTCTATTTTTCCACCTACATCCTTCCTCGATCCCTTGGCGGCCCCCGTAATACCCAACTCGCAAAACATCTTGGACTCTGTACTCAAGACGAAATCGAACGCTATGATAGTCGTTCCTGCCTTTCTTGAACAATGGGCGTTTTCGCCTAGTGCTGTCGATGTTTTGAAGACCCTCGAATATATTGTAAGTTTGTTATTGATGCTGTGCCAAGGAATGAGTCGCATTAATACCAATACAGGCCTATGGTGGTGGTCCTCTTGCGCCTAAGATGGGAAATGCCCTGATGAATGCAGGGGTTAAAGTTTGTTGTGGTTACGGCGCTACAGAAATTGGTATCGTCACTTATTCCATCCGAAATCTGGTCGATCAAAAGTTTTGGGAATGGCTTCGATTTGGACCAAATTGCAAGATCAGATGGGATCCCCAGGGTGATGGTACATATGAATGTCAAGTTTTGGTGCGTCTCCGAGTTGATACTTAAACATCCTCTCAGCGTTAAACACTTTCTCGTAGACAACCCCGACGTATCAACTGTCGGTAGAGAATCTTCCGGACGTCAAGGGTTATGCCACTTCGGATGTATTTATCAAGCACCCGACGATAGAAGGTTTATGGAAGATGTACGACTGAAATTTGTGATATTCGTCTTTTCTGACATTTTCCTTGCAGTGTAGGAAGAATTGATGACGTTTTGGTACTCTCGTCTGGGGAGAAGACAGTACCAGCTCCTATGGAAAGCACCATCTGTGCCAACCCCTACGTAAACGGCGCAGTCCTCTTCGGCCGTGGACGTAATCAAGTTGGGATCCTCATAGAGCCACGAGCAGGGTGTGAAATTGACGTTGATGACGAAAAGCAACTTGCTGAGTTCAGGAACCGAGTGTGGTAAGTCCCCTACAAGATCCTATTCTATTGTTGAGTCTAGAGATATTCTTGAAGGTCGGACGTAGAGGAAGCGAATAAAGAAGCTCCTGCCTTCAGCAGGATCTTCAAAGAGATGATTCTTGTGACGCGCAGTGACAAGCCCATGCCTCGAGCTGGAAAAGGGACCGTCAACAAGAAAGCAACCGTCAAACTGTATGAGGAGGAGATCGATGCCCTGTAAGCATAGTACCCATTCGTCACTCTGTCAACTAGACTTCACGGCCGACAGATATGAAACTGTAGAGGGCAGCGCTAAAGCAGGTATCGACGTGCCTTTGCCTACAAGCTGGACTGCAGCAGACGTCGAGGAATGGCTCAAAGTCCACGCTGCTGCTGTAAACGCTGACAAGGCAGTTGATCCTGATGCAGACCTTTTTGCTCAGGGTTTCGACAGGTGAGTCGAAAACTAGTCAAGGCTAGTGTTCTGCTTACATTGTACATCTAGTCTGTCTGCGACATTCCTCAAAAACCGCATTATCGGCTCTCTCAGCTCGTCTTCAGATCGCGACATTCAGGCATCGGCATCGCGGATTGACCAGAACATCATATTTTCGAGTCCTTCGATTCGCCAGCTCGCGAGGAGCGTCATTAATGCAGTATTGCAGCAGAATGGTGCAGGCACCGTCGACCCCAAGGCTGATATCGAGAACATGATCGAGAGGTATTCAGTCGGATTAGAGGCCAACACCACTCTAGCGAATCGGCGCAGCCAAAGCGAACATGTGGTTATTCTGACTGGGTCTACTGGTGGTCTTGGATCATACCTGCTTGCAGATCTACTCCAGCGCGAGGACGTATCTGTGGTATATGCCTTCAATCGCCCGTCAAAGGGGGCATCCATCCAACAGCGACAGGAAGATGGGTTCAAAGATCGCGGTTTAGATTTTACCCTGCTTCAGTCAGACAAGCTAGTATACACAGAAACCGATACATCTAATGATCACTTGGGTCTGGATGAGGAGTTATATCAGAAGGTTTGCGTCATTTTCAGTGTCATGGAATTAACTAAAAATGGCGTAGATCCGCACGTCTGTTACCGTTATCATTCACAACGCTTGGCGACTCGACTTTAACCTGGCGCTCTCGTCATTCGACTCTCATGTGCGAGGAATGAGGAATCTTATAGACTTGGCATTGTCTTCTCCGCGTCATCCAAAGCCGCGTTTCATGTTCGCATCTTCTGTCTCATCTGCTCAAAGTTGGGGTAGAGAGAAAGGGCCATTCCCTGAGGAAGTAGAATACGACGCAGGGATCGCAGTAGGTCTTGGCTATGGCGCGAGCAAATATGTTTCGGAAAGGGTAAGTCACTAGCTACGTCGGGGGGCATAGATTCTACGAATACTGATTTCAATAAGATTCTCGTCAAGAGCAAGTTACCGGCAACATCATTCAGAATTGGACAAGTATCGGGAGGACCTCCGCGAGGAGCTTGGTCCACGACAAACTGGGTGCCGATCTTCGTCAAATCAAGTGTGAGCCTAGGTGCACTTCCGGAAGCTCAAGGAGTAAGTCCATCACTATCGAGGGTATCAATTAATGACTTACGCGGTTTAGTTTGTGTCTTGGATCCCTCCCCACGCGATATCAAATGCCATTCTTGATGTAGCTTTCGCGGAAGAAGAACCTCCCATCGTGACGAATCTGGTGCATCCAAGGCCAACCGCGTGGAAGACGTTGGTACAGTCCATTGCGAACGCCATGGTTGAGCATAAAATAACAAGTGACCCGCTACCTTTTGTGCCATTCTCGGAGTGGCTCGAAAGGCTCGAATCGAGTGCCAAGGACGTGAACGAAGAGACCATGAAGCGCATCGTAGGTGTATCTCGATAGCTTGCCCGAACGGTTTCCCATATCATCTTCAATTACAGCCTTCTATTAAGCTTCTCGACTTCATGCGTGCCATGGGTCGATCAGACGTCGTGATCAGGGCATCTGGAGAGATGAACACCGAAGCGGGTGGCCTGACTTTATTCGCCACCGCTGTAGCCGAGCGCGCCAGTCCAACGATGAGGGAGCTGAAGCCGCTGTCTTCGGCAGACGCGGCACAGTGGGTGGATTACTGGGTGGACATGGGGATGTTTCAATGAACATATGAGTAAGCGGCGGTTATTCATTGTCACCTTGTCTTTAAATAACATGGCCCAGGACGACTAGAACTTGGGAGATCGTGCTTGTAGTTGGAGCTAGATTTGAATTGTTTTTCAAGAAATGCTGATGCGATGCAACTTTGAGTTTCGCCTGTTTGCTCAGCTAACTGTTTGAATTTCAAATATTTTGTTCACATTTTGTACAACTTGAACATGTAAACTTTTCCTAAATATATCTCGATAACCCTGATGAGTGTTAGTACAAGCCTACAAGGTGAGCTTTAAGGTAAGCTAGTAGGCAAGAGGGAGGTTACGGACAAAGATTTCGATGGTACGTTGCAAACACGACTTCGAAAAAGAAGTAGAGATTGTTCGGTTATAAGTTCTGGCATAGTGGTAGAGAATCCGAGTTGATTATATGGGGAAGACCAGCTGTGTGGCGCAGCATGCTCAATCGTGTTAAGAACGGCTCACACACAGAATCTTGAATTTTGATAGGCTTGTAATCATGACTCCAAATGTCGGGGTCGGCCACTTCCTAGAAGCACAACCTTGTACATTTTGGGTGTATGCGGAGTTTTAAAGCGTACTCTACTGATGAGTTCTTCCAGACGCCTTCAACACACATTCCCTTCTCAGACAAGGCGACTAGTTCACGAGACTACTAGGGAGCCGAATCACTTCAGAAGTCACTCGGAATGGCTTCATGCACACACATACTAGTCCGATCGCCATCAAATCTACTAGTCATATCTAGCCAGCCTCGAAATCAACTATGCCGCATCAATATTTAGACCGTCTGTATATCCAGATTATCAGGAATAGACAGCTCAGCGCTCAGTTCCCTTTCCCATTGGTGCGATACATGTAAGTTCAAACGAATAAGCTTCATTAATATCAATTTTCTTCGAAATGCCGTTTGAAAATGACTATTTATTCGTGCGCGAATAGTCAGCCCAAGTGTCTACAATCGTTCATCATGGTAAGTGCGTATCATCGAAGTCATGTTAATTACCCTCCCCTCGACGGATCTCTGTTCCTCCCTGAATTGGTGGAATTCAATGCGCAACATAACTCGGACGCTACTTTCTATGTCTACGACAAACCTGACAGCAATGACCTAGTCTCTATCTCACACTCAGACTTCTATAGAGCTTGTCATCGGGCCGCCCAGGCAATTGGGCCAGCCTCCGCAGGCGCAGACAAAGAAGTGGTTGCCCTCATCGCGAACTCCGACACCCTTCTTTATCAGACAGTATTCATGGGTATAATATTCGCTGGGCTAATCGTGTGTACATATATTTTCCGAGTGAGCAGGTTTCTAATCACTGCTATTTCAAGCCATTTCCCATGTCCCCTCGTAATTCGGCAGCGGCAGTCACGAGCATGATGCAAAAAACAGGATGCTGTCGTTTAATTACGACTCAGCACTCTCTTACTTCCCTGATCGACGGAGTCAAAGCGGGTTTTGTGTCTGCCACTCAAACGAGCCAGCTGCAGATCGACGAGATTCCAGCGCTGAATCACCTGTACCCCGCGCTCGTTAGTGGTACTCCAAATGAGGCCATCGTCCCGTACTCTTCCCCAGGTTTACGGTCATCTGAGAACGATGTATTATTCTACCTGCACTCCTCTGGCAGCACTGGCTTCCCCAAACCCATTCCATTAACTAACCTAATTGCCATCCACTGGTGCATAACACGTAAGTTAGTAAAATAATCTGCACGGCGAACACTGCTAAGATGGAGTGGCGTTAGCATGTATTCTCGAACACATTAACGTTCCCGCTCCTATCCGCATCGGTACTGCGTCCTTACCATCATTCCATACATTTGGTGTATATTTTCAGCTGCTCGTCCCCATCGCCAGCCTGACCAGCGTGTCTATTTACCCGCCTACATCCCTCCTCGATCCCTTGGCGACCCCTGTAGTACCCAACTTGCAAAACATCTTGGACTCTGTACTCAAGACGAAATCGAACGCTTTGGCAGTCGTGCCTGCCTTTCTGGCACAATGGGCGTGTTTGCCGAGTGCAGTCGATGTTCTGAAGACCCTCGAATATGTTGTAAGTTTGTTATTGAAGCTGTGACAAGGAATGACTCGCGTTCATACCAATCATGATGCAGTTCCATGGTGGCGGTCCTCTTGCGCCTAAGATGGGAACTGCCCTGGTGAATGCAGGGGTCAAGCTTTCTTCCGGTTACGGCGCTACAGAATGTGGTATCATCACTTGTGTCTTCCGAAATTCGGTCGAGCAAAAGTTGTGGGACTGGGTGCGATTTGGACCAAATTCCAAGATCAAATGGGATCCACAGGACGACGGTACATATGAATGTCAAGTGTTGGTGCGTCTCCGAGTTGATATTTAAGCATCCTCTCAGCGTTGAACACTTTCTTGCAGACAATCCCGACGCATCAAGTGTCAGTAGAGAATCTTCCAGACGTCAAGGGTTATGCTACTTCGGATGTATTTATCAAGCACCCGACGATAGACGGTTTGTGGAAGATGTACGATTGAAATTTGTGCCACTCATATTCTCTGACATTTTCCTTGCAGTGTAGGAAGGATCGATGACGTTTTGATACTCTCGTCTGGGGAGAAGACAGTACCAGCTCCCATGGAAAGCATCATCTGCGCTAACCCCTACGTAGACGGCGCAGTCATCTTCGGCCGTGGACGCAATCAAGTTGGGATCCTCGTAGAGCCACGAGCAGGGAGTGAAATTGATGTTGATGACGGAAAAAAACTTGCTGAGTTCAGGAACAGAGTATGGTAAGTTCCCTAAAAGATCGTATGCTGCCGTTCAGTCTGAGGATGTTCTTGAAGGCCAGAGATAGAGGAAGCGAATAAAGAAGCTCCTGCCTTCAGCAGGATTTTCAAAGAGATGATTCTTGTGACACGCAGTAAGAAACCCATGCTTCGAGCCGGAAAAGGGACCGTCATGAAGAAAGCAACCGTCGAGCTGTATGAGGCGGAGATCAATGCACTGTGAGCATAGTACCCATTTGTCACTCTGTCAACTAGACTTCACGGCCGACAGATATGAAAAAGTGGAGGGCAGCACTAGAGCAGGTATCGATGTACCTTTACCTACAAGCTGGACCGCGGAAGACATCGAGAAATGGCTCAAGATCCACGCTGCTGCTGTAAACGCCGACAAGGCAGTTGATCCTGATACAGACCTTTTTGCTCAGGGCTTTGACAGGTGGGTCGAAAACGAGTCAAGGCTAGTGCTCTGCTTACTCCGTAAATCTAGTCTGTCTGCAACATTCCTCAAAAACCGCATTATTGGCTCTCTCAGCTCGTCCCCAGATCGCGACGTTCAGGCATCAGCATCGCGGATTGACCAGAACATCATATTTTCAAGTCCTTCGATTCGCCAGCTCGCGAGGAGCGTCATTAATGCAGTATTGCAGCAGAATGGTGCAGGCACCGTCGACCCCAAGGCTGATATCGAGAACATGATCGAGAGGTATTCAGTCGGATTGGCAAACTCTGTCACAGAAGCCAACATCACTCTGGTTAATGGGTGCAGCCAAAGCGATCATGTGGTTGCTCTGACTGGGTCTACTGGTGGTCTTGGATCATACCTACTTGCAGATCTACTCCAGCGCGAGGACGTATCTGTGGTATATGCCTTCAATCGCCCGTCAAAGGGGGCATCCATCCAACAGCGACAGGAAGATTCGTTCAAAGATCGGGGTTTAGATTTTACCCTGCTTCAGTCAGACAAGCTAGTGTACGTAGAGACCGATACATCCGATGATCACTTGGGTCTGGATGAGGAGTTATATCAGAAGGTTTGCGTCATTTCCAGCGCCATCTAATTAACTAAAGATGGCGCAGATCCGCACGTCTGTCACTGTCATCATCCACAACGCTTGGCGACTCGACTTTAACCTGGCGCTCTCGTCGTTCGACTCTCATGTGCGGGGAATGCCGAATCTTATAGACTTGGCTCTATCTTCTCCGCGTCATCCAAAGCCGCGTTTCATGTTCGCATCTTCCATCTCATCTGCTCAGAGTTGGAATAGCGTGAAAGGACCTTTCCCTGAGGAAGTAGAATACGACGCAAGGGTCGCAGTTGGTCTTGGCTATGGCGCGAGCAAATATGTTTCGGAAAGGGTAAGTCACGAGCTACGTTGGGGGGCATAGATTCTACAAACACTGATTCCAATAAGATTCTCGCGAACAGCAAGTTACCGGCAACATCATTCAGAATTGGACAAGTATCGGGAGGACCTCCGCGAGGAGCTTGGTCCACGACAAACTGGGTGCCGATCTTCGTCAAATCAAGTGTGAGTCTAGGCGCACTTCCGGAAGCTCAAGGAGTAAGTCCATCACTATCGAGGGTATCTATTCATGACGTACGCGGTTTAGTTTGTGTCTTGGATCCCTCCCCACGCGATATCAAATGCTATTCTTGATGTAGCTTTCGCGGAAGAAGAACCTCCCATCGTAGTGAATCTGGTGCATCCGAGACCGACCGCGTGGAAGACGTTGATGCAGCCCATTGCAGATGCAATGGTTGAGCATAAAATAACAAATCACCCGCTACCTTTTGTGCCATTCTCGGAGTGGGTCGAAAGGCTCGAATCGAGTGCCAAGGACGTGAGCAAAGAGACCATGAAGCGCATCGTAAGTGTATTTCGATAGCTTGCCAGAACGTTTTCTCATATAGTCTTCAATCGCAGCCTGCTATCAAGCTTCTCGACTTCATGCGTTCCATGGCTCGATCAGACATCGCGATCAGGGCGTCTGGAGAGATGGCCTCCGAAGCGGGTGGCATGAAGTCATTCGCCACCGCCGTAGCCGAGCGCGTCAGTCCAACGATGAAGGAGCTGAAGCCGTTGTCTTCGGGAGATGTGTCACAGTGGGTGGATTATTGGGTGGAAATGGGGATGTTTCAATGAACATATGAGTAAGTGGCGGTTATTTATTGTTACCTTGTCTTTAACATCATGGCCCGGGACGATCAGAACTTGGGAGATCGTGCTTGTAGTTGGAGCTTTTGAGAAATGCCGATGGGATGCAATTTCGGGACTTTCCAGGTTTCGCCTGTTTGCTCAGCCAGCTGTTTAAAATTCACAAGAAAATTTTGCACAACATGTCAACTTCTCCTAAATATATATCGATAACCCTGATGTGTTAGGACGAGGTGTCACTCAGTGAGCTAGCCAGTGACTCAAGTACTCATGATCATGATCATGCTGAGTAGTATCAAATTATGTCTGAACAGATCGCAGGATCGCTCTTCAAAGCTTCACTCTCCACCTCAAAAACTCAGTCGAACGCTATTAATGCTCTCCCAAATACATCAATATTTCTTTTGGCACTTCCTGACATCAGACCCGCAGCATCATCGCCTTCTCGTAGCTCAATCATGTCAAATATGAGGAATTCCTTACAGGTAAGGACGCTGTATTTCGAACAGATTTACTATCCTCCGCAACCAACCTGATTCTCAACTTGGTAGCGCTGATGGTGGATGCGAACATTAATTCCAGACATCAAGCACTGCGACACGCATGAACAGATCTAGGCGGATTTCTGGATTTGATGTAGGAGGCGATCAAGTGTTTTGAGGCATTGTTGAATGACATATTGTATTTCACAGTTGTGCTTGATCAGATTCGTGATTTGGCACGGTATTGGAGGAGTTGAGCAGGTGAGTGGTTGATACGCTATTTTTTTTGCCATGTGGATGTCGGAAGTGTTGTTGTACTTGTTACAGCTGTTTACATAGTTTCGAATATCGACTTATGCAAGCTCGTGTCACCGAATTATTGAAGCGCGAATCCGCTGAGATAGTTGGAACTCTTATTAATGGACGTACGACAACCTCATCAAAATCTAGAAAGCGCTCATACATGTACACAACTCATAATGATTAGAAACAGTGTGAAGGCACATCCTAATCAAAACCCGTACGGCTGGAGGCGCCTAATGCACCTTGGTTGGGGCAAGCTCCAATCCTCCACTGAGTATTTGGCTTGTCCGACTCGGTCAGCAAAATTTTGTGCTTCCGGGGAATTCGTGAGATTTTGTGAGTTCCGTGGAGATGGAAGTGGACGCTCTGGCCTTGGGGCATTGATGGGCCAAGTAGAGAGATAGCACATTTCCTGCAAGTGAACAATGGTCAATCCAGTCAGCTCGCAAAGACTTCTTTGAGATCCCACCTCTGGGTCGCAGGCAGGTCGACATTTGATCCATACACTCCAGTCTAACCAAGACATCAGCTTCTGGAT
Organism: Suillus subalutaceus; assembly: GCF_016647625.1. Taxonomy (NCBI): domain Eukaryota; kingdom Fungi; phylum Basidiomycota; class Agaricomycetes; order Boletales; family Suillaceae; genus Suillus; species Suillus subalutaceus. The sequence continues at coordinate 296,356 of NW_024540259.1, read as the reverse complement.
GTCTTGTCTCCAGTCATTCATTATTTGAGTAGCATCAAGCTCCTCATTCGGTTCAATGGGGAAAAGAGTGTCGAGCCCGCTCATGACACCTACAGCCCACATTTTCGTAGTGACACGGCAGATCTCCCTCGTTGTGTCCTCAATCGCTTTCAGTAGCAGGCGTTCCGAAGACGTCATCAAGGGAATGAGGTTTGTAATCTGGGAAGTGTGTGTTCTGACGCATAGCCTAAAAATTGGGGACGCCCACTGCGATGAATATATGCCTAAAGTGCCTGCGCTGGGGATGACGGTGGAATGTAATAAGTACGGCGTGAGCATCACACTGAGCTGGGTCTGCGCGAGCTTCGCTCGCTCAAGGAGTTCTTGTGGATCTGATGAGGCAACGTTGAGGAGACGCTGCGTTAACTCGAGTCGATCCGCGTATCGATCGACGATGACGTGAATAAGGGTCTTCCAGTCAATGCCGCTGCCTATCGGGTGTGGTCGAGTGACAATTTTGATGAGATTTCTCATCACCCGCGATATGTCATCCGGTGATATTCCGAGTACGCGGTGGCCGCACCGTTCAAGACCCGTGCGAACCGAGACGAGGGATGGTGCTAGTGCAGTATCATACAATGAGATGAGACCAGTCAGGTCCAGCACAATGCGAGAATCTCCTGGGTAGCGATTGTGCCATGAGCCGGAGTGCATGAATTCGAACGAACGAATCCCTGCGCTCAAGAAGATATAGCATCAGTCATGTTCGAAATACTGGAAGACGATACTGACAAGTGTAGTAGTGATCGAGTGAAGTAGGGGCAGGGAATGATCGGTCGTCCCTTGGTAAGGTGAGATGTACGAAAGATACTACTTCGACGCCGGCTGTGAAATCACATAACATGACTTCACTAGATGCCTGTCAGTTGGAAGTGTGACGCGGAATCAAAAGTATGCGCACAAGTTCATTTCCATCCTAGAGATCTGGGAATTAGTGATATGACATGCAGTGTAGAATCACATCTAACCTCGCGAAACCGTCGATTTTGAACTCCTTTCCCCACGTACAAAGATCATCAATCCGATTTCTTTCATCGAAGAATCGGTCGGGTCGCGGTTCTCCCCAGGCTATTATGTCCTGCGTATCCATTGTACCCTCGGATAGCTTAGCAGCACTGTTTCCATCGAAGTACAATACTTTGAGAGGTCGCGTTGCTGCCAGCGTGAGGTGCCAGTCACTCCCATTTCCACGAGAGAAAAAAATAGAATGCTCCGGGTCCATAGCGGTCCACTCGGGCCCACTGGGTATCATATGCGAGCCATTGGTACTGTGATAGAGTAAAGTACCGGTTGGAATCACTCCTGGCACTATGTTGTGTCCTATGAAAAGTTAAATCGTTTTTCAAGCGTCAGCAACGCAGCGGAAACGCACCATTACGATACCTTGTATTTGGCCAGCGCTGTAGTAATGAATGGACAGTGTTGAAGACCAAGTTCCCTGTCGCATTCTCGGGTGGAGATTCATCAAACCTCCATTGCTCGCTGTTGGAGTTGACACTATTTATATGGCCAGGGTTCGAGTTGATGACATCCAAGGGTCCAACACTGGTTTCTCCAACAGTGTTGATCGGAAACTGGTTATGCAACGCCAGAGCTGCTGACCCTAATAGGCTCAGAGCTGCCGCAATGGACTGGGGTCGCATAAAGAGAACTGCCAAAAAAATCCTGGTGATGCGGTAGCTTGATCAAGGTACTGTGTGGCATTTGCTGAGGACCATTCTCGGTTCCTTTGAACGACTTCAAACCGAGTATCATGGTACTCTATTCGGACCTCTAAGTGGTTCCTTCGAACGACCTGAGCAAACAGCTTGACTGGGCCATCAGCAAAACCACTTCGGAAATGAACGCTTAGTTTAAGCGTGTTACGGACACTTACGAGCGCTTACGACTTCAGTAGCGCACTCATGCGATTGGTGGAGATATTTAATGGCACTTGGACACACTTACGTAATTCATAACGCAAATAAGACTCTACTCGCTTCCATTCTGTAAATGAGAGAGCTCGTCTCGAAGATTTTTTTTCCAGGTTTTCCTGCATACGGATCAGCCAGTCGTTCAGCAATTATATATGTCAAACTTCTTGCAAGCCCCTCCGTTGACGTGTGATCAGTCCTTCATCTCATCTTTTGATACTTCCCTTATTGAACGCCAAGCTTCCGCTCTGTCATTTGATTCCTATTCACGGAAGTATCTCGTCGGCGTCGTCGCCTTTACCCGTATATGACACCAGTGGATCTGGTTTGCTATTGGTACGTCTCAGTGTCTTCCATTTATTGAAGATTTACGCATCTGAGTCTGCAGTGTGCGCCATTCCAAGGATGCCTAGCAACAAGTTTGTTTCAAGAAATCCCGGCTCTCGTGCAGATGATATCGCTGCCTTCCAAACTTCGCTCTCTCAATGCAGTGCCTCCGACATCACCTGCTTCCCCAAATCCTACTCCTTTGTCAGCGCCTAATATCAGGCGTTCATTGAGGTCGCAGCATCATCGCCTGTTCTCAGATGACGCCCCATTTCGAACAGATCGCTGGATCGTGCTCCAAAGCTCTACTTAGTTGGGTATTTGTTGTTTATATTAATGTTCTCCGAGAAACGTCACCAAGGTATTAATCACTGAAATTGGAGTCACAGCGTCATTACCTCTGATAGTCTCTAGACGTCTGTTCTAGATATTCTTAAGTTGGCTTCGCTGCGTTTCGAGCAGATCACAGAGATGCTCTTCAAAGTTTCACTCTCCAGGTTCGTACCTTGTACTTATTGAATACTCGTTGTTAATGTTCTCCCAGAATTATGCCTTTCCTTTCGGTAGTGCCCGAAATCGGCGTCGCAACGTCATCACCTCCCGGAATTTCAGACGATTGAAATGTAGGAAGTTCTGGCAGATGGCAGCGCTGCGTTCCGAACAGATCGCAGGGTCGCTCTTCAAAGCTTCACTCTCCGGGTTCGCACCTCAAAGACACGGTCGAACGTTGTTAATACTCTCCAGACACATCAATATTCCTATCGGCAGTTCCTGACATCGGACCCACGGCGTCATCACCTGCTCTTAGTTGTATCATGTCAAATATGAGGAATTTCTTGCAGGTGGCGGTGCTGCGTTTCGAACAGATCGTAGAGTTGTTCTTCAAAGCTCCACTCTCCAGGTTCGGTTAGTACCTTGGCTTGGTTGGATGATCGTTTGAACACTGTTGATATTCTCCCAGAAACATCAATATTGCAAGTGTCTCAAATTGGAGTTGCAGCGTCATCACCTGCTTGGAGCTTCGACATTTTATATGTGGGGAGATCCTCGCAGTTGGCGGGGCTGCGTTTCGAGCAGACTAGTTGTTCTCCAAAGCTTCACCCTTTAGGTCTTCATTTTCGGAATTGTCATGGTCTGACAACGGAGTGCTTCGCCTGGGTCTTTTCGAGCGCGCCATGAGCAGGTAAGAGTTTTTTTTTTCGGAGTTGAACTTGATATCTTTCTCATTTTCAATACCAGAGTCATACTCGAGGCTGTAAAAGGAGTCGATTGCGTTATTTTTCATGACTCTAGGCGCTATTTTAATGACCGGCCAAATTTTGGGGTCACAAGGATTGTTATCGCCAGCTCAAATGAGGTTTTGTTCGTCTTCAAATAGTTTAATCATGCGTAAGGCGTGGTTACTGAGGTCTTTCAGAAAGTTGTGGGGAAGCTAACCATAGTTGTCGATTTTGCATGTCCGGACAGTCCGCACTCAGGTAGTAAAACCGCGTGCAACCAGTGTCCAAATGGGGTTTGCTAGCTCGAAGCTGGCATCCCTTAAGACAACCATTCACACTATGATATGGGGCATTGCACGCTCTCCTTTGGGTGAGATACGCACACCCTCCTGTTCATGACATTACGCTCTCTGCTCTACATGGCGACGACTTTGAAAAGGGAACTCCAGGATATCATTCAGTACCGCAATGCCTACTTTCTTGCGTTCTCAGGGTCCATGGGATTCGTCTGCTTTGGTTGGGAGCTTGGTCTAATGGGCGGCGTGCTCGCATTGCCATCATTTCAAGAATATTTCGGTCTGTCATCGGAATCAGCCTCTGCACGCGCTAGCTCGATCGCGAATATAATTTCGGTCCTGCAAGGGGGCGGATTGTGAGTGCAGTTCAGTTTCTCGCTTACCACAATCAGACTCATATATTTAGCTTTGGGGCATTATTTTCGAGTTACTTTGCAAGTAGATTTGGGAGAAAGCCTGTTCTATTGGCTTCGGGAGTCATCTACCTCATTGGAAGCATCATCCAATCAACAGCTGGAATTGGAATGTCCCCGGCTGTCGGATTGAAAGTTTTTTATTTCTCCCGTTTCTTCGGCGGTATGGGAGTGGGTTTGATGACAGCTTTGGCGCCAACGTACGTATCTGAATGTGCCCCGAGAGCCATACGCGGTCGATGCACCGGCAGCAACGAGGTTGCTATAGAACTTGGAAATATGCTGGCTTGTGGGTGTCACTTCCAGACCTGTGACAATTTGCCTGATCGATAGTGTATAGTTTGGATCAACTACAGCGTTTCCTTCAATATCTCACCAGGACAAATGCAGTGGCGGTTGCCCCTTATCTCCCAGATTGTACCTGGGGCACTCTTACTGTTTTTTATGCCTTTTCAACCCGAGTCTCCCCGTTGGCTTGTGGAACGCGGCCGCTATGAGGAGGCGGCTGCAGCCCTCGCATATATTGCTAGGAAGGATCAGGATGATGATGCTGTCGTGCTGACTCTCAGCAAGATTCGCGCCGATTTCATCGGGAAGCGCAGACTGCCGCTGCTCACACAATTCCGCAAGATGGGAGAGTCGAAAATCATATTTCTGCGTTGCATTATCCCATCTCTTGCCACCTTCTTCCTGCAGTGGTCTGGCACGAGCGCAATTAATTACTATGCCCCTGAAATATTTGCCGGCCTCGGTTTCTCATCTACTTCTTCAACGCTATTTGCTACTGGCATATATGGTGTCGTAAAATTTGTCACGGCATGGATAACTCTTGCTTTCGTCATCGAAAGTTGGGGTAGGAAGAGGTCCCTGATTTATAGTGGTCTGGGGCAGAGCTTGACGATGCTATGGATTGGCGGGTACGCTGGTGCTCACCCCAACCAGGGCATTGTGCCAGGGACGTACGTTTCCATTGTCGCCATATATCTCTTCGGCGTCTTCTTCTGCATGGGCTGGGGTATCACTCCCGTTGTCCTCGGCTCTGAAGTTGCCCCAGGCCATCTCCGTACAGCCGCCATGTCCCTCGCAACTGCGACTACCTGGTTGTTTACCTACGTCATCGCCCAAATCATGCCTATCATGCTGAACCGCATAACCTATGGGACTTATCTCGTGTTCGGTGTTGCTTCATTTATAATGGCAGCATGGGTATATATCTTCATACCCGAGACGACTGGGTATCCACTGGAAGACATCAAATATCTCTTCGAGAAGGATATCATTGTTCGCTCGTTGGAGGACGCACCTTGGGGCAGGATCTTTATTGGGAAACGCCGTGCTGTCTCCATGAAGGAGCTTAAAGCCGTTGATACCCCTCCGACGGATAGTCCCAAGGATATTTCGGAGGAGTTGAGGTTGGAGGAAGCATCCGCGCAAGGTCATTCCCTTCGGAATTCAAATTCAGAAAAGCGGGAAGATCCTCTTATCATATGAACGCAGCGAACTGCGGAAGTTAAATGAGTCTGTGTATGTACCTTGTTTATTGTTACACACCTGTAAGATGATCGTAGCGGCGCAAGCGCCAATCCCCGACTCCGCAAGAAGACAGACAAAATATGATTTGCAGATATTTGTAAGACAACAATGTAGGTTCGTGAGAATAATCTAATCATCTCACCCAAAAATGGGATTAATTGATTCTACATTGCTACTTACACACCGGGGGTTTCGACGTTTTACTACATTTTGCCACTAGTGAAATCACATTCTAAATGCAATCTAGAGCGCTCCAGAGCGTTCCAGGCTAGGTCTAGAATGCTCTAACCAGGTCTAGATATGCTTTTGATTGAAATTTTGCAAGAGGTAAAATGTCCAAACCTCCGATGTGTTAACAAGGTTTAGATAAGAGTTGGACCTGCTGAGGGTTATGAATGACGAGGTTTGGGAGAATTAAGCGCTGAGCAGCCCTTTCCGCACGATCATGATAAGGACGACTAGTATAGCCTATCGTGTCAATATTAGGTAATACGTAAACATCACCCGATGGTCCGTGCGCAATCAGCCCAGTATATAACTCAACCACTCATGTATTTAATTCTTCATACTTACCTTGATGGCATGGGCCTCTTCATGTCTCAGGTTCTTGGGCTGTAGGGACCTTTCATAGCACGGCGACCCTGTCCTCAGAGGGTACCTGCAGTTTGTGTGAGCTTCGGCTCATGCACTGTCTCAATATTTTCCTGTCCCGCCACGGCCACTCTGGCTGGGTGGGCCTTGTTTTTTGCTGGTTTGGTGTCCTAACCCTAACCCTAGTGTGTGTCTTCAGAAATGGAAAACTGCCATGATGCTCAATGCAAATTTCAACAGTACGTCATTAGAATGTGGCTGTGCACACCCCTAATGCTTTTGTTTCTTGTTTGCACTCTTTATGACCCCACATTCAACAATGAACCAGTCATTCACAACTTACTTCGTATTTACTTACGCTTGTGAGCTATACGCTGGATTGGCAGCGCTCGCTTTTGGCCCTGTCGGAATCATGTCTCCATTCATGCTCGGCATAACTTTCTTATCCTTCTTACTTGCACTGCTTCATGTTCGCCTGGTGCAAACAGTGTTGTCACCACACAAGACTGACCCCCCTGCCCATGATTGCATTTTGTTTCATGCAGGAATGGGTGCAGCATCTCTGGCGATCTCAATCGAATGTCACTATCTCAACAGTGAGTATCAATCGAGCTTCCTAGTATCTGGATGACGCTAATTACCATGGTATTATGCACTGCCACGCAAAGGACAATTGGTATTTATGATATTGCCAATGTTTGCCTGCCTATTCCTTTGCATGATCATCTTCTATCGTTGGTTTCTAGGCTGCTGCGCTGACAGGCAAGATTTGGGGTCACTGGGGAATGTTTATGACGACTTGCTTTCATGGCGCCCATCATGTATTGCAACCCATACTGACACTCCAGAAACCCTCCCTCAAACACTCTCCAAGTCATCCACTGAACGTCGCTTTATGTCACCTGTAAATCAGACAGCCTCAGGGGGTACTCACGTACTTCCCCAACCTTATTATCTGGTACATTGTTAATCTTCTTGCTGATTTGAAACTAAACTCATTCTCCTAGCTTTCAGACCAAGACCGCAGAGAGAGAAAATCGGATGAAGAATCTTGCATTGGTCTCCATGCGTAGAACTTGTACAACTACGCAGGAAAGCGTCATTGGCTAACAATTCAATGCTGTTTGTGATCATGCCTGCTGTGGATGTCAATGAGCGCTTGATAGTTGTATTGTTCGATGTGTGACCACACCACAGCAGAAGGCGAGAGCAATGTCTTTTCAAGTCTCCATCTCCTAATCCTGTCATATCCCGTATTCTGGACCTACGTCCGATGATGTTCCCACGCCTTCCGGACGCCTTCCGGATGCACATCCGGACCTCCATACCCTTATCCATGACTCCATACCCTTATCCATGCCTGCAGTCCTCCAGTCCACTATCGGTTCGGATCCGTACACCTTCGTACATCCATATATCCATACCTTCGGACCTCCGCAGCTAAGCCTGCTTCATCCACCCTTGATCCCATCAGATCCGAGCTCATCCTACCTGAGACTTTACCTTCCCTAGACTACCGGATGATATCCATGATCTATATCCTAGTCTCGTCTTCACCTAGATCTCCGGATCCGCTCATCCGATATCCAGACGCCTCATCCGATATCTCTAGACCTCCGGATCCGACCTATACTCATATCCGAAGCTCAAACCTTAAATCAGCGTCTATCTCCTTATGGTAATCCTCTTGACTCCGGACTTCGGTTATCTGTGTTTCCGTCTTGCTTATTGATCCTTGTACTTTGTTCATCTCCGAGTTCATTTGTTTATGTTCCGTTCATACTTACCAATATGTTTCCACATGCTCGTACATAGCATTTGTCTTCAGCTTACTGATCCTCTCGGATCCCGTCCAGTATATAAACCTCTGTACAACTCCTGTAAAGTTTCCTCAGTTCGAATATCATCTTAGATTCTGCTCAACATAGACTTGCTCTCTCGCATCCTAGACTTCACTCATTCTGATCTCGGACTTCGGTCCATCTTAGTATTGCCTTTCCTTAGGCCTAGGGAAGGATTCCCTAGGCCAACCTTCCGGTCCTCCGGATTTATCCTTCCGTCTATATCCATGCTTAGGGATTGACTCCCTAAGCCGAAGCTTTGCCTTTCCGGCATTTCCTGTCTTTCCGAGACTTCTGTCTAAACCCCGTCTATCCGACTCTACCATAGTGTAGTCTACCTCCGTCTGTTTCTACTCCGGACCTTGTCCGTTGTAGCCCTTCTTCTCTTGTCCTAGAATCCTGTCCGCTCCTCCGGTCCTCCGGACGTCGTAACCTTCGGACGTCGCAACCTTCGGACGTCGTAACCTTCGGACGACGCAACCTTCGGACCTCCGGACGTCCTGTCCTTCGGACCACTCCTCCTACCCTATCCTGCTTTGGACTCTGTCCCTTGCAGCCTATCTTCTATGTGTTTCCATCTAGGGAGCTTACCTTCGGATCTAATGCAGCGGGTGAAACTCTTCCAGAGTTTCCTATACTCATCCGAAAGTTTCCCGCGCTCATCCGGAAGTCCTCCAGCACTCAACCAGAGTAGCCAGCCTCCGGAAGTCCTTCGGACTTCGTCGGATTCCATCTGGACTTCATTCTGAAATTAAGGGCACGTACTCGGGTAAGGGGCACAGCGCATGAGCTGAGGCCAAGCCCTTCGGATCCGTCTACCCTTGAGCTACGGTCTTAACAAATCCCTACTCTGGTCTTGGTATCATTAAGTAGATCCACTTTCACCAAGGTGGTTAAGTGTAAATAACTCTGTTTAAGGGCAAAATAAGAATGTGTGAATTTCCTGATGGCCATGCGCACAACAATCAGTTCGAAGACAGATTCAAGAATCCCGCAAGTCCTTGAACCGTGGACTGTCGGACCAATGGTTCAGTTCCTCCTGTTGGAACTTCGAATCAGACTTTGGTCAGGTTCAAACCACGATTCATAACTGGACCTGGTCACCACTACTGGCATGGTGCACGCAGGAACTTGCGCGAGGAAAAAGAGATGCGAGGACTGGAAGCAGCTGTGGTGGAATGGAACGAGTTATACATTGTGAAAGCTCAGAGTGCTTTTGATCACGAGCAAAAACTCGTTGCTCATACAGCTGATGATCTCGCAAATACTTGATTGTCGAGCCCAGTTTCGAAGATTTCTAGCCGTCCAGTTTACTAGAACAAGTTGAAGTAGCTACAAAAATGACGGATTGTATCGTGGACTCAATGCATCAGTAAATTACAATGTTCTGTGTAGAGCTGTACAGAGCTGTACAGTGTCACAGTGCCACAGCTTGGTCCTGTCATATACCATATATCCGGTTACAGATCCGATGATCTGGATCTCAGATCCGATCCAGATCCGATGAACATATCCGTCGTCCGGTCCACAGATCCGCTTTGATTCTTATTTCATTTCCTGTTCATATAACTCTAACTATCGTTCATCTCCTTTCGGTATTCCTGTACACCGGTATACCGGTTATCCTTTACTTCCGCTACGCTTACTGATCCGCTATGCTTACTGATCCGCTATGCTTACTGATCCGCTACACTTACGAATCCGCTTTTACTTGTACTTCATTCCCGGTTCATGATTCGTGATCCATCCAACTTACCAATACGCTCCACTTAGACTTTGCTTATACTTTCGTACATAGCCTCGCACCTTTGCTTATTGATCATTCCGTTAGCTATCCGTAGTATATAAACCTTTGTATATGCGCTGTAGTAGATCAGTTCGAATATCATCTTAGATTGCACTCATTCCGTCTGGACTCTGAGTCCCTCCGTTATCCATCCGGACTTGAGTACGCTACTAAAGTCAACTCCGAGACTTAGGATAGATTCCTATAGTCTACATATCCGCCTCTGTCTTCGGACAGTCCTCACCCGTTAGTTTCTAGTCCGGATCCGATCCGGATTGGCCGTTACTCTATACACGCGATACTTTAGCTCTCTGAAATAAGGGGCAAGACTCGGGAAAGGGGCACAGCGCACGAGCTGAGGCCGAAGCCCTTCGGATCCGATACTACTTGAGTACGGTCTTAACAGGTCCCTTCTGTCCAGCTACATCTCTTCTGTGCAGCTCTGTACAGAACCTCCCAGCAGAGCCACAGAACTCACAGTGACAAAGCATTGCCTAGTAAATAGAACAAAATAAATTCGCATTTTTGACATTTTCAAGTGTCATTGGCAGGAATTGAACTTGAGGCTTCACAAAGTTCAGCAACAACAATAACACAAACTTACCATTACACCATAGTGTCTTTACTTTTCCTCTCTCACAATGATATATATACCAATGATTCTCAAGCCTCATAATATTGTCAAGTTGAAATCTATAGTCAAACCCCATTATAACTTGCTCTTATTGAAATCTATAGTCAAACCTCAACATAACTTGCCCTTATTGAAATCTTCAAAAAAACTAATCCTTATTTTTGACTAGAAAACTTCAAGTTGGAGGTTTACTAGTACAAAGTGTAAAATTTGTGAATTCCAACAAGTTTTAATTAGTCAATAGGTTTAGCACCTTTTGTCCTAACAATGAATTTTAATAAGCTTTAGTTTACAATAAGGCTTAGTGTTGATGTTTAACTAAAGAAAAGACTTAGTGAAAATTTTGTCATTTATTCTGTGGATTCTGTGAGTCTGTAGCACACTGTGAGAATCTGTAAGTCTGTGGCTCTGGGATCCTGGGATTCTGTGATGTCTGTCACACTGTGAGAATCTGTGTGAAAAGCCAAAGTCTGTGAAGGTTTAGTGATTTACTGATGTGGTGTATCGCACAATTTATTAAAGTGGCTTTGGAGCGTCATACACAAACAACTAGACATCGCACTGTCGAAAGTATGATGTCGGCGCGCCATTTGAACATTATTTGAAAGTGATGAACGGATTGCTTGTTCACGATACTTGGTGGTGGCATGTCACATTCGTGACCAAGTGACGGGACCGTTCGATTTCGGACTTGAGCGCAGGGCGGCGAGCATGGTCTCACATTGACTTGCACGTATGGCCCCTATCTTCTGGTATTTGAGTCGAGCGGTATGGCTTACTGCAGCTTGTCCCAACCCACCATCAGCGTTGATCGTTAATCTCATTTGCTCTCACATTACGATTCACCTGTGCTGGCTCACTCAAGCAATATCATGCCAAACGATCCTTTCTATATCCAAATTTACTTCTTCATTATGTATACAATACATCCGCTTGCATTTCTGGCCATACCGCTGCTGCCAAGTGGTTCGATCGTTCCGTGGCTATGCGCCCTTTCCGCATCTCCTTTACTTTTTTCTTTATTTCATACTTATATTGTGAAAGCTGGGCGGTCGGAACTTGGAGCCATCGACCATTTTGGCTCAAGGCATCTTCTCATGTTTCACGCTGCTATGAGTGCGGTGTCACCCACCACCATAATCCAAATATTTCGTGAGTAGTTGTCAATGCTCTATCGGATTGCCTAGTCACCGCTAATCACTACGCACAAAGTCCAAAACTGGCTGGGTCCGTGGCAGGCGCCACTGGTGTACCTGTGTCTATTGTGCGCTGTCACAATGGTATATTGGCATGCATGCTGGTTAGCTGCAGGAGACAGCCGTGCACTTGGGTTCCTGGGTGATCTAGTACATTCTGTTCTCGGACTCAATACTACCCACACATCACATTCGCAACCGTCTTCTGGTGACCCGACCCTCCCCCCACACACTCCTAGTGCTACCAGTGGTAATCAAACACTGCCCACTCCCACCGACAGCCTGGGTACATCCCCACCCGTCTACGCTCCAGGAAGCTCAACCCCCCACACTCCCTCAACTCACCATAATGGCACCGCTTCCACTCCCCAACCCGCCCAAGCCCTATTCATTTGACTCCCATTGCGACAAGTTCCACACTTTCAAAGTCAAACTCGGGTCAGTAATACTCTTGCAGGCTCATTACTTGGTATGTCGTCAGTCGTTTCATCAGTCCGAAACTACTAAGCTCCTTCTAGTTCTCAGGCAACTTTACAGGACGTATGATATGAGATCCGGTATGTCACCACAAGTTGTCTGTATTACGAGTGCAAAATTAAGTTTTGCTGCCCTATTATCCAGATCAAAGTAGCGAAGGATGCTGGTGTCTTCTTTCTGCTCCTCAAGCTGCTAGACAGCCTCCTCCGTTCTTTTCCATTTATTTCATGACTCCCTTTTCATCTACATTTTATCTTGTACGGTGTCAACCCCCTCGTGCACTCGATTCATTTGGGTTCATGCAGCTGCCAGCCACTGCCCACCATCGTACTACTGTGTCTGGACTCTAGACTACCATGTCATATCAATGCAATACAACAGGATATTTAGCAGACAGGTTTAATGTATTAAAATGGATTTTCGTGCTTTCATTCCCATCTTCGCTCTTCCGAGACCAGTATTCAGCACCCGAACACCACTTATGCAATTCTGTGGTCGGACTGTGACGTTTCCCTTCTTGTAGCATTGTGAAGCTTCCTCCGCTGACCAAAATCGAGTCAAAGAACTTGAAGGCTAATACATGTAGAAATGAGTAACTTGGGAAGTTCGCGCACGGTAGACCAACATCAGATCATAAATGGAAGCAGAGGAAAAGGCGTCGCGAATGTCTTGGTGACCTTTCATGCCCGTAGTACTGAAAATTGGCTAGAGAATTGACGGGTTGTAAATATAAACAGTGCAATGCATAAGTTCCAGATATGCACGAGAGTGAGGATGTCGTAGCAGTTTTACATTGGCAGTAAGCGCGAACCTGAGCAGCGAACATGAATACCGACGAGACCCTGTCGGAGGCGAGATCAGATATAACGAATGAAAGCCCAGTCTGTGATCGTCGAGGATAGTGTTCAACAACACCGACAAAAATACTAGGCGTGAATAACTGACGCAGAAATGGCTTCGCGACGAAAAGTACGAGACAAATCAGGTGGGTGAAAATCGGCTTCAGCGGGTTCGTCGCCACTCTCAGTCCTTTCCTTCTGGTAGGGTATCTCCACCGTCTTTCGTCTCGAATGACATTCGCGATGAGCTCCGAGCAATGCAGCCCAAGTAGGGTAACTGCCATGTTGACAAAGGGTAGGATCCACGCCTCAAGATTGACACATAGCCCATCATACACGATATAATTGGACTGCGTGACCTGCAAATTGGGGATGAACGACCACCTTTGTGTGGTCAGCGCATCGGGGGATATTGAACCCGTACCGGCGTACTTGTCCTAGATATACATGATGAGTGCGGCCCATTCAGTGCATGCTGCAACGATCACCCAAAGAGAAATGACAACTTTCCGGATGCTAGGGTGAACATGCCACGCAGAGGGCTGTGTCTCTGGTGGCTCCGCTGGACCTCCATCCGTGTCTAGGTCAGACACACAACGCATGTACCGCAAAGTAGCAGGGGTCATTTGCGTGTGGTGGACAAGTGCAGCGGTCAAGTCGAAAGGTGAGGAGCTCCACGTCAATATTTTGATAGCCCGCATCCCTGACAATGCGATCATCACCTGGAGGAGTGTGACGCCTAAAAAGAAGAGAGGTAAGCAATACCCTGCTCCACATATGTGTGACGTCGTTTGAAGGTCGACACATACGACGAATGAGGCTGAGTTGTAGGATATAATGAAGAGGATAACCGAGACACCATTAAGCAAGGCGCAGATTGGTATTGAAACGAAGCCGAAACTCTGAGGCTAGCGCAGAGCGCAATGAGATACCGTATACGAAGCTTATGGACTCGGTGCATAACGTGACGATTAAGTTGAGTGTCAGGGCCAATATTTCCCCCTGCAAGTGCAACTGAGTCCCTTCATATGGGTTCGGCTGTGGTGACGGTTACTCCCGGGATTCCGTGATTGGCTAAAGTGACGATGCCTGCAAAAATGCATGAGCAGCTGAAGATACTTGAGCATGCCACTCCGACATATCTGCGACTCGTCAGACTGCGGTCATAGAAATCGTTAGTGGACTTCGCATCAGATAATATCGAGTCAAAGTCCTTGTACTGCACACGTATCCATGCAAGATGCACAGACCGGTCATTGTCTGCCAATTAAGCAAGGCCAGCGAGAAACAGGATCAGAAGTCAAGCGAGTCTGCAGGTATGAATCATCGAGAAGTAGCAGTGATATCCGGCATAACTAGACTGCACGTAAGTAAATTGCGCAAATGCGACTTCAAAAATACTCACCTCAAGGTGGTAGAATGTCAAACTAATCAATTGATGCATCACAGGGGTGATAAATTTGTTTCTCTTCAGCAAACTTTCAGAATATTAAGATTCCATGGTTAGGTCGAGCTGGCTTTGAACGACATTGATAATCATTGAGCCGTCACCCACATGCCAGTGCACTGATAACCGCGGCCGATCACTTGTTCTCATCAATACCTAGTCTGTGATGTTAGTCAACCCTTGCTTGAATAATCTGCAAACTCACGTGGGATGACTACTGGCATTCAATGAGCCCTAAAGCGCAGCTGGTACACGATTTCCCGACACGTTCATCTCCTTATCGCTCAGCGCTTCTGCCTGGTACCAAATCAGAAGTGCTGAAATGGTATGATACTCGCTGCGTCATATTAAAGAAGCTGGGGAGCCATGCTATTAGACTGCATTGGATTCGGCAGTCCATTACAGTAAGGGGGGGAATACGGTAAGCATACAAGATCCTCACTTCACGAGCGCATTACCCCTGCACGATGGCCGCCTCATGTGTCAATGAGAGTTACCCGACGTTGATGTTGCACATACCTATTGACCACAGTTTGTTTGTGTGCCAGCTCTTTGTCAGTATTAGCTTTGCTGTCTCCGTTAACAACAGCAATAATTTCTCGTGTTAAACGCTCCTCCACCATCCTCCCACTCTTGTTTTTGCTGGTTACTAGTACAGCATGAACAATTGCCCTTATATGCTGTTTTTCTGGAAGCACAGCAGGTCTCACGTCGTTCTTTCCTGAGCGCTTCTGTGATATATACCTGACAGCGGGAGAAGCAGTGATGAGAGCGTGGGGAAGGATAGGTAGCGGCGGCGCGCGGGTGAGAGCGTGAATATAAGGGAGGGGACGGGGACGATGCGCTCTGCCCTTGCACGCTTTTCTTGGTTAAGCAGGAAAGATCCGAGGAAATAAAGAAGGGGATCGGATGCTGGCGGAATGAGCATTTGTGAAGCGTCTGGAGTTGAATTCTGAATTGGGGGCGTGGGGGGAGGTAATATATCTGATAGCGATGAAGTCTTCAAGTCGAGGCCTGATAAAGACCCTACTAGAGAGTCAAGTAACGCTGCACTCTGGATAATTGCTCGTTCATCGGCAGTAGAACTATTAGCACGGCGAGCAAGAACTGGGAGCG
Organism: Suillus subalutaceus; assembly: GCF_016647625.1. Classification (NCBI taxonomy): domain Eukaryota; kingdom Fungi; phylum Basidiomycota; class Agaricomycetes; order Boletales; family Suillaceae; genus Suillus; species Suillus subalutaceus. The sequence continues at coordinate 280,688 of NW_024540259.1, read as the reverse complement.
TGCGTCTCAGCGTGACAATGGATAGAGGTATGCGTTGAGGACATGATAGAAACAAGTGTCTCAACGCGTTAAATGTTGCTAGACGCATTGTCACTAACGATCACGAAGAGAGCCGAAAGCAAAGAATGTAACACAAATCTGACCGACGCAAACAAATAGGACACTAGGAAAATGCTGCGCCACTGCTGCAGTATTTGCCGCGACGTTGATCAAGCTCAATGAAAGAATTTATTGCATCACCAAACTTTCCTAATCGGAACTGGGACACGGCGTGAAGGACGCGAATGTGGGTTCGTTGATGGTCCTTCAGCTGCAGAAGGTAGATGGCGTTATGTCTGTCACTCAATGCATGATTGAAAACAAACTTTGTTTGGTAAAAGAGCTTTGTCTAAAGTATCAAGCAGTGATAGTGCGTCGGAATAGAGACAGCGCTGAACAAGTTCATCGATCTGGTCTCCTCATGACTTGCCATATCGAGCTGCCCTAGGAAATAGCTACTGTGCGGACGCTCGGAGTAACCACAAAGAAGAGGGGTGCCTTGGCGGCAGGAGAAGACGTCTAATTGTGCAAGTGGCGGCAGTGGACACTGATATGATGTGGGTGGGAAGGGAAGAGTTTGGACGGATTGCGTTGTCAGTGACGATAGGACTTGCACAACTTGAGAAGGGATGAGGGATGGGGCAGCTGGAGCATTCCCAGATGGAAATAAAGCACCTTCGTTATCCAGTGTACCAGGAGGAAGTATTGAGAAGATATATGGATTGACAAAAGCTAGAAAAGACGATGACTGGGGCAGATTGAAATGTGGACCAACTTCAAACAATAAACAAGACGCGACAAGGCGTGTTATTTACGTTTGTTGATTCCACATTCGTTTCAACACAAACCTCCTCCTCATACCTATTACCCGGCCCATCGATAAACCCTAGCTAATGGGCCATTCCAACGAACCAGGGATTCTTTCAAATGTTCTCAGTTTTGTCTCGCGAGAGATTGGCGAGTTTGTGATAAATGCTACCGGTATATCTGAGGTACGTTCTGTTTTCTCTGATTTTAAACGAATTAAACTGAATTGATCACTGATACAGTCTGGTCCATCCAAACGGAGACAGGGACGTGATGCGAAGTCTAAAGAGCGGGGCAGACAACGAAAAGGTTATGATGGGGGAATGATCGAGCAGTGGAGAGAGGCTAGCGGTAGCGAGAAGCACCAAGATCGAGTCTACGCCGGTGAGTCTTATCCATGGCGCCTCATCCAACACCACCTTCGATACGATACTGATTCAATTATCTACAGAAATAATGCCTAGCATGACCTCCCGCTTACCATCTCCACGCCATACCAGCCATTCAAGAGGCAGAAAAGTCCACCCTCGTCCTCAAGATGATGCACCCCTCCCTTCATCACACTCTGAAACAACATACCCCCAACTCCGCAAAAAACCCTCCATCACAATGCCTGGCTCACTTTTCCCTCGATCAGATTCGCTCCAACCTGATTCCGTACCTCATAGTCCTCAGTCAGCTCTCGACATTGACGCACAAGACTCGGAACCCGGCCCCTCCAATTCTCAACACGAAACCCCCGCAGACCGATCTGGCCCTTCCCCCTGGCGCACCCGCCCCATCGCCTCCGTTCATGATGCAGTTCAACGATTCACCGCGAGTGGAGGGGAAGAGAGAGACTTTTCGCTATTGGTCGTCGCTAGTCCTACGGGTCCTGTAGATCCGGAGAGCCCAGGCGCCGTACTAGAAACGCCGCATTCGCCCCTAGGTGGTGTTTCCCGGAAGGGAAAAGAACGCGCTGTTAATGATGGAGACGAGGATTTAGCATTTATACTCGATCATCACCGCGTGCAGGATAAGGAAAAACAGCTTGATGCTATACGAAGGGAGAAGGGAGCGAAGAATAACACTATAGGTGATGGAGAGCGGGATACGGACAAGGAGCGCATTAGAATGTTGGAGGAAGAAGTTAGGATGTTGAAGGAAGAGGTACGTTGCGCGTCGCACCATTTATTTATCTTTATTTTAGTTTTTGGTATATGCTGACATTTTCTATCACAGCTCTCCCGTCGCCGCCGTTCGCCACCCCCCCAAACCCAAGTCCCAATACCACCCCCACCACCCCCACTTCCTCCTCCTCCCGGCGTCCGCATCCCCCTCCCTCTTCATCTAAGCGAAAGCAGGGCCCTTTTCGCAAGTGCACGCGCTGCCTTACGCTCAACTGAAGCCAGTACGATCGGGAGCACAAACGATCTGGCAAGGTCAGCAAGTGGTAAGGTGAGACAGCCAACCGTCAACGTTCCCAGCGATAAAATGGCTGCGTTCCTGAACGAGATGAGGACGGTGCGGTTGAGGAAAGTGGGGTCTGTACCTGGATCTATACCTGGACCTGGGGGGCTGAGTAGGAGTGTTAGTGATCGACCTGGGCCGAGTGGATTAAGCCGCAGTGTGAGTTCGAGTGCTACTGGAGTAGATGGGCGGAGAGAGGATATGGCGAGGCGCAAGTCGACGGGCGTGAGAGCACCTGTTGGTTCAGCCGCTTCCGGTCTTGCTTCTGCGTCGAACAGCTCTTCGAGACCAGCTTCTTCCAGCGGGACTAAAGCAGCGTCGACCTCAAAATTACCTTCCGCCTCGAGCATTCCCAAACCGAAATATACTTCAACCGCCTCGAAACCATCATCCTCATCAAGCACGACCCGCCCAGCCATAAATAACAAACGCAAAGCGGACGTCCTAGGCGACTCAGAAGGAGGATCTACTTCTAAACGACGTTCAGGCACCCGTGTGCAAGCCCAATCAGACACGAGCTCTTCATCGTCATCCTCCAGAACACAAGAATTCTCCTCCGGTTCCACACACTCAAATCTCTCACTCACACGTCCATCGCATACGAACCACTCCTCACTATCGAACGAAACGGACATCACCACTCCCTCTTTATGCTCTGATAACGAACTTGGAGGGGACGCAGATGGTAGAATGCCATCGACGCCGCCTGGACCGAGGTCTGCAGTTCAGAGTGCGCATGATGAGGTTATAGAGATTATCGATGTGGATATGGAGGACAACAATATCGATATCGAGCCTGCACATAAACCTATCACGCCCTCCCGCCCACAAAGTGATATGTTCAGGAAACGCCCGCCGATGTCGCCGCTGCCTGTACCGACGCCAACGAGGATGCGAGCGCCTGCGCGTGCCAAGGGGAGGAGGTCCCTGCCGACGCCTGAGAGGACAAAGAGGGGTGCGACACCGAAGCCGAAGAGTATCATGCTGCTCGACGAAGATGACGACGACGACGACGAGGATGAGCCCGATGAGTTGGCGTTACCTCCGAAGTTGAAATGGCGGCGCGAGGCTCAGCCCAGAGTCGCGGAGAAATCGACCGCGGCAAATAGCAAGGGAAAACGGCGACTGACGTTAGATGAAGAGCTTGCCCGGGCAAGGTCGTCTGATCGGCTTGTGGAGCTTGGATTAGAGAGTGGGGAGCTGTTTGGGACGGGTACTGGGAGTAAACGACGGGGATTTTTGGCTGGGGGTGGTGCGGGTGGTGCGCCTGTGTTTATGGGCGCAGGATATGTTCGGGGTGTCGAGGAAAATGGACTGAGCCTGCCAGCGTCGAGAATACCACGGCGGAGAGGCTAGCATGCTAATATTTATTGTTATCTTTATCGTATTCCCTTGACTCTCGTGTTATTTCTTGTATAGCTAGCTATGATACCTGGTCTCTTCGCTGCAGAGGATGTCATAAGCTAATTAGGGAGAACTAACATGAAAAAGATACACTTGGAACAAGAGTCAGGAGCTACAATAAATTACTATAGTAAGTCTTTACGACACCGGCTCGTTGACCGAGCCGACGTCTTTTCCTGAGAGTCTACTACCACCACCAATATTGTTGCCCAATCCATCTATTTCGATCGAGCAACCAAACATCCACAACATAAGGTACATACTACAAACTAACAACCATCCACCCCCACCAATATTGTTCTCCAACATGCCTCATTCACGAAACGCGAGTGGCATCAGCGAAAGCGACTTGAGCGAGACCATCAGCGAACCTGAATCCGTCATCAGCTTCAACGAGAACGTATATTTAACCATGCAAAATACTGTCATATCCACTGCAATTTACGTGGGGCAAGCTAGACAAATAATAGAGCAGCTAGCGACGAATCAAGACAGATGGATAACAACTCCACCAGGCGTACATGACGTGGACGCATCCAGGATTCTAGACGCGATGCTGAGCAACGCTCACAGGACCGGTGGCGAAAGCTCCGAGCGTTATACCGCCTGTGCTATTTGCGCATGTAAGGAGATCCACGAACAGGTCAACCTCGCGAGGACTTGGTTCATGTATCTGCTATGGCCGTGTAAGTTAGAACTTTGAGATGTCAGCCATGGATACTGACGCAATTTCTCCCCTTGGTAGTCACAGCCAGAACCTACCAATCATCAGACTTGGTTTCTGGTGATGCCACGCCGACTATTAACAACACCTATGACAGCCTTGTAAGTGCCAGTCGGGAACGGAGTAGCAGATTTAGGACCGATGTACGTCCTACCAATTAAAAAAATGACTTTGGCGTTAAACTTCCAACAGGTTAACCGACGAGACGGTTATAGATGCGTTGTTTCAGGTCTCTGGGATGGAGCACACAGGCCTGCCGATGTTGATCAGGGTTGGGTAACCTTGGTAGGAACGCGCATCCTGAAACGTGCTGTCGGTGTTTTCACCATGGACCGGGTAAGGATTTCTCTACTAGGTTAGCGTTAATTATCACCTTCAGGTTGGATTTTGCAGACACATAACGCGGCTGCAACATGGAATATCATTTGGCGTTACTCAGGAATGTCCGAAGAAAATATTCAGAATATGGAAAGGCTGGTAGACGATCCTTCCAATGGTATGATGCTTCATCACGCTGTTCATCATGTTTTTGACAAGCTGAACGTATACCTCGAGCAGACGGAGGTGAGCCTGCAGTTTTGCATCCTCGCAATGCCTCATATTGATCAGTGCTCCAGCGAGAAAACGAGTACATAGTCAAGGAGGTTGGGGACAGGCTGTGGATACACCCTCGTGAGCTCCTTGGTAAAACTATCACCTTCCGGAATCACGATGCCCCTACGCGAGACTTGCCATTACCTAACCCTCATTTCATCGCACTACACGCAGGCATCTCCCGAATTTTGCATATGAGCGGCGCATCCGAGGTATTCGCACAGATCCTAGACAAATACGACGAGGCAGCAGGAGGCTGTAAGGATAGTATATCCTCTACGCCCCGACCAAGGCTTCAAAATTTCAAATGAATACGCTCGAACTGGACTATGCCGTCCACGTGACTCATTGATTCACTTTTCGCATCTGAATCACCCAAGGACCCCTACCGTTTCGCGAGTATAAGTATCTCATGTACAGTCCTTATTGAGGACAGCAGAATCTCATACGCTGATTCCCCACTCAAAAACACGTCCAAACGCCCCAACGAAAGTCTCCGCCTCTCTAAACGTCTCGTCTTGTTATCATCTCGCTTTCTAACTATACTTCTCGCAACTATGTCTATTTGTTCTCAATCCCCTTCGAACTCACTATCAGCCTTACAAGGCAATGCCGGAAGTCTGAAAAGCAATGGAGACCCGGTGCATCAACTGACTTCAATGATGTCTGCCCTGTTTATAGGCGCCTCGTTGATTGCTTGGTGTCTCATAATCACATGGAGTTCGGTGCATCCCCGACTCTCACGAGGGCCCTGTCGAATACAAAAGAATTCCCATGCGTCAGTCAAAGCTGTGCCTATTCTCCTGGCTTTCTCTGACTGATGGACTTTTCTTTTAACACCTACTGTGAACAGCCGAATTGAATCGCTCTGTCGTTCTGAGTTACCTTATTAAATATGAAGGAACAACTATATGTCATTATGTAATTGGGGCCGTTTCTGCATCGGTGAGGCGGACCTTGTCACGTAAGTTGTAAAGGGACCTCACCAAGTAAGCCTTACTAGCAATTATCAGCTTTATCTTGGAGTGTCTCTTTGTTAATGACGTCTCGCAGCACCTCCATCATGGATATATGGCCTCGTCATACTCGACTTCATTGCAAATGAAGGATTATCTAATATCGATCACAGCATCAGTTGACAGTAGCATTGAGGCCGCAACAGCGCCGAATTCTGGTCTGGTTCTACTAGACAACTCTCTATTAAGCTATCACGTCGCAACTCTGGCCCATACTCAATGATAAGAGGGTGGTTGATTTGGTATCATTGGATGGACGCAAGAAGAACTTCTACTTTACAGCAACAACACAGCTTGATCTTAGCTTCAACGCCAGAGAGTCACGGTTATCTCCGACTTCAAACTGACGACGAAGGTTTCGCACATCATCCGATACAGCATCAAGTCCTCATATCCAGGTATAATTTCAAACATTGTACGTTCTTCAATAGGCACTTTCCACTCCTTCGACTCCAGAAACCTGGAGCACTACTCCTCGTTTCTTATATTATATATAGATCGAACTGGGACCTTGAATGCAGCTCAGCTGGTTATCTGAATCAGTGCCGATGGAAGAGAATATTATCCATCAAAATAATATTAAATTTGATGGCACAATTTTGAATTTAAGCCAGAACCTCTATACTCTGTACATGTGCATATCAGGTGACTGACACATTGCATTATCAATTATCTTCCAACATGACCTTGCTCCGCAAGGACACATAGCTAGGTACATATGCGACCCGGCCCATCATTTCCGTTCGTGATGCGGCCAAGTGGCGAATTTCTAATAATCACATGATAACGTCGTTGTCCAACCTTCCTCTTTGGGAAAAAACAGTCCAAATTTCAAGCTGCTTCAGTCGATGCGCCACCGAGCGAGTGTTCCAGCCCATCGGATAGTTTGTACTCGTTTTGTGTTTCTCTTTCCCGATTCCCCGTTTATTCAAATATTCACAGCTCGCACTGCTTGATTGTAATGGCGCAAGGCCGCACAGAAAATGCGTCGTTGCGAGGGGCCGACCGTTTCGCAGACAACTCCCTCTATACCTCGTGTTCGCAACAAGGTGTGCTTTACAACGATAAACGATAAAACGAAGAGCGATAATAGTAGTACGGGGAAAGGGTCCTAGGACTAAAAATAGAAAATGGGTGATGTAGTTTTGCACCCGTTCGCACCCGGCAGTAAATGATTTATAAATCAGATGTGCATCGAACGTTGAACGTTCTGAACTCTCAGAGCTGAGCGCTGAGCAGCGAGCTTTGCGCAACGCTCAAGCACCAGCCAAAAAAAACGCGCACTGCGACAGCAGCTCTTGATTCAGAGATGCGCGCATGCCGCGGAACGGACAAATAACCGTTCCAATGCATTTCAAATGCTGTGTAGCTCAAATCAAAAAATGAATCATAAATGAAGCCGATTCCAGAATCTCACTTTCCATAAAAGTGAGTTTGAACTTTGAACTCGGGACATTGTTCCGTCCTAAGATCTGAGATAGGAAATTATGCAGTCGACCGTCCTAAGATCTGAGATAGGAAATTATGCAGTCCAGCTTTGATGCGCGTTCACAATATAAAGTACGTGTTAAATCGTCAAAACTGCCAATAGCTCCACCTCCAGCCTCGTACGAGAGATGGATGCGCAATTGGTAGACCATCATAGTAAGGCAACACTTCTGGGCATCGTTTCTTCTCCCAGTACGGCCAACTGCAGCCTGAGTGCATGGCATCATAGTTCTCTCCCGTTGTCAGCGCAACATCCTCGACAGGAATATAGTGTATCTGGAAAGGAATCATCCACCCCAAACCTTCGAAGATTTACCGGTCCTCTCACACATCAAACATCCCCACTTACCGCTCCAAATATTACCTCCTTTAACCACCCGATCCCCCTAATCCTTGTCCCCGACTTGACTACGCTCATTACCCGACCCGACCCCTACTCAATTTCCGGAGGCGCATGCGGAGATATCTACAAATGCGTATACCACGGTCCAGATGGCGATGTGGAAGTTCGTGCAGACGTTACAGGTCTTCCACATTTACTAACATATCACGCACCCACAGGTCGCTGTGAAAGCAATTCGACCACACTTCATTGATGATAAGGTAAGGTTCTATTCGAGGGAACTGATAGACCTCACCAACCTTTGTTAGGTGTTTCGGAGAGAGCTCGGGATTTGGAAGAGATTGCGACATCGTAATATCTTGGAGCTCATGGGTACTACTCAACACTTCAGTCGATCTGTGGCTCTGGTTGCTCCGTGGATAGTCAACGGCAATCTGTCATCGTTCCTTGGCCAGAATAACGAGATTCTCGGGCCACGTGATCGGCTACTTCTGGTGAGAACTTCAAGAACATTTCTAGTTTGTACCCTCGAGCTCATCGTTCCATGCACAAGCTCCGTGACATCACCGCTGGCCTCAACTATCGTGAGTGGACACATGTACATGGCAAAAATAAATAAAAATAACTGTCTCCCTCAGTTCATACGTTTAGCTTCACTGTAGATGGACACACGTACTTTAATCCTGTCATTCACGGAGATCTCACTGGAGTAAGGTCACTCATTCATATAATCTCCTATGCTAATGATAAATTTTAAGAACAATATCCTCATCAGTAGTGATAGAACCGCATGCATTGCAGATTTTGGCCTTTCAGGAACTTTAACACGATTGCCCGGAATGACGTACCTTGCAATGATGAACGGTCATCCAGGAGCACTGAGGTGGTCAGCTCCTGAACTTTTTTCTGCGGAAGAATCAGCCGCTGTGGTTACCATTCAGAGTGACATTTACTCGTTTGGTAGCGTCATGCTTCAAGTAAGTTGTTCCCTCTTGCCAGTGCAGCTCACTAACCTGTCCTGCAGGTTTTGACAGGAAATTTGCCCTGGTGTCACTTGACCCGAGAATTCCAGATGTACCAAGTGATTTTTCATCGGAAAAAGCATCCTCGTCCAGCTGACGGCCGCATCATCGACCAGCACTGGAATTTTATAACCTCCTGCTGGTCAAATGCACCTATCGATCGCCCTTCTGCTGAAGAAGCACTTCAGTTTATTGATGATGAGCTCGTTTTGTACGACCGGGGCAGTGTTGACGGTGGACAGCACCCTACCTTGGTTCCTGTTCCTGGATATACACCCCCGGTTATTGGTTCTGTAGGCCAGCGTCCATCATCTACACCATCTCCTTCCCCACCTTCTATGCGATCCACTCAAATTTGTGCACAACCGCTCCAGCCTGTCCGCTTATTGCCCCACCTTCCACTCCACCCTCTACAACTACTCCAGCCTGTCCGCTTATTGCTCCACCTGCTATTCCACCCTCTACAACTGCTCCAGCATGTCCGCTTATTGCTCTACCCTCTACTCTATCCTCTACAACTACGCCAGCCTTTCCGTTTATTGCTCCACCTTCCACTTTACCCTCTCAAACATATTCGCAATCAACAGTATGGGACGATCCAAGACGACATTGAGTGAGATGCTCAATATTCATTCATGCACAAACGCGATACTTTACGTAGAACATAGTTACCAAACCAAGAATACCCTACACAATTATACCACTAACACGAAACCTACCACTCCAACATCGAAGGAAAAGACTTCGTTGGTCTAGAGTTCGTCACCGAATGTACCATAGACAGCTGGGAGTAAGCCTCCCCGCACTTGAATAGGACTAACTTTGTGTTTGCTGTGGTGCAGCGGTCTTAGTAGTAGTAGCAAGAACAAAAAGGAAATGTGAAAGGGCGACCCGGCTCCGATAGCGGCCCCAACCTGTGCAAGAGAGAGCCAAGGTGAGCTTCGATTCCCATGGCAGTAGGAGTAAGAGCGACGCAGCGAATTGAACTTCGGATCCCAAATTGTAGGAGCCGCAGAGCGACGCTCTGAGATAATGAAAACGAGAGATAGCAGGTTGAAGGCATCTGTATGAGCAAAAGTGCGGGCAAGAGCAATAGGAGGGATAAGGTTAAAAAACACATGCCGAGCGGCCTACAGTACTACTCCACATCAACGTGAGTGAGCAGTTGGTTCAACTATGTACTCACTCACGTTGATGTGGAGACTCGTAGTTCCCTCTCCTTATCAGGTTCCCTGCCCAGATGGGAGAAAAACCTGACGAGAGTTTGTAACAGCAAACTTCCTGCATGAGTAAACTTGCGGATGTGTGCAAGGATCTAGATCCTCAGAGCCCACCGAGTTGTCAAGCAGCTCAAGATAGCTTAAAAATAGAAATCGGGCATATACGAATTTTGGGAGTCACATCAAGTTCATCTCTGACCTTGGCATTTGGTCTCAGCTGTAGTAGTACTTTGGTGACTCCGCACGAGCCGACGGTGTTTGTCCTCCACGGGGTTTTCGCGTGCATTCTCGGGGTCAAGGATGGCCCAGAGGTGTGGATCGGTCGCAAAACAGCTGGGAAGTACAGGTGCGAGAGATGTCTACTGGAGGTGCAAATGGTACCATCGCCTGATTCCGGGCCTCCTACAGAGAGTTAAATAAACATCGAGTAAATTACATTCAAAAAAGCGAGAATAACAGCATAATGAAACCCCGACCGATTGAACCGGCCCGAGCGGTTTGCACGCCCCCAGATATTCCCCACAGTCCCCAGACTGGACCCCAGAGTTCACGACAGACTTGCCTCTGGACTGTCCATTAGCCAGACTTTCTGCTTTGACACCACTGAGTACCGAGTACTTATACAACTCACCACACGCGTACGGTAGCGGGAACACAAACCGCAACATTCATGGCAAAACCTCTATTTATCGCAGAGATCCTCCGCGTCATCATTGCTGAACTTGCTGCAGATGACAAGCAATCCCTTGCTCGCCTTGCGCAGACGTCCAAAATATTTGCAGATCCATGCCTGGACGGCCTATGGCATACCATGGGCTCGTTCATCCCATTTATCCCTCTACTTCCTAGAAGTGTACGTTCCGCGCTTGTTGGAGAGAACTCAGAGAAGAGATCATCGATGTTGTATCACTATGAAAATTTAAAATCTCACTGGTCAACACTAACCCAGCGCCTCAAGACACTTAGTCGCCCCGGGGTTCGCATTCAACGTACTGGAGAATGGGAGTCTTTTGACAAATACGCTCGCCGCGTTCGGGTATACCGTCAGACAGATGACGTTAGTTACCCAAAAGCGTATCAAGTGGCCTCTTGCATGCGCGAGAAACACCTATTTCCCAATTTACGTGACCTTGGCTGGCGCAATACTGGTGGTTGTTCCTTGGAGTCTTGGTCCCTCCCTTCATCATTGCGGTCCCTCACTATCTTCGAAAACCCTATGGTTGGCATCGAGCTTTTCCTACATCAGGTAGCACATGATGCTCCTGAGCTCGAAACACTACAGATCAATTGTAGTTTTCCCGTAGGGTCGGCACCATGTAGTACTGTGGCCCCTTTGCCCTTCAACCGCCTCGAATATGTTACCCTCATATTTCCTGATCTTGCTAGAATTGACATCTGTCACACTCTCTCCTTGGCCCCGATCACGGACCTTGCAGTCATGCTCAGCAGCTCGAAGAGGATGTGGCAGCCGGGTTCTTTGTTTCATGGTCTGGAGAGATTGACCATCTTTGGGGACCCTGCGTTGGCGAGCTTATTCGTCAAGTGTGTTGGCAGCACGCGTCTACGCACCATGTATCTGGTGCTACTAGGTGAAGACGCCACTCTCTCGCACTGTCAGGAGCTTCTTGCGGTCTTGTTCAAGACGCATGGACAGTCACTACAGTGTCTTTATCTCAACATCGATGGAGAGAGCCTATCCCTGGAAGATCCCTCCGTCATAGATCAACTTATGAACAAATTTTTGAGCGAATTGCGTCTTCGTGTGCACGGAAGCGGCGTGGAAAGGGTCCACGTCGTCTTACAAGGCCTACCAGACCACATTGTACAGGGGGGTTCGGTTGTAGTAACCCAATTTATAAATGCCGCATGGACTCAGAGGGCCCTGCTGCAAATCCCATTATTCCGAGATGCTAAAGCAAGTGCTTACAACTTAGACTATTTTCATCTCCCTAACAAGTTGAACTACTAGAATGGCCACAAGCTCCTGCGCTAGGACATGCATGTCCGAGAAAGAGAGGGAGAGAATTTCTGTATTTGTATACCGCAAAACGCAAAAGAAATTGTTAGACGCGGTGCCCTATGGGCTGTGTTGTGATGAGTATGGGGTGCAGGTATTGTAACAATAGCGGAGGAGTCCGCGTTTGAGATAATGCATTGGTGCTCGTGTTTCATCGATGCAAAGAGCTCTACTCTTCGCATCCGAAGTAAGTATTTACATCCCCTCCTCATGCCTCACACCCTTTCACATTTCATATCTATATCTCTACTCTTCTGTATTATGCACATCGTACTTGGCACACATTTTGTCTTTACACGATATCAACAGCGCCTTCATTTATTCCCTTTGTCTCTTATGGTTCCTCTATCTTCATACCTATGTGCTCGAGTCACTCGCTACAATACTTAGGATGGAAATGCGACTATATCAGTCTGTACATTGTCGAATGCAGTATGATTCACCCCACATTTCTGTAAGCTTGCCAAAGGTTTAGTGAATGATTTTATTACTGCCCATGAACAGCTACAGAGTACGACATCTAATTCTGTTAGGACGAAAGAAGACACTGGGGGGAAATCAATTATTATGACAGGTTTAAAACATACCTAAGTTACACTGAGAGTTTAAGTGCTGACACGCAGGATGGGGTTTGACACGGCATGTAGTAGGTGTGATCCGGCTGTGACGAGGCACTGACGAGGTATTGCTGCGGCACAATTTACTTGACGGGGCATAGGTAAGTGTAGAGGTCGACATTAGTATGGAGGCTGCGAAGATGTTAGGGAGAACTTGTCGTGGCATGCGTGGTGCCGGACCTAGTCTGAATGAGGCTTGACATAGTAGTACAGAGTACAGAGGCTGCATCGGACTTGACATGGTGAGACAATGCTTCACACTGCGTCTGAAAATATCAATGATTAGAGGCAATACAACAAACACAAGATGCGCGATACATTCCCGAGCAGGACGGACGCGCAGGATAAACACTGTAAATATCGTGAGAAGTGAATGCAGCACTCCAGGGCCTGTACGCAGATGGGTACTCATATATTGATCATTAACGGGGATTCAAAGTGTTCGGAATTCATTTCAAGCGACATAAGATGGTGTTTGAACATGATCTGTACCTAGGATTTGTGACAGTGCCACGTCAATTTCACCTGGCCCAGCACTGAATGGGTAACATTAACCATTCGTTCCACCTGCATGAATAGATAGTCAGCTCGATTGAAATAAAGGTGAAACAAGGCACACGCATAGTTATTCTTGAAAGCTTTAAAAGAAGTGCGGAAAGGTACTGTCAACGGCTCGTTATCCGGCAGGAGCTGGCAGGAGACAGAGGTTTGAAAGAGACCTGGCAGTTGCATCAGCATAGAGAAGTTACATATCAAAGAGAAATCCACGAAGATTGTGCACCGTGAAACCTGAGTTCTGGGTTCTAGAGTAGCTCTGAAATAGCCGGTTGTGGTATTGATCCTCAAACTGAAGACTACGGTTCTGAGTGTAGGGAAATGGCCCATAGAATGAGTAGTAGTGTGTACATGCGGAAAGCGACAGATCAGAGACCTTCGCAAATGTGAATGGAAGACAAAGTTAGTAAGTAGTAGAGGTCAACGTACCATACGGCTGCAAAATGAAATAAAAACAAAGTAATAGATGATAGTGATAAATTCCCTAGGTGAGGGACTCTCGAGTGGTGACCAGCCCAGAGCCATCGCCTGGCAGCTTGAGACATCCGATCCCGGGCCACTCGAGAGGGAAGTAGGGAAGGGAATCGACTATACGACGGCAACACATCTGTTCAGTGTTTCCGCAAGAACTACAGACTCAAATATTCGTGGGAACGACATTCCCTTTCGGTTTACTTGACTGATATCTACTGACATACGCCGCATGGTGCGGAAGTGTACGATGGACTTGTCCTAAACATTTCAGAGGATGTATCTGCAGGACCCACAAAGCTAGCGTAAAAAATCTGGTTGCTGGACGGACAGGTGAGCAGAAGCTTGATCTCATGTATGCAGCTAATCATCATAGCGTAGGTTGAAGGCTAAACGAGTCCAGAAATGAAACCATCATCCTGGTAGCGATGATGATGAACATTCTCGTCCCGCAAAGCGGATGCGACCTGGCGTACCCTTGCCTGCTACCAAAGTAGCTTCTGCAGCGGACCGTCCGGCACTTCCAGCTAAGCCTCCGACTCAGATAATCTCCTCTCTGTTCTCGTACAACCATAAAGTTGAAGCTCCTATACCCTTAGCTGCATAGACTCCGTCGATTTTCACTGGCGCCTGCTAGGTGATTCATCTATGTACGGCGGAAAGATGGAAAGTTCTGGGTCTAGCAAAGACACGAGTGACCACCTCTCGACTTCAACGACATCGTAAACCGTCTCAAAACCCAGGCAGTGACAACACGGAGCGTATTGCAATGTTTTCAGGGCATCGTGCTGCACGTGTGGATGACCTCCCGTTCATGTCCAGTGATTTAGTGATGGGGATCTCATTGCATTTATTCCTAGAAGTGAGTCGCTACTTTCAATCACAAAAGTTCCTCCTCGCTCAGTCATCAATTGGTCACGGTTCAACAGCTGCACAGCACACACCATCACTTCAAGTTGGCTTTGAAGGATGTCAAGTTATCAGCATTCCAGAGCTTACTCGGTTTCGACGCGTTTTGGCCCACCCCATTCTGTCTCGCGTATGGTAATAAAGTCTTGTCTCAGCTTGTTGGTGCGTCGAATGACGTTAAATATCCCCTTTATCACTCACGCCCAGCAGATGTCTCTGTATTCTGTTTGACCCCCCCTTCTTCAAGCCATCAAAACGTGTCTGTCCACCCTGCAGACTCCACATGTCTGCATTCATGTGAACCGACTTACTATATCCTCCTACCATTGCGGCAAACACCCATCAGTATCGGGCATTCCTCCTTCCGGTCTCTAGCGTCTGTCTAGAATCAGCCGATAAAGACGGCCCCATGAGTAGTGGGTTTAACTTATTGTCATTAGAGCTCGGCTTATGTTTTCACGATCGTTATCGTTTTCGCCTTGCCATCCCCTTAGAAGTTTTTCCCAGCAGTGTCGTCTCGTCAAATACGAGGTCTCTCTACTTCAACACGCTATGCATGGTTTATTAGGTGACATGTTTGTTCGTGCGCAGTTCATAACACCCTCTTTGACCGATGCATTTGATGACTGCATACCACGCACTCATACAACAGACTAGCGCATACTCGATCGGACAGGACAGGATGCGCACTACACAGTCATACTACTTTTTGTGCTAGATTGCAAATAACCTGATGCAGTGCCTGCAGAACAAGTTATAAGCAAATCATGCTCCCGGCAATCTACGACGCAGCCATAGATATATTCCAGGGAGTTGATGTTGTTCCAACCTCCCTGCAGACTTGCCTGTGAATGATGCCTGCAGCAACAGTCAGAACTTCAAGCCAACGGTAACTCAATATTGCGTCAATACTGCGAGGCGTCGTGCCAGCTGGCGAAATGTGTAAAGAGCCATCATAGAGGCATTATCCTCAGTTTGTCATGATACTGACGTGCAGCACGCTGGAGTTTCTTCAATCACTGCTGATGATCTCGTCAGATGTTAGACGTGGGAATGAGCCGATCAGCACGTCCTTGTGTCTCTGAACGTGCGAGGTTGTAGCCACCGAATACATACACTTCGAACAAAAGACTGCGGCTGCCATGAGTTTTCGGTATGTGCTCTCATGAATCAGCAGCAACATGTGAATTTCACTCAGTCTGCTTTTCAGCAACCAAAACGTCCAAGCTCGCAGCTGTGCTTTTTCTGCTATATCATGAGCAAGCTGGAGAGCTCAGGGTGTTACTGGCAACACGATCCAAGTGGTTGCGTGCACATCCAGAACATACAGTGTTACCTGGTGGGACAGCAAACGACGGAGATGAGAGTTTATCCGCACATGCAACTCGGCATTGCGAAGCCAATGAAGAAGCCGGTCGCCTTCGGAATTGGAAGAGTTGAAACGAACGCCACACGAACGCGACACAATTCGAATGACTAAGATGTGCTTCGATGCAATGGAGAGCATTTTACTTACCTTTTACATCGTGTCTGGTGTGTTCACAGCGTTCAAGTTATGTAAACACAGCCCGCACCCACGTCACGCCACGAAGTCTGATCAGCAATATTATAGGTGTGTCTTCTCACGTGCAATTTGATTTGATCGCTATGATACGAACGCTTCATTGAAGGAATGCTCGAAGACTCGCTGCATCCTGACCTCAAGGCGGAAACGAGCGAGTGCGACCTCCAGGTACGTAGCGCAATCCAATGGTTGTATTTTGTATCTTCATCCACGACCAAAATTCTTATCTATACACGCACCGTTGCCAGGAGCGTGAGCTGACAGCTGGGAGCCCTGCTGTGCACTGTCATACAGTGGATTGCTGTATACTGAATATTGATGTATTCTATATATTAATATCGTGATTCTATGTAGAAGCTTGAACTGCGCTCCCACACAGCATGATACTGCCAGGTACATTTACTACTTAATCTCGTTTGTCAAATCGTATTCCCTCGTCTTAGAGAGAATTTCGTCGAGGACTTTCCTGCTAATCTCCTGCAACTGCCCTCGTTCGCACACAGATGGGCATCGTTCATTCCTCCAGTGCGACCAACTTCGGTGCACTGCATCCTTCCGCTCAGCCGATCCCCCCACTCCTTATCCCAGACTTAACTAGGCTCATCACCCGATGCTACCAATACCCGGTTTCCGGTGGCGCATACGGTGATATCTACAAATGTGTATACCACGGACCAGATGGCGATGTAGAGGTTCGTGCCCGTTTTACAGCTCTTCCATGTTTGGTGACGTTTTACTTACACACAGGTCGCCGTCAAAGCAATCCGACCATTCTTCAGTGCTGAGGTAATGTTCTGTGACCTGTAGCAGACAGATATAATAATCAAGCATTCTTAGGTGCTCCGGAGAGAACTTGGGATCTGGAAGAGGTTGCGACATTCTAATATCTTAAAGTTCATGGGTACTACCCAAGACTTTGGCCCGTCTGAGGCTTTGGTCGCTCCGTGGTTAGTCAACGGCAATCTTACGTCGTTCCTCAACGAGAACGAAACTCTTGGGCTGCATGACCGTCTGCTTCTGGTAAGAACTCAAGTATGCACCCAGTATGCACAGTCGAGCTCATCGTTTCATGCAAAAGCTTCGTGGTATCGCCGCTGGCCTCCACTATCGTGAGTGAGTGCATGTACATGGCGAAAAAAAATAACCGTCTCCCTCAGTTCATACGTTCAGCATCAAAGTCGATGGGAACACGTCCCTGAATGCAGTCGTTCACGGAGACCTCACTGGTGTAAGATCACTCTATCATATAATCCCCTATACTCATGATGAACTTGAAGAACAATGTCCTCATCGGCAGGGATAGAACCCCATACCTTGCAGATTTTGGCCTCTCGGGAACTCTGACACAATTGCCCGGGATGACGTACCTTGCGATGATGAGCTGTCACCCAGGAGCATTGAGGTGGTCAGCTCCTGAACTTTTTTCTGCGGAAGAATCAGCCTCCTCGGTTACCACTCAAAGTGACATTTACTCGTTTGGTAGCATCATGCTTCAAGTAAGTCGTTCCCTCTTGCCAGTGCAACTCACTAGCTTGTCCTGCAGGTTTTGACGGGAAATTTGCCCTGGTCACACTTAACCCGAGAATTCCAGATGTACCAAGTGATTATGAAGCAGAAAAAACATCCTCGTCCGGCCAATGATCATATTACTGATGGGCGCTGGAATTTTATGACCTCCTGCTGGTCGAAGACGGTAATAAATCGCCCCTCTGCTGAAGAAGCACTTCAGTTCATTGATGGCGAGCTCGTTTTGTACGATCGTAGCGACGTCGACGGTGGATAGCACCCTGCCACCTTGATTCTCGTTCCTGGATATACGCCCCAGTCATTGGCCCAGTAGTCCACCTACCATCTGTTTGTGGATGTTGCGCACTTGGCTGACATTACTAATTATTTACATAATATACAGCACAGCAACCAGACATACAGCAGCGGCACCTTGAGGAATACCACCGCAATCCTCAGGAGTGCCAAAAGCGGTTGGGAGGTTCTTCAACATTCAATGGGGCTCATGCCGGACAGCAAAATGCTTGAAATGTAGGTGACCGTTGAGTATTTCTAGCGCGAACAGTACGTCATCGAACAGCCTTTGTGGTTTGGTACTCATTTCTGAGGCAGGCACACGGATACATGGCCTTCATTATTTCAAAGAGAAGACCGAAAGACCGCACGAAATTACAGCCATGACTTCAGAAACTTACCAGCGCCCTGCCGCGACGGTCCAGTTGGAGCCCAAAACACAGGACATCGAACCACATCCTTCACAATGTGTTGATGAATACTATGGCGAAACATGAACAGTGAGTGTTCCCTCCCTAACATTTCCTGACAGTTAGACTTCCCTCTGGACTGAGCCAGCCAATGTTGCGGCGTCCGGAGGGGCTAGCATGTTTTATCTTTATCATGTCGCTTTGGTTCTCGTGTTATTCCCTGTACAGCTATAAAAAGTATCTGGTCTTCTATCGCCTTCGCCGCGGAGGAAGTCATAAGTTAGGAGAACTTGCGTGACGAAAATATCGTGGCTTGAAGCCTTTCCGAGTCGTTCTCTTGAATAGGAGGAATCTGAATGACTGCGACTAAGTCGTGGAGAATGTCGGTTCCCTAGTCCGGTTCTTTATAATTCTTCATGCATCTTGTCCCACCCAATTGTTGTACAACCATGTGCTCTTCGTTATTCAATGCGCTATCGGTATCACTTGGTCTAACGGTGGTACTACTGTATTTCAAGGCGACCCCGGCATACGTTATGGCTCTCTCCTCTGTCATCTCAAAGCCTACACAATCTGATTCTGAGAAATGTTTACGGGACATCCCAACGCATGTGCTTAAGCGCCTCACTCCAAAGTCTAGAGCATGCGTCGAGCATCTGAAGACATGTCAATTGGATAGACCTGACCTGTAAGTCTCTTCGCACGCTTATTGCTCATCACCACCACCCATGAATGCGCATGCAGTTCTCGCCAACCAACCTCCAAACTTGCAGCTGTGCTTGTTCTACTATATGAGCAAGCTGACGAGCTCAGGGTGTTACATATTAACGACACGGTCCAAGTCACTGCGTGCACATCCAGAACAGACAGCGTTACCGGGCGGGAAAGCGGATGAGGGAGATGAGAGTTTAGTCTGGACTGCTGTAAGTGCTGCGGTCACGACGCTTTCACCGATTAAATGCTTTCATGCAACTGAGCTTCGCGAAGCAAATGAAGAAGCCGGTCTACCTGTTCCGCCCACATCGTCAAATATACATTTTATCACGACACTCCCGCCTTTTCTCTCTGCATCGCAGTTGTTGGTGACGCCTGTCGTTGTGCTTTTATCTTCGCCGCCTCCACTCGTCCCTTCGTCGTTGTCATCATCGACTTTGGATAGCTCTTCGAATGCAACCAACACGCCACCCAACTCCTCTTCCCACCCAATCCTCACTTCCCTAACTCCCTCTATCACAGCAGTAGACTGGATATTCGATCATCCACTCTAAGCGACGCTAGACCCTCGTCTTTTGTTGAACAAGGGGGAGTCGCTCGTGGATGTTGGAGAGGACTGGCCATATAATGCTGGGGATGTGTATGTGAGTTGTCGGCCTTTTACTGTGTGCTTTTGTTTTCAGTGTTGTATTTTCATTCCGCGTTGTATTTCTGTGACGAAAACCTCGCTGCTGTCTTGTTACCCTCCCACCCTTTCTACCTCATTTCAGGCTAATACCTCTTATCACGCAGAACCCATCCGACATCCGCCTCGACGCATTCGACGGACTCATGTATAGGATGCACCGGTTCAGAACATGCGCATCTCCTATCAAGGGGCTTGTTAATATCTTGGTACGTCTCTCGACTGTCTTCCTTCTATCCAATGCGTCTGCGTACGGGTGACTACCTGTCGGAGTGGTTAGCATTTTAAATTGATCGTCGTCCCTGAATCTCAACCGCGCACTCATCAAATCATCTCCCACATCTCCCACCAAGTCACTCACCCTGCCTGGATCTACGATACGTATCGTTAATATTGTCCACCTTACCTGCTCGATAGAGGACGACAGTCAACGATTAATCAACGTTCAACGCCTACCGTGGTCGTCTCGATGCCCCTTCGCCACAATAATCATGGTACAAGGAGCCCGTCTGTCGGACGCATTGCTCAGTTTCTTATGTATGGTGGACGATAGGTTACGGTTCGATTTGCCGATTTGCCGCGACTTATTTGAAAGTCCGCGCGGTGTTTATTCTAGTATTACATCAGGGAAGTGACGTGAAAATGGTAAAGTTTTGTCAAGCTTTACCTGATTTAAAATTTGTATAATATCTATCAAAATGATAGTTCACTAGAAAATGCTTTATATACCCGGAGTAAGTTGGATGAAAACTCCCAAAAGCACAATCATGATAGTCTACCTGCAATTACTTGCCATTTCTCACCAAACCGGCAAATGTTGCCAACACTTGGCAGCCATGACAAAGTTTGATAATGTTGGGTGGCTTCAAACAAAAGCTAATTTTTCGACCTTTGTACACACATTTTATTCCAAAAAAAATTCATTTTGTAATTAAACAAACAAGATGTAAGTACATATATACATATATAACACTACAAAAGACAGAAAACGAGTATAAGAGGGAGGAGGGTCCACAAAGGAGGGTCCGGGAGGGAGGGTCCGCAAAGGAGGGTCCGGGAAGTAGGGTCCATGAAGGAGGATCCAGGAAGGAGGGTCCAAGAAGGAGGGTCCACGAAGTAGGGTCCAGGAAGGAGGGTCCAGGAAGGAGGGTCCGCGAAGGAGGAACCAAGGAGGAACCGCGGAGGAGGGACCACCAGGGAGGAGGGACCACGAAGGAGGAGGAACCAAGGAGGAGGAACCATAAGGGAGGGACCAAGAGGGAGGGACCAAGAGGGAAGGCCAAAGAGAGTGAGAGTTCGAGATTCGGAGAGTAATTAAGTGGTGGTGGTAGCATTGAGAGAAGGAACTAGTAAGAAGACTCTAAGGTTGAACTTTGAAAAAATTTCGGACTTACATAAGCATCCCATAGGGCCGAGCCTCTTGATCCCAAGTGGTCACTGGTGACCATAGGTGACCATGCAGTCGAGAAATGCTGGTACACTTGCCTATTTTCATCAGAATTATACATTTTTTGCCATATCTTATCCTTCACTACCAATTTGCTTATCTTATATATTATTTTGTCTACTTTTGTCATTACATATAATCGCGTGAATTTTTGATCTGGTCTTACCAACTACAACTACAAAAACCGTCGCCTCGGCGATTTCCTGATGTACAAGCATACCTAGGCATACATACAAACTTGTGTCACATTAATGCAACGTGCATTACCTTACTTGCAGACCGCTGCCCAAACTTGAGATGGGACCCTGGCCTGATGAAAGAGTGATAACAGGGAGCAGCAGCTATACCTGATCTTTCTCTGGGCTATACTAATACTAGTATCATACTAGTAGTGACTCAGATGCCGCAGAGGCAAATCAAATCGAGGCGACGATTATTTGTAAGTTACTAGTACACGACCAGCAGATATCTACAATTGTAAGAACAGACTCGGAGCGTTTGATCCCGCGGAACCAATTCGCGTCGACGCCATGCAATGCGCGCTCCATCCGAACCCCTCTTCTGCTCCACTTTGGCTCAGGCATGTACTCCACTTCAGCTCCTTTGTGTCAATGATTATAGTCAGCATCTGTCACGAGCTCGACGTGGGCGCCGTTTAAACCTGTGTTGGGTCAACGAACCACATGGTTTTATCGATGGGTCGAGGCTGAACGTTGCATCGCACACTGGACACTGTGGCGAGAATACTTCGGAGATTGCACGGGCACCGCGCCCAAATCATATGCAGCATTCAAAAATTCTTCGCGAGTCACTGCGTTGCAATCTCACCAACAACTTTTACCTCGATCCCATTAGTATCCCTGGATGCACATTGTCTTTGCACTGGAATTTGGGCTGAAACACTTCGATCAATCAGATATCATTCCTCAAATCTCACTTTGGCAATGTAATCACTGTATTGTGGTATATCAAGCACGAATGCGGTCCACCAAGTTCCTCCGCTCGATCTTCTAATAGCATGGTAGTATGGTCCTAATCTCAAATGATCCCAGTTGGTGGCCACTTATCAATGCGAGTCTTATTGACAGCTATTTTGTAGGTTCGTGGAGAGTCAGCCGCATGATGACGGTGACGATTCAATTCACCTTGACTCTAATTTCGTCACACAGGATGTACATGCTGGGTGTGTATCCTCGCATAGACTCTGTTTCTTTCTTGTGATGGGCAGCATACAGTCAGTGTTCCAACAATTTCGGCGACTGGCGCGGCAGTGAGCATTCCGACACCGATATCTTCCATTCTTGTCCAACAACTGAAACTACCATGCAGGGGTGAGTGAAATTCTCGAACAAAACTCGTTGATTCAACATAACGACTCCCACAGTTGTGAGTTTGTTTCAGAGTCTGTGATCTTCCGAAACTGATAACCAATGTTACTGGATTTGTCAGGCCTTATCATCTACGACACACTTAATTGGATGGGTGAGGTTGTAAATGTAATACTGGGCGGTGAGCTATACACCTCCATGACATTTGACTTGACTGAAATATCATGCAAGTCATCATGATCGCTCGGTTGCATGCCATGTATCAGAGATCTAGAAAGGTGCTGACATTGCGAGGTGAGCTCATAATGTCAATGTGGTTTCTCTTTTTCTGCCAAGGTTTTCGCATGCTAGTTTTTTGGTTATCTCTTGCCTCCAGATCGGTTTCTTCTTTTCGACACTCTCAGCGGTATGCCGATCCGTTGACGACCTCTACATGCGACCATGATTCATCATTTCTATAGGACATATATTCCCTGGACCCTCAGATTTATCTTGGTCTCGCTGAGATATTCCAGGTCGTGCAGATGTTTGTGCTAGGACCACGCCTCATCCTCGGTGTTGGAGAATATCACGCTGAGCTCGTGGCCAACTCTAATACAGCAACCGCAATGACTTCAATTGCTTTTCAGGAGCGCGTCCATCAGATGGTCCATGTATCAAATAGCAGTAGTGTGTAGCGCAGGAGATGCTCGATATGATTTATTTGCGGGTGCAGGGAGCGGGAAAATGCACATTTACTGTGAGGTTGTTCATTCAAAGCGGCTTGCCACTTCAGGAACGAGAACAACGGACATGGATGAGGGTGATGGAGGTTAAATTGACAAAACCCATCAAAAACGAGGTGCCACAGCACCCTCCGGTTCATCAATGACCATAGTACCAACTACGAGTGAGACGAACGAATGGCATCGGTATCATATGCATGCTTAATGCGGCAAGCATAGTTCTTTGGCCCAGCCTGTCACGGTCCGCCTCAGAATCCAGAAAACCGAAGCCTGAAATTTCAATCCGAAGGAACGAGAAGACAAATCTCACCACATATTAGCCTTCAGTGCTGCAGTTCAAAATACCAAGTACCGAGTGAGCTAGCTCATCATGTGAAGTTGTTCAATGCTTTCAACTTTGATAAATGCATCATATACGCAGATGGCAGCAACAAAGCAAGTGCATAGTAAGTTAGTGTAAATACACCTCACGTCGCAGCAGCTACCGCGACAGTTGCAACATTTTCACGATGCCCGCGTCCAAGCTAATCGCATTGGCAAAGACTCGACGGTTAGGCGGCTTACTACGGCCTTGCAAGGGTGTGACAGTCTCACAGGTGCTTGTTTCCGCATGCTGCACTTGCAAGAGGCGAGAGGTCAGCGAGAGGTTGTGGGAGTTGCGTGAGGCGCTTGCAGGTCAACCGGTCATCTGCAGCGGTCTGCAAGCAAGGAATGCACTGAGTGTGACACGAATTTACTGGTATACCTAGGTATATTTGTAATACTAGAATAAACATCGATCGGACTTCCAAATAAGTCGCGGCAAATCGGCAAATCAAACCGTAACCTATCGTCCACCATACTTATGTACTCCCACTGCTGATCCTCTTCTTCCTCTCCGCAGATCTCAACTTTCATCGGCTCCTCTGGCGTTCGGTCCAAATGAATGACACCTCGACAAGTCTATGGCTCCATCCACGATCCTGCTATGACTCCCGATACCAGCTTTCTGTGGACAATCCCCCATGCATATCTGAATAGCCCATGAAGGCGACATGATCGAATTTCGAGCTCGATCCCCCAATCAGTAGCAAGTAGCACTGACGAATGAGAAGTGAATGCTGTCTTCTCGTGCCCAGAGGATAGTGTTGACTTTTGTATGCTTGTCATAGAAATTTCTCCTCAATCCACCGATTGGCACGTCTGTGCACTGGAGATATACATGAATCTTGCTAGCTCATGATCGATTCTTCAATGATGTCTGCCCTGTTTATAGGCGCCTCGTTGATTTCTTAGTGTCTCATAATTACATGGAGTTCGGTTCAGTAAGTGGTATAAGTTCAAAAGTGTCCTGTCTCTTTCATCTCGCGTCTAAGGTGTCCGTGCGAGTCGGACCGGCACTAAGCCATGGACACGTTTGCAACAATGTTAGAATGTTGCTCCCCCTCCCTGCTGTAGTTTCGGTTCAGCACCGCTAATGAAGACTAATTCTGCCCAACAGAGCTGCTAAGGATGTCCATACATACGGTGACTTATATATGGTGGCCTTGACAGTACTAGTACGATGTCTTACTATCAGTGTGGTCTACTTTGCTACGAACTATATAATTTGTTTGATTCGCATCGGTGAACCAGACCTTGTTGTCTGGCGTCGAGTAGTAGTGACTAAGAGGACATGAATGTTAGCGGCGTCACCTGTCACTTCGTTAATTATACGTTGCTCTTGGAAAGACGTCGAGATGGGAACAAAGCCGTTGAAGGGATGTTTGTTTGTTTAGATTACCAGTCAACTGGTTTCAACGGCATTACTATGTGGCATAGATCGTCATGTTTTTGGTACCTGTGACGGAAAAGACAACGGAGTAAAACTTGGAAGGAGTGCACGAACCGTAATATGCATACAGCATTCCCACCTATAACCAACCTTGACAGGTAAGTCCAAAACAAAGAGAGAAGCGACATCATGTCTGTAGGGTGTGCTTAGTACAGTATAACAGACTGTGGACACTGGTGTCGACAACGTCACGACCAAGTTAACCATGTCCCGAGGAGGCATTGGAGCAATCTTAACCTTGACAGCGTCCGAATAGGCATCGGACCAATCAATGTGCGAACCTAGAGGATGAAGCTTTGGAGAACAACAAGCCTGCTCGAAACGCAGCCCCGCCAACTGCGAGGATCTCCTCACATGTAAAATGTCGAAGCTCCAAGCAGGTGATGACGCTGTAACTCCAATTTGAGACACTTCCAACATTGATGTTCTGGATGCATCTAACCAAGCCAAGGTCCGAACGAGAGTGGAGCTTTGAAAAACAACTCTACAATCGCAGCGCCGCCACCTATAAGGAATCCCTCATATTTGACACAATTAAACTATGAGCAGGTGATGACGCTGCGGGTCCGATGTCAGAAACTGTCAAAAGGATTCATATTGATGTGCCTGGGAGAGCGTTAATAGCGTTCGACCGAGTCTTTGAGGTGCGAACCTGGAGAGTGAAGCTCTGAAGAGCGATCCTGCGATCTGTTCGGAACGCAGCGCTGCCACCTGCCAGGACTTCCTACATTTCAATCGTCCGAAGTTCCGGCAGGTGATGACGTTGCGACGCCGATTTCCGAAGGGCACGACCGAAAGGAAAGGTATAATCCCGGGAGAACATTAACAATGAGCATCTAAAAAGTATAAGGTACGAACTTAGAGAGTGAAGAGCAACCCTGTGATCTGCTCGAAACACAGCGAAGCCAACTTCTATGTGTAGCTGCCGATTTTTGTGATGGCAGGAAGAAGGTCAGCTATATTAACCGGTTAATGCTATCTGACTTGTACAAATAGTAGCAAAGATATTTGTGGAGCTATTTGGGCTTAAAACCCGCAGGGTTTTACGACCCGAAACACCGTTTCGAACCTGTGGAGAAAGTCCAGGATGAGCCGTGAGGGCGGGTGGGACACCGCAGCTCGATATACAGGATTCGCAGAATTCTGCTGTGTTCGAAATCAGTGCGTCGAGTTGGTTTTTTAACAAAGGAGAGATCAATGAACTGTTTTTGAATGAGACACAAGCTGCTAAAAAGGGAGTGGCGGGTGGGAGCGACGAAACGAGAGTGTCGTCGAGGAGTGGATGAGTTGCAAGTACTAACGTGGTAGTACGAAGCAAGAAGGTGGGAAACACGAAAAATCGTGTCGCCACATAGACCTAATTCTATCTCGAACTCATATAGAATACAAGCAAGAATATCTAGAACAGCCTTCTACTAGAGACTAACTTCGGAGGTGATGACGCTGCAATACCAATTTCAGTTATTGCCTCGGTGAACAGGTACGAACCTGAAGAGTGAGCACGATTCAGCGATCTGCGATCAGCTAGTTATCAGGTCGACACGGTGACATAAGAATATAAAGGTCCGGCATAATGGAACGACTACAGGAACCTTACTAATTATCATATATTCCTTGGACTGCCTCTAAGTTGTTAACGACATCTCGCAGCGCCTCCATCATGAAAATTTGCATGTTCGATTAATCAGGCAGAGGAGATAATCGAGCGTGTAACGACCACACATATGGCCTCATTGTACTCGACTTTTTCGCAAGTGTCACAGCATCAGTCGTGGTTGATGCATCGAGGCGGCCGACTTCTAGCCTGGTTTTACTACACAATTCTCCATTGCTGGAGTGTGCCTGATGTAAGTTGCTGGTATCAACGCCCAAGAAGAAACAACACAGCTCAAGCTTGATCTTTCACGCCGGAGAGTTATCTCCGACTTCCATCAAACCAACATCGAAGTTTCGCACGTCATCTGACAGACACAGCATCAAGTCCTCATATAATTTCAAACATTGTACGTCGCAGACGTTTGGCTAGCAACGACAATAAAACGTCCACTCATTAATCCCCCCGCTCAATCATCTGCAGCCAACATGCCTCTCCATAATCATACCACCACCACCTCCAACAATGACAACAATATTAATAACCACCCCCCAACACATTGTATCCGCCTAGTCCCCCACCTCGATGTCCGCCGCATCCTCCATTTCGAACCCATCTCCCGCAACCTCAGAGACGGCGACACTCCCCTCCGCATCGGTCGCTGCACAGATCGCTCAAGCATCAGTCTCACACCCTTAAACACCTTAAACACAAACAAACTTGTTTTCAGAAGCAGGGTCGTCTCTCGCTACCATGCAGAGATTTGGTCAAATAACGACAAGTTCTACATTAAAGACACCAAATCTTCAACGGGCACTTTCCTCAATAATCTTCGTCTAAGTCCCGCAGACTCTGAGAGCAAACCACATCAGCTTAAACATGGGGATATCGTTCAGCTTGGAGTCGACTATCGTGGCGGTGTTGAGGATATCCACAAATCTATAAATATAAGGATCGAGCTCGAACGTGCATTATCTAACGGAGAGCTGACCGGTCGGCCTTGGACCCATCACATAACTACGGAGGCTACATGCGTCGAAAATTTTCCCGATAGAGAACCCGTGAGTGGAAATCATGTTGGGATAGGGCTCTGGTCTATGAAGGACATACTCGAGCAGTACACGACGGAGGAAACGACAAAGGACAATGAAAAAGCACAGCGGCAGCACCACCTTGCTCTCAGTGACACACAGGTATGCTCTCACCCATGATTGCTCCACATTCTATTTAACTATGTTGTGCTGCGTGGTGACAGCTGCCCTATCATGACAGTCGAAGCAATCATCCCTCAGAATCTGATGAAGCTTTAGTGACCTGTCCGGGATGCACGCATTGCGGGAGATGTGCATTCCGCTAATGAGCTGCTGGCCCAAGAGATCCACGAAGATGGCAACAACCATCATTGCTATGCTATTCGCTCAATTTCAAGGGCGCGAATCTTTGAGTGGGACGATGCGCTCCAATACGCAATCAAGGTCAGACAATCTGCTTATAAATAACACTGTTCACAACAGCTTTATTGGATAGTCAATTGCTGTAAAGCCCTCGTTATGGGGGTACATTTCTAAGGGCATCGCCCTCTCTGGCAACCAGCAGCTTTCAGACGCGATGGAAGCTTTCGATATTGCTTTCATATTTTCGGAAAATGACTCGAATCCGGTGACCATCGATCTTTTACTGTTGATCAAGGTATTCTGGCTGCGATTTTAATAGTCAGTTTGTCATACTCAGAATTTGGTGTTATTTTGTTCAGGCTGTTGCACTCTTCAGTGCCGGACATCATGACCAGGCGATGCGGCGAGTTCAAGATCTCACCACCGCTTTCCAACATTCAGATTACACTTCCATGCAGCGTGGTCAACGTGAGCTTTATGTCGAATCCCATGAATTTTCTCATTTTGAAATACACTCCTCAGTCGTATCTACATGTGCGACTTGCAATGATTGCTTTTGAAAATGAGCAGTACAGCGAAGCCGCTGACCAACTCACAACCAGTTTGACCACCATAGCCGGCTTGTTCTCACTGCATACCCCTTTGGAACCTAAATTGGAGATCTTTACGCTGGTGTGTCCCTATGGATCCGTTGAGGAGACTTCCACTTATACATTGATGATATGCGCCTGTACAGCTATTCGGCTGGGACTTCAACTCCATACAGCAAACTACCCATAAAAAACGGTGCGAAGCGTTCCTTCGTGCAGATCGACTCCCCGAAGCAGCCGAATCTCTTCGATATATGATGAGCATGCTTGACGGATCTACGCAGGACAGCTACCTCGAATGGTCTACAGGTGAGGCCCTGGAAATTTGAATAACTTGCATATGATACTTATTTTGGTGCCGATTAGCCTTCAAGGAAGACTGTACTGCGCGGTGTGTCGCGAAGGCAGACGAGGCCATTGCAGCGGACAATTATGAGATAGCTTTTGAGTTGTATTCTGCAGCGATCGGGCTGGATTCTTCATCCTATCTGCTTTTTGCGAACCGTAGTAAGGCGAAGTTGGGACGAAACCTCTATGTGGAGGCCCTTCACGATGCAGACAAGGTGTGTGCAATATCCTTCATCTGTTCGAGCAATCGAGCCAATGATGCCTATGCATAGGTTATTGAGCTCAACCCTTCATCTTCTCTTGGGTATGAACTGAAGTATGCAGCGCTTCACCGGGCACAACGTCACGATGAAGCAAGCGAGCTCATCAAAACCATGCTTGCCAAGTTGAACGATACCCCCAGTGAACGTATTCAAAGTAAGGCCCAGATAACTCATGCGTTGACTTGAAGGTGATCAACTCTTCATCCAGAACTGTGTCAGTCATACTTTCCGTCTGAAGCCGTGGACACTATTCGAAGAGCTATCCAGGCTCAGCTGGAAACTGCCCCCCTTCGTCTACTCAACACCTCCACCGGGCGTTTGTGCGATCGAGAGGCTCAGATAAATGCCTTCATGGAAAGCGCAGAGTACAAGAAGCTTTTATCTTCATCGATGATGCATGCGGACCTCCAAGAGGAGTCCATTGGAGACGCAGTCACGAAGTACTTCAGTTGGGTCATGTTGTCGCATCGGTGGGAAAGCAATGAGATGTTGCTGCCTGACATCAAGGACAAAGTCGTGTACGATTTGGATCCCGTCGGAACTACTGTAAAGTTGCAGATGTTCTGCAAAATTGCTCGCGATAGGGGCTATCGCTGGGCATGGGTTGATACCTGCTGCATCGACCAAAATAACAACGTTGAGCTCCAACGGTCTGTCAACTCTATGTTTGTCTGGTATCGCCAGTCAGCTCTTACGATTGTCTACTTATCGGATGTTCCGCCTTGGGCAAACTCGGGCGCACTAGCAAGCAGTGCTTGGAACACGCGAGGATGGACCGTTCAGGAATTCCTCGCTCCTAACATCGTTCTCTTCTATAACGCAAATTGGACCTTATATCTCAACGACCGCTCTCCCAACCACAAGGAGTCTACAATAATCAGGCAGGAGTTAGAGGCTTCGACAGGCATAGATGCTCAGGCCCTAGTAGCCTTTCGTCCGGGCATGACAAACGCCCGAGAGAAATTCCAATGGGCGTCTACGCGGGTCACGACGTTGCAGGAAGACATTGCATACTCGTTGTTTGGTATTTTTGGCGTCCATCTACCCGTAATCTACGGCGAGATGAAGCAAAATGCACTTGGTCGGCTCTTACAAGAGATCATCGCTCGGTCGGGCGACATTACTGCCCTGGACTGGGTGGGAAAATCATCCGAGTTCAATAGCTGTCTCCCAGCTGACATTACCTCGTACAAAGCCCCCCCATGCCTGCTGTCATCTCTATCTGAAGACATGATGCAGACAATGGTTTCCACACTGCGACACACTGTTGCTGTGGAGTCAGCATCGAGTCTTTACACCCTCCTTGACAACCTCAGCTCTCCTCGTTTCGCGAACTTTAGACTGCAACTGCCATGCATCGCATTTTCCGTCACAGAAGTCAGACGAAGGAATGGACAAGCTCAGGGGACATGTTTCACTTATAATATCAAAGCAGACGGGCTTCAAGACTTGTTGATCAACACAGAAGATAGACTGTTTCAATTCTCACGGACAAGGCCCATAGAGCAGACGTTGCTACTCGTCCGCCCATGGAATCGTTGTGACCTTGGGTTGCCTGACTTTGCCGACGATAAAACCATGGAGGCTTGGTCTTCGCGCTGGTCTACACCATGGTCTATGCCCTTGTCCACACACTTGTCTCAACCAGAGCTGTGTGGATCGCCTAAACAATATGGGCCGGTTGATTCGGAGTCGCACTCGCGAGCATTGAAGTTGATCGTTCGCCTTGCACAGCCTTTTGGTGCACTCCTACTGGCGCAGCAGCGTGGTGGGGAGTACAAGAGAATCGCCTCCGATCACAATATCATCGTACAAGTCAAGGACATGACTGCTGTTCATGACATGATGGGCGTCAGGAAGCTAGAAATACTGTAGCTGCATTGTCGTCGAAAATCGGGGGTCTCCAACGCGTCTTTATCTAGATTTTAACATTACTTACATGCATGGAATAATATCCTTTGGCATTTCCAAGTTCTCGACGCTCACTCTTGCACTTTCAAAGTTGCAGTGTGCGTAGCTCGCGGAAATTACTTATAGCAGCTCCTGCCCCCTTTGCTACCAGCGGTCAGAATAACACAGAAGGCGCTTCATGCATGTCCCCCACAGTATGTGAGTCTACACTGCGATTTGTGCAGACTTCCTGCTCCCCCTCCCCTACCTTTTCCTCCACTAGAATCCTTCTATACTTTTGAGGTTTGCGACTAAGTGCTTTGCATGACGAAAATATCGTAGCTTGAAGCCTTTCCCGACATCCGCCTCGATGCATTGGACGGACTCATATATAGGATACACCGGCTCAGAACATGCGCATCCCCTATCTGAGAGTTTAGCCTGGACTGCTGTAAGTGCTGTGGTTCCGAATTTCGCTCATTCTTCACCGACTACGTGCTTTCACGCAACTCGGCTTTGCGAAGTAAACGAAGAAGCCGGTCGCCGACTCGAGCTTGGGAATTAGAAGAGGTCGTAACATTCTTATCGTTCTGATATCTCGAACGCGACATAATTCGAATGACCAAAATAAAATTTTCAGTGCCTCGATGCAATGGTGAGCATTTTGGTTGCCCTTTTCACCACGTTCGGCGTGTTCACCGTGTTTGAGTCGAACACAGCCCACGCCCACGTCACGCCGTAATCACGAAGGACGAGTTTGATCAGCAACAAGGTGTCTTCTCACGTGCAAGCTGATCTGATCGTTATGATACGAGCGCTTCGAGGAATGTTCGAAGACTCGCTGGATCCTGACCTCACGACTGAAATAAGCGAGTGCGACCTCCAGGTACGTAGCTAGTGCAATCCAATGGTTGTGTGTTGTATCTTCATCCTAAATTTCTTATCTATACACGCACCGTTGCCAGGAGCGTGAGCTAACAGCTGGGAGCCATTCTGTGTACTGCCATACAGTATATTGCTGTATACTGATGCTGTATTCGATATATCAATATCATGATTCTACAAAGATTCTATGTAGAAACTTGAACTGCGCTCCCACATGGCATGATACTACTGTCAGGTACATTTACATCTCAGCACTACTTAAGACTTCTGACAGACCACTAATACTAATCTCCTACAACTGCCCTCGTTCGCACACAGCAGGAGATGGACGTGCAACTAT
The DNA here is from genome assembly GCF_016647625.1 of Suillus subalutaceus. NCBI lineage: Eukaryota > Fungi > Basidiomycota > Agaricomycetes > Boletales > Suillaceae > Suillus > Suillus subalutaceus. The sequence goes on along the minus strand of NW_024540259.1, from coordinate 248,223 downwards.
GCTCTAGTCTTCTGGACATCGTTAATTCCTCCAGTGCCACCAACTTCGGTGCACGGCATCCTTCCGCTCAGCCAATTCCCCCAATCATCATCCCAGACTTAACTAGACTCATCACCCGATGCTGCCAATACCCAGTTTCCGGTGGCGCATACGGTGATATCTACAGATGTGTATACCACGGACCAGGTGGCGATGTAGATGTTGGTGCCAGTATCACAACTCTTCCATGTTTGATGACGTTTCACTTATCCGCAGGTCGCCGTCAAAGCAATCTGACCATTCTTTAGTGATGAGGTGATGTTCCATGTAATCTGTAACAGACAAATCTCATTAATCATTCTTAGGTGCTCCGGAAAGAGCTTGGGATATGGAAGAGGTTGCAGCATTTCAATATCTTGAAGTTCATGGGTACTACCCGAGACTTTGGCCCATCTGAGGCTTTGGTTGCTCCGTGGATAGTCAACGGAAATCTGACGTCATTCCTCAGCCAGAACAACGAGAACCTCGGGCTACGTGATCGTCTGCTCCTGGTGAGAACTTCAGGGATGTTTCTAGTTTGAACCCTCGAGCTCATCATTTTGTGCACAAGCTCCGTGATATCGCCGCTGGCCTCAACTATCGTGAGTGAACACATGTACATGGCAAATATAAATATAAATAACTGTCTCCCTCAGTTCATACATTCACTGTCGATATAGACGGATACAACTTGAATGCAGTCATTCATGGAGACCTCACTGGTGTAAGGTCACTCATTTATATCTATATATATATTGTACTAATGACAAATTACAAGACCAACGTCCTCGTCGATGGCGATAGAAGGGCATACCTTGCAGATTTTGGCCTTTCCGGAACTTTGACACAATTTCCCGGCATGACGTACCTCGCAAAGACGAGCTGCCATCCGGGAGCTTTGAGGTGGACAGCTCCTGAACTTCTCTCTGCGGAAGAAGTCACATCAGCCTCTGCGGTTACCACTCAAAGTGACATTTACTCGTTTGGTAGTATTGTACTTCAAGTAAGCCGTTCCCTCTTTCTAGTGTAACTTATTAACTTGTCCTCAGGTTTTGACGGGAAACATTCCTTGGCCTCACTTGATCAATGTGGCTGCAATCTTGCGTAAAGTGATCTTTGAGGAGGAAACTCATCCTCGTCCAGACGACAATCGTGTCACTGACCAGCACTGGAAGTTCATAACCTTGTGCTGGTCTAAGGAACCAGATGCTCGTCCTTCTGCTGAAAAAGCACTTCAGTTCATTGGCAGTGAGCTCGTTTTGTACGACCGGGGCAGCATCGATGGTGGACAGCACCCTGCCTTGGTTCCCGTTCCTGGATATGCGCCTCTGGTAATTGGTCCAGTACGCCAGAATCCACCTTTTGTCTCAACATCTGCATGTGGACGTTGCGCACTTTATGGGTGAACTATGCGTCACCGAGTCTGTTCTAGTCCCAGAGGGTAAAACGGCCCGTTTTTCAAACTCCGCTCGCCCAATCGTTTACGTTACTAAATACTAATACCAACAGAGTGCAATGTTGAATGCATCATTAATAGTGAGTTTCACCTTCAATGTGGCTCATGCCGGACAAAATGTAGGTGGCCGTTGGGCATTCTAAGGACGAACTGTACGTCATCGAACAGTCTTTGTGGTTTAGTACTCATTAACATTCTTGAGGCAGGCACACGGATACATATCTCAAAAAAAGACCGAAAGACCGCACGAAATTACAGTTACGGCTTCGGAAACACTAGTACTCTGCCGCGATGGCTCAGTTCGAGCTAAAACACATAACGTCCTTCACAATGCATTGATGAACACCATGGTGAAAACAAACAGTAAGTGTTTCCTCCCTAACACTTCCTGACAGTTAGATTTCCCTCTGGACTGGGCCAGCCAATGTTGCGGCGGAGGTGTTAGCATGTATCATCTATTGTTATCTTTATGTAACATGTCGCTTTCATTCTCGTGTTATTCCTTGTACAGCTATCAAAAGTATCTGGTCTCCTGTCGTCTTCGCCGCGGAGGAAGCCGTAAGTTAGGAGAACTTGCATCATGACTTGAGGCCTTTCCGACTCGTTCACAGGAATGGTCTGCGACTAAGTCGTGGAGAATGTTCGGTTCCCTGGTCCGGTTCTTTATAATTCTTCATGTCCCACCCAATTATTGTACCACTATGTACTCTTCGTTATTCGAAGTCAATACGCTATCGGTGTCACTTGGTATAATGGCAGTGCTAGCAGTTGTGTTGTGTTTCAAGGCGACCCCAGCATACGCTATGGCTCTCTCCTCTACCATCCCAGGTCACAAGCCTACGCAATCTGACTCTGAGAAATACTTACGGGACATCCCAACGCATGTGCTGAAACGTCTCACTCCAAAGTCTAGAGCATGTGTCGAGCGTCTGAGGACATGTCAATTGGATAGACCTGACCTGTAAGTCACCTCGCACGCTTATTGCTCACCACCACCACCCATGAATGCACATGCAGTTCTCGACAACCAACCTCCAAACTTGCAGCTGTGCTTGTTCTACTATATGAACAAGCTGGAGAGCTCAGAGTGTTATTAACGACACGGTCCAAGTCACTACGTGCACATCCAGGACAGACAGCGTTACCTGGCGGGAAAGCAGACGAGGAAGATGAAAGTTTAGTCTGGACTGCTGTAAGTGCTGCTGTCACGAGTTCACGCACGCTTTCACCGACTAAATGCTTTCATGCAACTTAGCTTCGCGAGGCAAATGAAGAAGTCGGTCTTCCTCTTCCGCCCACATCGTCAAATATACATTTTATCACGACACTCCCGCCTTTTCTCTCTGCATCGCAGTTGTTGGTGACGCCCGTCGTTGTGCTTTTATCTTCGCCGCCTCCACTCGTCCCTCTTTCATTGCCATCATCGACTTTGGATAGCTCCTCAAATGCAAGCCCCAACACACCACCCAACGCTTCTTCCCACCCAATCCTCACTTCCCTAACTCCCTCACTCACAGAAGTAGACAGGATATTCGACCATCCACTCGAAGCGATGCTGGACCCCCGCGTCTTGTTGAACAAAGGGGAGTCGCTCGTGGATGTAGGAGAGGACTGGCCATATGGTGCTGGGGATGTGTATGTGAGTTATTGGCTTCCTTATCGTGCGCTTTCATCTTCGATGTGCCTTCATTCTAAGCGACATTTCTGCGACGAATCGCGCTGGTTCCTCGGTCTTGTTACTTATTACCTATTTCCCACCCTTTCCTTCTTTTCACATTCTGTTCTGATCCCTCTTGCACGCAGAACCCATCTGATGTCCGCCTCGACGCATTCGATGGACTCATATATAGGATGCACCGGTTCCGAACATGCGCATCTCCTATCAAGGGGCTTACAGCTGATATCTTGGTACGTTTTTTTCGTCTTTCTTTTTCTCTTTTGCCACATCCTCCACTCTTCCGACCAGTCACATCTGACGCTAGCCCACCCACAGATTTCCGTCGCCGAACTCGCATACGGGCGCAAACCCGTCTACGGACGATACCCATCCGATTCAAGTTCTGGGTCATCACCCGAAGATACAGACTTGGAAGGGGAGACATATCGGGCGTTGGTGAGGAGGCGCATGGAAGAGAACGAGAGGGCTTTTGCGGTTGCCGTAGAGGAAGGCGAGCAAACACGATTGACTGGAAAGGTGGATGGAGGCGTTGGGGCTAATGGGAGCGCACTTCTGGCAGGTGCATGATCTGATTCTCTCCGTCATAGACTGACCGTAGAATACTTATATGCAACCCACCATAGACATAGGTACCATAGTATGTGCTGTACACAGCACAATCACTAGTCCCATGCGTGCTATATGCACGTATGTTATGGATCACGTAGCTGCCCATTCTCCTTCTGAAGCATTGTTCTTGAGCTCCCCTCAATAACAGTCACGTTACTTTCCAAAGTCATTCTTATAATGTCGCTGACGTCTTTAAGCTTCGAACAGATCATCAGGCTAGTTAGAGGGGCAGATATCTCGTACCACACGATGATGTTGTATATACATCATGTATTAGCAAATATTGTCCAATCTACAAAAATCTCATCCTTCTTAAAAGAGTTTTGGTATTGAGTACACGGTTCATAACTCACTGCACTAGCTCATCGCCAGCGACGCCCGCAGAGCAACATGCGTATCCGCATACTGCATCATCCCGCTCACTGTCGACGCCCAAGGGTCTGACGAAGGTGGCGCATACAGTGTCGATACGCCTCCAGATGACCGAGGTGAGCATCATAAACCTGTCCGTGTAGTCATTGGAAATGACGCTAGTGGATATCTGGGATCCACGAGGGTGTTACGCCTCCCGCCTCTCAAGCAGAAGTAACATGATGGGTCGTCATCGAAGGCGATGCGCTGAAGGGAGAGGAGAATGGGAGGGGGAATAGGACAGCCCAATCAGACTATAAGTCAGTGGAAGTGAAACGCACCATCTACGATTCCAGCAACTTGCAAAGAAGAAAGCGTTTTCGTGGTAGTGAGCATATCCGTAGACCTGCTCGTAGGTCCGGGTGTAAGCTGCGAGTCCACGAAGCCATAGAACTACAAGAACTATCAGAGATAGCCATGGCGAGACACTCGTGGTGTCTACGCGAGGTGTGGCTGGTGAAGACAACAGAACTTACTCTTTTGGAGATCGTCTGGAAAACGGATCGTCTCTATGAAATTTTGATGCAAGTTTGACACCAGCAAGTTCTCATGAAGCCACGTCTAGAGATATCGCGTTGCCACGGCGCATTATGTTTCTCCGTCGGACAGCACAGCAGATGCATGTTTTTGGGCTGACCCCACATTACTGTCTGTGTATAAAGCGAAGTGATGAATTTCAGTTCAATAGCAAAGAACATCATCCGGCCATAACCCGCAGCGCAACAATGAAGTTCATCTCGCTCACCACTATGATTATGTCTGCCGCAGTACTAGCGGGTATCGTCACAGCACAAAACCCCAACGGCATGCCATGCGACCAGGCTGGTGAATATCTTCAGCGTACCCGTGTTTTGATCTCAGACCGCATACTTACGGGTGCTTGCAGGAATGTATGAGTGCGGGTGGGTCCTGGGTTATAACAGTGGCAATGCATATTTGTTTTTCTGTTTGGAAAACAGCACTATCCAGGTCGTTGAAGATTGCACTTGTGTGGGCTGCTGTAACGTCGTCAGCGGAAGGTGAAGGTCCCGGCGGGTCCTACACCTGCACATAAGAGGAAAAGGCGAGCCCCCTTCTTGCTTGCCGTGTTAATGATGTCATAGTGATAAATTACAGCTGTCTGGGTAACGGGAATTTATTGGGGCATAGAATATGTCGTCGAGGCAATTCAAATAAATGTGTGATTCCAGCTAGCTGTGATATATACATCAGTCAGACCTTGGGCTGCAACGTGAAAATCTCACCAGACGTGATGCATCGTCACCGTCATCTTCATCGATTGCTTTGGCTTCCACATATATACCTTCGATCATCTACCACTGCCAGCACAATGATGATGACACAGAATGCTCTGAGGAAACTGAATTGTGAACTTCAAGATACAGTGAATATTTGAATTCCGGTCCGACCCCAGAGTAGCGCCACACTGCCGGCAACTACCGCGACCCCTTCCAAAACGGTGAGTACGCATCACTTAAGCCTCTGCCTGTAAGCAGCGAGTCAGTCTCCTATCATCCGAGTCACTACCATGGCCCCAACTACATCATACAGATTCGATAGGACTATTCGCAATTTTTTTACCACTGAAAGAAAAGGCAAAGAGGTTGCCTTGGATCCACTCACAATTCCCCAACTGCCTGATGCATCTCCCGAATCGAACCTCCAGGAAGCACTCGAGAAGGACATAACTGTCAGCAAATCTGGAAGAACACTCAGGGAAATTCTTTCTTTGTCTTGCCAGAATTTGAAATCATATACGATAGACAAAGTGAGGCCCAGTGCGTGGGGACGCCCTATAAATGTGAAGTACCATTCACAAGCCAAGACCCTCGAAGTAAGTTTTAATATATTTAAAAGTGCGTAATCAATTTGGTGGGCTCAGGACTTTCAAAATGAATTAGAGTTGATGAAGAAACACCAAGCTGGCGAACAAAGGGCACTAGAGGCACGATTAGAACGTTTGGAAGCCGAGCAGGAGGCCCAAAAAGAAACCATGGCGAGATGGCAAGCCGCAAACGAAGTATTTCAAGGTACGTTCATATTTCTGCCTACCACTGGTAACCATGCTAATTGCTATCAGCGCTTGGAGAAATAGGTTGGAGTCAAATATCCGGGGAGAGGAAGTATGATCTTGCGAACACAAAAGGGATACACAACTGTATGTTCTATATCACCACACTCAAAAATTTACTTTCTAACTCGTGTTATACTATCTAGTTACAGAACTCTACTACAACAAGGCTTCCGATACTACTACCATGGACGCATACCAGTCAGTCAACGCTCAAATCCGCGGATTCGTCGATGCTGCCATAGCATTGAACAGGGAGGTCAAGGGAGATCGAGGTCATGTCGCACACCCAAACGTTACTGTGACGCGCTTGCAGGACGTGCTTGACAGGCTGCGTATCAAGGGCCCACTTAGGGATCGATTGATTTTCGACGTGTATACAGAAGCATATTTGATTTCCGTCGACAGTGTAGTTTAGGTTCCTTGATATCGCAGTTTGTATCATACTAGTAGCAGCCTCAATGGCACGCTCGATGTCGTCGAGACGGTTGGCTGTTGCTCCTTTAAGCACGATTGTCGCTGTACACGTCTTCTCTGTGTGGCTCTGATACCTGTCCTCGCCGGGAGTGAGCTGATGAAGGATGGTGACACGGTCTTCACCAATCTCCGTCATCTCAAAGATGTTGACATACCCAGCTTCCTCCGGGGTGGGTGTGCCAATGCAGGCGAGAGGTGTGGCATTGACAACATGAGCTACATGGCAGAGGTCGGATTTGGAGAGGACTTTGAGAATGGCGATGTTGAAGCAATTGAAGTGGTATAGGGCAAGGTCGCCGATGGATGAGCGTGCGATGATGACTCTGATGCCTGAATCAGCGATTTATTTGAAGATCTGTTTATCGAGTGATGGTTAGTAGATGTAGCAGGTAATGGGATGGAGAACGTACCCTTTCGAGTTGTGAGCCCAAGCCAGCCAAAAGCCGTGGCTGGAGTCGGACTAGGCCGCGACCGGTGCACGCATACACATTTTTCCTTTGTCAGACCGCTGATAGTCCACTCGTCGAAGCCGGGAGAGGCGTCTATGGCAGTTGAATGTGCGTCCCCGACGAATAGCTCGTTGATAGGAGGGATGATAGCCGTGACCCTAGGAGAGAAAGTCGTCGCGATATGTGACAAGAACGCAGCCGTGACAATCAAGGAGAAGATATGATAGTAGAAGGGACAGGACTTGGACCGAAGGGACCGAGATCTCGATGTCGATAAACGTCGTGACAGAGTCCGGGACTACGATGACCGTGATCGGCGCAGTGTGGAGCTGTCGGGAGGCAGCGTGGTTAGCGAGCAAACAGGCTCGGTTGTAAATGAAATTACCTCGCACTCCATGGTAAAGCGCTTTCCTTGATGCGGGAGGCTTTATTTGTACCCGAACGCCTAGTTGTCAGCGTATATATCGTACCATGAAGGTGCACGTATACGCATTTTTCTTTTATGAGACCGCTGATAGTCCACTCGTCGAAGACGGGAGGAGCGTCTATGGCAGTTGCATTTGCATTCCCGACGAATGGCTCGCTGTTGATTGTTGATGTTCACGGTGAATCCTTAGCAAGTTCGCGATTGTGTTTGAGGCGGCCGGGAGCGCTGTGGTTGCATGCGAATGAGATGATAGGCGGGTAGTTCGTGAACTATGGGAAGAGGTTATTGGACCGATGAAGATACATGTTTTTGTGTGTTGCTCGCTGTGTTAAACCAACTGGTGGATGCAAGCTAGGTAAGTATGCAAAGTGCGTTAGATAACAGAAGTGTGTCTTGCCTGAACAGTGCCTGGGTCTTTACACCTTCCTAGCTGATCGTGGATACGAATGCGATACGATGCGTGAAATCAAAAGCTTGTAGATATCACTGTCGATCGCGATCATGATTGCAGCTGAACAACAGGTCGAGGAGTACTACGTACGCCTTGTCTGCTTCTGCTGCAGAGGTTCATGAATTACCGAAAACAATGCACAGCACAGCAACTCACTATGATTTCTCTGACATATCTTGTGGTACGATGGACTAAGAAGCTGATACTGACTCCAGAGAGCATCAGTAAACTACAACTTTCTCACAGAGGTCACACACTTGGAGCCTCGTTGAAAGCAGCGTATATCATGCCAGCCACCGCCATGAGTCACGATCCGGGGTTACTGAGATGCAACGAGCCAAGAGTCCTTTCAAATTTGTTCAGTTTGGTCCGGATGCCTGGACTCGCGAGATATTGGTGAGTTCGATTTCGTGCTACCGTGACACCGAGGAACCTGTTCCGCTTTCTCTGATTCAAATTCTTGACTCGTGAAGCGGATTAAGAATCATCGCCCCGTCCATTTACACGAAAACACAACAGGTGGCCAAATGAACGCGAGAGAAAGGGGTGGAAGAACGAAGGAGGCTATGCTGGGCTTCACAGTATGACACAGCCTGCAAGCGTTCGGATACAGCTGAACGCCAGGCACAGGATATCAATAATATTCCGCTTTTACGACTACAATCCAGTCACCGTCATCCTTGTTGATTTCGAGAAGAGGAACATCAGTCGAGCGAGTCACTACAGTCAAAATAGATGCTGGATGTACACACTGGGATGTGCATACCTGTCTTCATTTTGAATGTAGACTCAGAGAACATCGGAGGATGATTAGGCCAATATCCTACGAACCTATAGATACAACACATGTACTAATGTCCAACATAGGGCTCCCGCCCCAACGGGCAATAAACTAGGATACAAAAAAATCATCAGGGGATATGAGGACGGGTCAAATAATCATGATGTGCAACGAGTCCTTCAGGAACACAGAATTTTGGTTCTAATATTATACGCGGAATCTCGTGTTTCGGTGGAAAGGGAAAAAGTAAAGACAGCGCACCAACACAGTACTAAAACTATACACAGCATATGTCCACTTCTGAGTGTCGAAGAGGCTCATGTTATCGCAGTAACTGCCACGTAGGGTTTTAGATATCGGCTGATTGCAGTCAGCAGAAAGATCGAAATATCATCATGAGTCGTTTGGGTACATCCATGGGAAGCCTACGATGAGAGTGGTCAGCAAACTTCTAGTGCATCAGCGTGATGTGTACCAGGGACTACAGTATCCTGCCGCCAAGAATCAATTCTAGATGGCCATAGATTAGAATCTGCGGAGCGATCTTGCGATGGGGCTCCCGGAAAGTATTCCGTGTAGGCATTTGGGTAAGAATGAGATGGAGATGGAGAAGGAGCCCCGGAGCGGGCGGAGGGCAGAGAAGGAGAATCAGGGCGGGAAGAACATGGAGATATACCACGGTCATCGCAAGCAGGGGTATCTGTAAATAGACAGCCATTCAACTGCAGAAAGCTCAGTTCGTGATCAACAAACTGAAGTGCTTCTGTGGCAGAAGGCCGATCGGTGGGTACTATAGACCAGCAACAGGTCATAAAATCCCAGAAGTGGTCGGCGACACGACCGTCATCTGGACGAGGATGCAGTTCCTGCTCAAGGATCACTTTGCGCAAGATTGCGGCTTCACGAGTTAAGTGAGGCCAGGGTACATTTCCCGTCAAAACCTCCAGGACGAGTTAGTACATTATATTAGCAAGAAGGAACAGCTTACTTGGAGAAAAATGTTACCGAATGAGTAAATGTCGCTCTGAGTAGTAATTGCAGAGGCTGGTTCTTCCCCAGCAAGAAGTTCAGGAGCTGTCCACCTCACTGCTCCTGGACGGCAGCTCGACTTTGCGAGGTACGTCATGCCGGGTTGTCGTGTTAAAGTTCCAGAAAGACCAAAATCTGCGAGATATGCCTTTCTATTACTATCGACGAGAACGTTGGTCTTGCAGTCGATCATCATTAATACTATGAAGGATTGAATTAATGAAGTGTCTTACGCCAGTGAGATCTCCGTGAACGACTGGATTGCATTCTGGGTATCCATCTTCAGTCAAGCTAAATGTATGGACTAGGGGAGAAAATTATTCATTTTCCTTTATACATGCGCATTTTCACTCACGATAGTCGAGACCAGCGGCGATGTCCCGGAGCTTGTGCATAAAACGTCAGCTCGAGTCCGCCTGAGCTGGGAACGTACTTGAGGTCCTCACCAGACACATACGATCGAGTAGCGTAAGAATGTCACTGTTCTGCTTGAGAAACGATGTCAGAGTGCCGTTGGCGACCCACGGAGCAACCAAAGCTACTGAAGGACCAAAGTCTGAAGTTGTACCCATGAACTTCAAAATATTAGAATGTCGCAGCCTCCTCCAAATTTCGAGCTCTCTCTGAAACATCTAAGGAAGCTCGGTTAGATCTGTCCGTTCACTACTACATATAAAATATTACCTGATCACTGATAAATTGCGGCCGAATTGCCTTGACAGCAACCTGTGGGTGATGGAAACGTCACTAAATGTGGAAAGAATGTGAAATCCGCACGAACAACTACATCGCCATCTGGCCCGTGGTATATACATTTGTAGATATTTCCGTATGTGCCGCCGCAAACGGGATCTGGGCTGCATCGGGTGATGAGCCCAGTTAAGTCTGGGATGAGGATTGTGGGGACCACTTGGGTGGAGGGAGTGACATTGGGAACGACAAGTAGGGATACTTGATGTGCGAGAGTATCACTGGTAAGCGCAGCACCCGTTTGTTGCGATGCGGTAGCGGCATCTGGATGAGGGAAGGCTGCTTGACGTGCGGTGGACATACCCGGCTGCTCATCCAAGGCCACAGGATTGGGACTTCGCTGATCTACCATCGAAGGAGCACCAAACCCAGGGCTTGTTCTAAATCTTAAAGTGGGATAGGCTGACTGCAACCAAGGTTGCTTGGCTGCTCTTCCACGCAGCACAACACGTGTTTGACCAGCGGGGGACATTGAATGACTAGAATGCACGTCAATAGGAAGCATCAACGACACGCCGACATGACTTGCATATATGCTAGACTCCCTCCGAGCCTGTCACTTGGGTTTGACGTTTGCTGGATGCCTCTATGGGAGGGATCATTGTATCGATAAGGTTCAACACAGATTTCTTCCTCTTCTGCACTAGACGCGTCGTCTGAGAAGCCGCCCGTTTGCGTATGTATGGGTTGGATAGCGTGCTCGGTGTTGTTCATGGGGGATTGCGACGAAGTGCTCCGCCGCATTATTTCTTGGAGGGTGGGTGTCTTCTGGGCCGGTGACCTCCCAGGAGTGATGTATAGATGTCGACGACGTTGTGCCGCCGGACGGTGATGATCGCCAAGATGCCGTGCATTGGCAAAGTCCGTCGCACCAGAAGAAGAATGCGTGTCGGGATGGAAAGCCTGGGTAGAGTCCCTCTTTCGCTTCATGAGTACCACTAGGGCTGTTATGATAGTAGTTCGAGTGGTGCTTGTTTTATAAATTGGAAGCGCGGTACACAGGCCTCGAGGACAGTACTTAGACCCTTCTGGTGAAGCGAGGTTCGCAACACCGACTGTGCTATTTAATCAAGAAAGGACTACAAAAATGCCGGGAACAAAAGCTGATTGTTCAAATGGTGAGCAAGAGATTTTCAAGGTCGACGTGATAAATCATGCGCGACTTACGAGAAAGAGGAAGAGATGTCAAGACTTGGGGATTTGGAGGGGAAACCGACGAGAATGTTTTTATAGTGACTTAATTAGAAGCCAGGCTTGACTATTTCGAGCCAAGTCAGATCATCACAGGCTGAGCAACACGTTTCCGCAAGGATGGATTTGCAAGGATGGGGCTACCGCAAGGACGGGTTCGCCGCAAAGCATGTACTAAAATGACATAATATTGCTGTTCAACATGTTCCTGAAGGAACGAGATAAGCTCAGCGCATACGTAAGCGAAGACAAGTTACGTACTCGAACCCTGACTGAATCGCCATCGCCACAACTACCCAAATGTTGAGGCTCGTGACCAGCCTGGCTTACTATTACTAATATCACGGACAAGTCGAGTGGCGAAGCCATAACATCTCAAAGACGTAGTCCAGACTGGTTATGAGTCTACTTTTCTGGCTGAACTTGTGCTGTGACAGGCATCGATGGGATGGGGCTTTGAATCAGCGACTGGAGAGGACAGTGACCGATGCATATTCTCGGGCATCATCAGCCCAGTTGAAAGTGCTATCACATTAGAAGCCATGGCCAGCTGACATTTTGGGCAAGTCGCATGATGCATCAATGCATGATGCATCAATGCACTATGCATCAATGCATGATGCATCAATGCATCATGAGTCGCACAGGCTGAGCAATACATACCTTTCCGACGTTCCGTATGGGTGCGTACTACAATCGTGAACGTCTGTGACAGCGGTCACCTGTTAATTGCCGTAATGATTTGGAAATGAATGCTAAATGCGGATCCAGTTGTCCGTCATGTCCATCCTCACAATCCAATCACCAACGCTCATCCTGCCCGCTCCCGAAGTTGCACTGGGGGTTGTCTCACCCCTTAGCACGCCTGCCCATTTACTACTATTACTAGTAAGCTGAAGCGAACATAGATATCATATCTTCTTTTGAAATTACCCTCCCAACCAGACGGGGTCATCTCGATGGGTTCGAATCATTTTGGGGCACAAAACAAGCTACGGCAACTCCGGCAACCGTTTCGTTTGATCACCTCACTGTTGAGGGATGCCCTATCAATTCCAGTGAGCTCGTTGTGGAGTCCACTGTTACAGGACCTCGTCATGTCGTACTTCATGTATGAGCCGTTCTCAATAACGAGCATATACTCATTAACTGGGGTTTGGTCAACTAGGGGATACAAAGATCGTGAACTATGACCGCCTTCATATTATTTCTCTCGATATATCTCCAGATCCGGTGCAAACATGTTCTCTCGGCCTCCAACACACCATCGTCGTGCTACCAATCAGGGCGGACAACAGCCTTTGGATCTAACAAGTAAGGACAACTCCATAGGATGCATTCTTGGGGGCGTATTCGACAGGTTGGGTGCACATGGAATGGGTCATACCTTCTGAGAGACGACGATGACAATACCCTTCTATCGATAGGAAGTAATGCCCATGGTCAACTAGGTTGGGAGTCGCAAGTCGAGGAGAACGGAATTACTGTCGGGCCTGTCGAATTTACATTATCCCACGATGGCAAATTGCCTCCACTGAGGTCCTTTGCTTGTGGCAGCGAACATGATCTCTCCCCTCTGGCCCGTCGGACATAGAAGTTTGGGGGTAGGGGTGGAACGAGCACGGTAACTTTGGGTTGGACCATATGGATGATGTGCTGAAGCCCGTCAAGATTTGGCCAGTGGCAGGAGGACACGCGCTGGCCGGAAGAATTGCTCGAGTATGGGCTGGAAATGGGACCGGTTGGATATTGTTACAAACATAATATAGAGCTATGCTGAAATACGACGTATGCAGGACAGAAAAGATAGCCAACTATTGGAGATACAGGGCAGGGCAGGGGCAGAGCTCACTGATCATCCAAGAGGTCCATGTTATTATGAATGTGTCGGACGGTGGCTTCCTTCGAAGCGGCGAGCTGTAACAACATATGGACATCTCCTAGAAGCAGCAGAGGACCTCGTAGAGTTTGATGCTCTTCCTATCAATAACTTTGATGCAGAATGTTAGCTTGCAGTATACCAGAACATGGACTGTCATGGAGGCCAAACTTGAGTAGCGTCCTTGGCTTCGTTTTAACAGTGCAACAGGTTTATGTGTTGATACGATAGTCTCATCCTCACTGTAGATTATCTCAAGGGGTCAGCGCTTTTCATCGAAGTCGATTATCTGCTATCCTCTTCTGCAGGACATCAATTTCAAATTTTGCATGAAGTTTATCGATGTATTCCTTTTGCTTCTATACATAAGTTTGAACACACCTGTACGAGCACGAATTGAAAATCCGACATACTTTGGCAGATGTCGCGGCATGCTTGATAGTCTGTTCTCCTACAAAATCAACACCAGAAGTGAACGTTTGAACTACTAGTGACGGCGCGAATGCAACGCGTTGTTGACTGTTGTTTGTGCATCCAGGTCTAGGTTCTTCAACTCCTGCAGCTCCTGGCGCATGCCGTGCCCTGCTCTACCCTGCGTGCCAGCGCTACAACAGTTTCTCTAGCATTCAGGTATGTTGGGAATCACTCAAATTCTTTCCGCGGAACCACACGTTCATTTTGAAGACATACACGACTCACGAGGCTAGTGCTCATAATGAACCTTCGTACTCCACATCAGCTCGCTCTGCAGACGCCCAATCTTTGCATGCACAAGCTCCAGTGAGCCCATGCCCGTATGCATGTTCACGAGGCCTGGAATTCCCTCTTGGATACCCTTGTGTACGTCTTCATCGTCCATCCGCGTCACCGACCAAATGCGCTTCGTCACCGACTCAACGTCAGCCAGCGCATCGCTCTTCATGAATGCATCAAATCCAGCACGCAACTTCGTTGTTACGGCTGTTGGTTCCGATGCATACAGTGCTGGAGGCTCGAGCATCTCACTCGATACAATGGGCGTGCGCGTCCAACCTGGGTGGACATTCACAAACTGTATGTCCACTCAGTATTCAGCGCTCCGTAACTGCTATCTGTCATTCTTCAGCTACTCACCCGGATGTTCCAAGCGGGAAGGACTTCCTGTGCCAAGACTTCGGTGAACGAATCCAAAGCTGAACGGTGGTGAGTCAAAGTCGCACAGTCTGCCACAAGTAACATCACCTGCTTTCCTATGAACACAAAACGCCTTAGCAACACTTGACAAAAATAGCACCATCCCACTTACGTAGCGCTATAGAACCCGATCAGCGGGCTCCCCTTGGTCGCAGCCGAGCTCGATACCTGGACCAGCATTCCCCCAGCGCCCTTCGGATTCACTTCTCTAAAGAATCTCACTGCTTCGAAGCTTACTGTCACTGCGCCCCAGAAATTGACATCCATCAGCGCCCTGGCACGGTCAATTGGTATCCCCTCTAGCTCCTGGTAGAATCCCTGCCCCGCGTTGTTATACACGACGTCGACATGTCCAAAGGCGTCCTTGGCCTGTGTGAAAACGGATTTGACCTGCGCCTCGTTAGTCACGTCCAGCGGGAGTACTAGCAGCTGGGTGCGCGGATATTTGGCGGCAAGGTCGTCGAGGACGGAAGGCTTGCGCAGAGTTGCGACCGCAATCTCGCCATTGAGCAGGACCTGTTCCACCATCGCCCTGCCGAACCCAGAGGAAGAACCGGTAACTGGGTGTGGTCAGTGACCTGCACGCTGAGAGTTACATGTCAACTCACTCAGCCAAACTCGAGGAGTAGATTGTGCCATAACTGTTCTGCCTGTTTGCTCGTTGAGAGCTGGTGAAGTATCCCCGACCCCCGAAGTGGAGGGGGGTTTTGTCAGCTAGAAACATACCCATCTTCAACCTGTCTCTGTCAACAAGTTTGTGGGTTTTTATTTCCTTAACAAGTGGTTGCTTGTCACCACGTCAATTGTTCTCCCTTGTCACCACTCTACCGCCAACTCCGGAGTAGCTATCATACATCAAAGTACGACCAGCAGATTACTCAGGGCCTCGATCCAAAGTTACCCAAGGTACACGAAATCCTGTTGCTTGTTATCGAGAACGAGAGGGTCGCGGCTGCTCCTGAGGAACACGAGCAAATACGATCGACGTTGAATGGAAAGGTGGACGGAAGCGTTGGGCTAATGGGAGCGCATTTCTGGCAGGTGCATGTCCTCATTCTCTCCGTTATAGACCGTAGAAGATATGCTACCATAGATATAGGATCGGTACCGTAGTATGTGCTGTACATAGCATAATCACTAGTTCTATACGTGATCTTTGCATACATGTTATGGATGGTATAGTCTGATTTGAAACGTATCACTCCCACCAAAAGATAATCGATAATCCCCCAAGCTTCACTATAGTTTCAAAATAGATGTAATGCAAATGGTCCATGTATAATACACAGTCACGTTATCAAGCCTAAATTATAAGCGCTAACGAGGATAGCAATTGTAAGCGTGTTGCGAGGTATGATTCCGCATAAACGTCAACCACAACACCATATACATAAATATCACCAGTTTAATCCACCACACGATACGGCGTACACTATCGGTACCCGGTATACGGCTCATAACTAGATTTCGTCGGAGCTGGCGCACCCGTACTCGACGCCAGCGACGCCCGCACAGCAGCATACGGGTCCGCATACTGCATCGTCCTACTCACCTTCTGCGCCCCAGACCCAGACTCTGAGGTAGCGGGTGCATACGACGCCGACACGCCACCGAACCCACTCGGTGCAGGGTCTGAAAACGCGCCATACGCGTCCATGCTAGGTCTCGAAGCAGCGTAGTTCATGTTCGTACTTGTAGTAGGAGCGGTGGTAGTAGTGGGCGCTGTCGAATATGCAGATGTGCGATTAGCGCTCGAGTCTGCTGTCGAGAAGCGGTTTGTGTTGGTTGGAGGGAGGTAGGTTGTGCTGGTGTTGGTGGGGGCGTTTGAGAGGCGGTTGGAGTCCGCGAATGGGGATGCGGAGGCGTTGGAGTTGTCATATGTTGATTGGTTGGGGTATGTAGGTGCTGTATTGGTGGCGACAGGTTGGTATGAGTGTTCGCCCTCTTCTTCTTCTACTTCTACTTCTTCGCCTTCTTCGATGTCTGCGTCGGGACGCGTGAATGGGATGTCGCGAGGTGGGGATGTGAGGTTTCCGGAGCGCCAGTCGATGATAAGCAAGATAAATGATGCGAGCCAGAAGCCTAGAGTGACAGCGTGGGATAAGCGAATGGAGTAGAATGTGACGCGGAAACGTACCAAACGCCAACCAAAAGAATATAGCTCCCGCTTTCTTCGTACTGCACCAACCAGGGAGAGCGCTCGTAAACGCGTCGCCAAGGCTCGCATGAGGATCGTTAGCCGCATTTTTGCACCCAGCCTCTGTCCACGCTGAAATTGTGGTGACAAATCTGTACAGCCTGGAGTGAGGACTGAAATTAGGGGTGGTAAGATGAATACGCACGCGATGAGGAGGCTGAAGATGCAGCCACTGCCAACGAGGATGAAGCCGACGCGTACTTCTTTGAGGGTGCGGGCTATGCGGATTAGTTTGTTGTATTTTTCGTATACGACGGGTACGAAGAGGAGGAATAGGGCCAGGAATATGCCTGAGACGCTCACGAAGATCGCGAAGCCTGAAAGACCGGCTGTGGAGTTGAGTTGCATCAGTATGGTTGGAGCTGTGGCAGTGATGAACTTACAAGGCCCTATTCCCCACTTTGCTTGAAAACTGGCTACGCTTGCAAAGCAAGCCATTGCAAGAAAGTTGAAGAATATCTGGGAAATGTGAAATATGATGGCAGGCTTGCTTATAATCATCTAAAAGGCGGGAAAAGGTGTCAGCATGATTGACAGAAACATTGCAAGTAAATGTCAATGACCGCAAGCCAAACGATCCATAAGAGGGGCAAGAAAAGGAGGAAGACCAAAGTTCCAGACTGATCCATGAAGAGGCATAGAGGAAGTTGGGTATATTACGTAAATGGTTCAAGTCTCGGAAGAAGCGCATAGAGCGGCGAGTTCACAAGGACAGGCTGGCAGATGCCTACTGGCTACAGAATAGTAGTAATAAGAGACTCACGTCGTCCTCGTAATTGACCATACCAAGCCCATTTCCTATCCCAACTGCTGGTGATACTGCGCTAGTCTTTGACCTCCTTGGTAACACGCGGTCAAGGGCATTTTGAAGGGCATCTATCATGATGAGTGACATCTTGGGTGTAGGTTAGATGGTATAACAAGTCAATGGAAAGTCAGTTATAAAGGTGTAGCGATGGATAACACTGGTATATCGATGCTCTGCTCGTCGCAATGATCGCAGTAAATGCTTGAGTTCGCCGTTGCCCTTGACCTTCATCATCGCCTGCCCACGTGCTGCTTGCTTACGTTAACACTGACACATGATCCGATATGTTCAAGTGCTTTAATCACAGACCACAACTGACTACTGACCACTGACTACTGACCAGGACTACTGACAAGCAAATCTAGGACCATGAGTATGAACTACAGGACAGTTCGAATCGTTTTGTTGACTTTTGTTTCTCTACAGCATCTAAATCTAACATTAGTAAATAACTAGCCTGGCAGCGAACGCGAGGCAGGGCACGTGTTGGACACCATATCAACCTGGCCTCGCGCCACAATGAGCCTCCCCACATCTTAGATACCCTTCCCCATCGCCTGGTGCGCATTTTATTATCCAAAACACGAATCATGTTTCCCTTGTCATCTCATGACGAGCCATACCGCGCTTCTCTTAGAGACAATCGCGGTGTTCCCACTCTCCTCTCCCCTTGGGAGTACCTTGACGACTATGGAATTATTCATCCTTCAGGATGCGACGTCTGCTCCTCGTACATGAAGCATGTCGCTGATGCAAGTTATTCCTCTCATCAGCCAGCTTTCCAAATCGCCTTCCAAGACAGGAAGCGCTTGCGCGAAGACGTCTTTAACAAGGGCATATCAGAAGGCACCCGCCGTCAAAAAGAGGAAAATAGGGTCCTCGTCGATGACATTGATCGTTATCGCTGTGAGCGTAACCAAGCTCGTGAAGAGTTGTGCACTCTTCGTGCTCAGCTAGACGCTACACGTGCAGAATCAGAGCGTCTACAGGACAAGCTCAGACAACAGGCCGCCCCTCCAGTCGATGTCTCTAGTCCTATCGAATCCGTCTCCTATCATTCTTCTGTAAAGTCTCTCCAGCTAGACCCTCCTGCAGATCCACCATCTGAACTTCGCCCCGTCGATCCTCCCGTCGATCACCAGCTCTCTCTCGACTTTTTAACTCCCCTATATCCTCAACAGTTGTCTCCTCCCATGGCAACCCCTGCTTCCCCTCAAGCACAGTTGCCCGACTGCGTTGCAGCTCGCTCATTTGCTGCCGTATTGGCAACAGGTCAGCCAGATGACGACTCAGCTTTTCAAGCTACGTCATCAGACGATGCCCCTCCAACGCTCGGTTGGACAGTCGTAGCTTCACCCACTCATAAACCGACCAAGCCTGCCAAGAGCATCAAACAAGTCCAATCCCTCATTAAAGCCGCACACCAGCCGGGTAACTACAGCGCTCTCACAAAAGTCAAAGCCCTCTGCTCAGAAGCGCACAAAACACCTAGAGACCAAAAGACCGAAGTCCAACGCTACTTGTTATCCAACTGGCGGACTCCTGATTGGGAGCACCCTTCATCACTTCCAAAGCTACCTGCCCCCTTAAACAACCCCCGCCTCGAGGACCCTGTCGAGTCTTGGGTATCATACTACACCGCCAATCCCAGTTCCTGCCCTAAGGGCATCCGTCGCGAACCCGACGGCCGTCCCGTCCTATCCGACATGAAAGCCAGCCGAACCGTAGCTCGCCTCCGCCCCCTAGTCAACCCGAGCGATCCCGAATCTCGCGAAGCTCGTCAAAAGTACATGACAGTCGTCACAGAGCTCTTCTCCGAGCGCGGCGAATACTCCAGCATCCTCCGGAGAGGTGCATTCAGCGTCTCTCCCAACCTCTGCTATGTGCCGTTTGTGGGCGTGGCGGATGATATCGACAGGTTGTCTATTGCGCGTCATTTTGCGGCTTGTGGGGTGACTATTCCTGTCGCTGAGGATGAGCTTGGACCGTGGGCGATGGAGTATCTTCGCGATTAGCGAGGAAGGCGGTCATACTTTACACGTACCAGGTATCTGCATACATTTATCCCATCCTCGAGATCGTACGATTCACACTTAATCGCGGACGTATATAGTATCATATTCAGATCGCGAGGGTCTTCCGAGTCGTACATAGTGTATTTTCGCTTAGTAGTCGCAACCCTTTGTTGTGAACCTCTTGTAGACTTGTACAGCGCTTTATCTAATCTACGTGACTCTTGTTTTGATTGATCCTTCCTCACTCCAATAGTCTTGGGGTTCAAGCTTTCAACGATGAGGTTCACACATGCGTGCTTTTAAAGTAGATTCGTCCTTAAATAATTGTGGACGTGGGACGATATTCAGATCGTGAGGGTCGTATTTCCGCTTTGTAGTCTCAACGTGTGCTTTATCTAATCTACTTTGGTCAATCCTGCCTCGCATTGTGATTGCCATGAAATGAGCCATCTCTACAAACATCTTCGAATCCACCAAGTATTCGGAGCGAACACAGACGTTGGAAAGACTATCATCACTACTGCACTCGTTCGAGCTTCGGCGCTTAACAACAACCACGTTTTTTATCTGAAGCCGGTAAGTACTGGCGCACCGCAGGATGCGGATGATGAGTACGTGTTTTTCGTCGCGTAGAACGCGTCGCTGAATATTATTCTTCATATGCTAGACATATCAAACGCCATGCGGGGCCGCAAAAGCATCTAGTGGACACTCATTGCTTGTTCCGCTATGGAGACCCCGTTAGTCCGCATCTTGCTGTTAAGATGGCTTCTGAGGCTCAAGGTGGACTTAAAGTAGGTGGTTGTTGGTGTGGGTGTGGCTTGTGATGAGCTGATTTTGGAACTTGGGGCAATTTGAAGGTTTCTGTGCCTTCGGATGAAACGTTTGTTGGGTCTGTTGCGGAGCACATTAGAAAGCGGGCCAGGATTGCGAGTGGGCCGGGCCATATGTATGTGGAGACTGCTGGAGGTGAGCACTACTTCAACGCGTTGCAATACTTCCTGCTAACTGATTCACTCAGGTGTCCATAGCCCAACACTCTCCGGAACAACCCAATTAGACACCTACCGCCCCCTTTTCCTCCCCACCATACTAATCGGAGACTCCAGACTCGGTGGCATATCATCAACCATATCATCGTTCGAGTCCCTCCTGCTCCGCGGATACATCATAGACGCGATCCTTTTATTCCGGGATGAATACTACAGGAATTTCGAATACCTCACGCAGTATTTTGCAGAACGAGGGACGCATGTCACTGCGCTTGATCCTCCTCCCCCACGCCTCGACTCCGCAGAAAACATCGCGAATACTGAGAAATACTACTCGGATCTCGTCCCAGACACCCTCAAAGGCGATATTTTCACTGCACTCGAACATCTAGACAAGTGTCACGCCAGACGTATCGAAGAACTAGACTCGATGCCTCGTCGTACGCTCGACGCGATATGGTGGCCTTTCGTACAACACGGGTTGGTCAAGAACGAGAAGGACGTTTCGGTCATCGACAGCGCGTGGTCGGATTTCTTTAGCATTTATGATGCTTCTTCCGGGCAAACTTCACCTTCGCAACCAAAATCACTATTGCAACCCCAGCTGGATGGGTCTGCTTCATGGTGGACGCAAGCTGTCGGACATGCTCATCCGACACTGGCACTTGCTGCTGCAAACGCGGCAGGACGTTATGGCCATGTTATGTTCCCGCAGGCGACTCATCTTCCAGCTCTACAGCTTGCTGAACGCCTCCTTCAAGGACCGGGCAAAGGCTGGGCTTCTCGTGTATTTTTCTCAGATAACGGATCTACCGGGATGGAGGTTGCGCTTAAAATGGCTTTACGATCGTTCATCGTCAGCTCTGGACTCGAGTTGAGTTCGGCAGAGAAGAAGACCTTGGGGGTTGTTGGACTGAGGGGGAGTTATCATGGAGATACGATTGGGACTATGGATGCTTGCGAGGAGGGGGTTTATACTTGTGAATGGCATGAAGCGAAGGGTTATTGGTTTGAGTCGCCGACTGTGTCTATTCGACAAGGCCGAGTCGCTGTTTCTCTTCCACCTGCCCTGTCATCCCTCACCAGTGATCAGCGGACGGTCGAAGGATTTGAAACCCTCTCCCATGTTTATGATGTCGAGCAGCGTCTCGAATCTCCGCTTGCAAAACACTACAGGCAATACCTGGACAAACACTTGCGTACCCTCCAGACAGACGACGCTCGAAAACTCGCAGCTCTAGTCCTCGAACCCATCGTCATGGGCGCTGGAGGGATGATATTCGTAGATCCATTGTTCCAACGTATCATGGTCGACGTCGTCCGCGACCCCACCCTATTCCCTACACCCCTTCCAGTCATCTTCGACGAAGTCTTCGTGGGGCTATACCGCCTAGGATTTGAGAGTGCAGGCCCTTTACTCGGCGTCAACCCTGACATCTCAGTGAACGCTAAGATTCTCACTGGTGGTGTGTTGCCTATGGCAGTAACGCTCGCGTCCGACCGTATCTTTTCGGTGTTCAAGAGCGAGAGCAAAGTGGACGCGTTGTTGCATGGACATAGTTATACGGCGCATGCTGTTGGATGTCAGGTTGCGAATGCGACGCTTGATTTGGTTGGTAAGTTGGCGGAGAGTGATCTGTGGGTGGGGGCGGTTCGTAAATGGGCGCATGAAGGACCTTCGACGACGAGAGTGTGGAGTTTCTGGGATCCGGAGTTCATCACTTCGATATCTTGCCTGGATATTGTCGATGAAGCGATGGCGCTGGGAACCGTGCTTGCTATCAAGTTCAAGGACGATGATGCAGGTAATGTCGATCCTGTTTTTTTTGGCTGTTCAGATTGTTCATGTGGCTTCGGGCGCAGGTTATGCCTCGCATTCTGCTCAGACTCTACTCCAGAGCTTGCGACTACCACTAGATGATGGATCTACGTCCGCAGCCCCTGGAGGTGCGCCTTTTGGGGTGCACTATAGGACGCTCGGGAACGTGGCGTATTTCATGAGTAGCTTGAATACTCCACGTGCGACTATCGAGGCGTTGGAAGATCGGTTGTGGAGGCTTGTGTCTGGTCTACGGCATTCGTAGCTTCAAGTTAATACATCATTCTCTCCTAGCCAAATCGTATAGTCGTTCCTTCTTGATTATGGTGATGCATATGATTATGTGGCATGCAATAGCAGGTGGTGATCTGATAATCGATTGAAATATTTATGTACGTACAAGCTTGAAGCAGTTATGGTGGCCCAGGCTTGCGCCGACTTGGCGTACACGGCTGCCAGCGTGTACGTGATACAAACGTGATACAAACTTGATATGACTCGGTCGGTTGTTATTTGATCATAAAAGTTACAGTACTTTCCATCTTCTCTCCAGTCAAAATGGCCTCCGTCGCGTTCCGCTCAGCCTCAGCCCTCCGCACTGCTTCTCGCCGTGTACCCCGTTCTGGCGTGAAAATTGCAGCCAAGCCTGCACAGACCGCGTCCTACTCTTTGCTTGTTCGTCAGGCTTTGGCAGGTAGCTCGCATAAACCCACCCCGCAGGTGATTTTTTTCACCTGATGGTGACCGAATAACCTTTGACGCCCAAGTTTCACAGGCTGCTCGAGGCGTAAAGACGCTCAACTTTGCTGGCACCGAGGAGGTTGTGTACGAGCGGAGCGACTGGCCTCTCGCGAAGCTCCAGGACTACTTCAAGAATGATACCCTTGCTCTCATCGGCTATGGTTCTCAGGGCCACGGTCAAGGCTTGAACGCTCGTGACAACGGCCTCAATGTCATTGTTGGTGTCCGTAAAGACGGTGAGAGCTGGCGGCAGGCTATGGAGGATGGCTGGGTATGTTCGAATTAACTTGTCAGGCATTTGATGTAACACATCGATGTATCATTAGGTTCCCGGAGAAACGCTTTTCCCCATCGAAGAGGCCATCAACCGCGGCACGATCATCATGAACCTTCTCTCTGATGCAGCACAATCACAGACGTGGTCCACCATTGCACCCCTGATCACCAAGGGCAAGACCCTCTACTTCTCGCACGGTTTCTCAGTCGTATACAAGGAAGACACAAAGGTTATACCTCCCAAGGACGTTGATGTTATCCTAGTCGCACCCAAAGGATCTGGTCGTACTGTCCGCACCCTCTTCAAGGAGGGTCGTGGGATCAACTCCAGTGTAGCCGTCTTCCAGGACGTCACTGGTAAGGCCATGGAAAAGGCCGTTGCTATTGGTGTCGCTGTCGGGTCAGGGTACATGTACGAGACCACCTTCACGAAGGAGGTTTACTCCGATCTCTATGGTGAACGTGGTGTGCTTATGGGAGCCATCCGTAAGTGTTCTCACACTGCAAGTTATTCTCAGCTGATGATTTATCGCGGCCAGAGGGTCTGTTCTGTGCGCAGTACAAGGTGCTCCGTGCCAACGGCCACTCTCCTTCGGAAGCCTTCAATGAAACCGTCGAGGAGGCCACTCAATCCCTGTACCCCTTGATTGGACAGAAGGGGTAAGTTTATGCTTTCTCGTCGCGTATCCTTTCCCTCATGGTTCATAGCATGGACTACATGTACAACGCCTGCTCCACAACCGCTCGCCGCGGTGCACTTGATTGGGCACCCATCTTTGAGAAGACCAACACGCCTATCTTTGAGCAGTTGTACGAGAGCGTGCGGAACGGCACGGAGACCCGCAAGTCTCTCGAATTCAACGGTCGCTCGACATACCGCCAAGATCTCGCCAAAGAGCTGAAGGAGATCGACGACCAGGAGATTTGGCGCGCAGGCAAGGTTGTGCGGTCACTGCGCCCCGATTACAAGGCTGAGTAGATGGGCCTATGGTTGGATTGGAACTACTCCAGCTCGGCTTGCTTATATTTATTTCTGTTACCAAAAGCGCCAAGTGGTGCACGCCATGTCGGAGAATACAATGTACAGAAGTGATTCTTGAATAAACGTTACGACCGATTGATCATGCTCTGCTACCCCCGTATACAACATATTGTTCGTCGAAACTTGTCCTAAGTTGAGAAGTGGTCTATGCGCATTGTATGTTGGGGAAGCGTGAAGGTCGAACATGATGCGCTACCGATCAAATTCGGATGAACATCTCCTAGGACCAGAGCTTGTGGCTGTTCTAGGTCAACTTGTTAGGAAGATGAGAATGCACAGTCTGCATTATCAGCACTTACTTTAGCGTCTCGATACTAAGACCAGAATAATGATACCAAAACCCATCCTTCACATCTGACTTTTCCCCTGTAAGGTGGTGTGGTAAGACGAGTATGAGCGTCTCAATGGCGCTTCCGAGTACATATAAGCGCAGTTTGCTCAAAGAATCCTTTATGAGCCGATCGAAGGTGCAAGGATTTTCCAGAAACAGTTTCTTTGAATTGATGATGATAGAAAGTACTCGTAGTGACTGTCCATGCATCTTTAACAGTACCGTGTCGAGGAGCTCTTGGCAGTCTGAGAATGTAATGTCTGGATTTCGACGTAGTATGCAAAACACTTTACGTAGATGCGCGCCGCGAACATGCTTGATGAATAAATTCACTGGCACGGGGTCTCCGGTAATGCACAATACCTCCAGAGTATGAAAGACTAGAGAACGCGGTTGCCACATCTTCGCCGAGTCGCTGATTACGATAGTGAGGACTGTTATTGGGGCCAAGGACAGACAGTGACAAATGTCGACTCTAGTAATACCAAGGTATGTAAGGGAGACGGATTTGAGGTGGTTGAAAGGTAAAGGATCCACAGTTGTATATGGAGCCGAGCGATCAGAAAGACAGAATATGATCTTTAGTGATTCGAGATCAGGAGCATCATGTGCTGCCTGACGCAAGGCTTCATCTAGGCAAGTGAAATTAGTTTGGTAGATAGTGAGGGACCGCAACGGAGAAGGGAGCGACCAAGACTCCAGGGGACGAGAAACGAGAGTAACCCAGACAAGGTCACGCAGATTGGGAAACAGGTGCTTCTGGCACATGGCAGAGACCCTTTGATACACTTCTTGACCGTAGTAATAATTACCGATTATGCTGAAAATCATGCAATGCTCGTGCAATGTTGCCTGAGAGTATATCCGAACACGGCGAGCGTATTTGTCAAAAGACTCCCATTTTCCAGGACACTTGATGCGCCCCGGGGCGACTAAGTGTCTTGAGGCGCTGGGTTAGTGTTGATCAGTGAGATTTTAAAGTTGCACAGTGATACGACACGCCCCTTTCGCCTATAAGTGCTGAACGTACACTTCTCGGAAGTAGAGGAATAAACGGGGAGAACGAGTCCATGGTATGCCATAGGCTGTCTAGGCATGGATCCTAAAACGCCTTACATGTTTGCGCCAGATGAGCAAGGGATTGTTTATCAGAGTCTGAAGTAAGTTCGGCGATGATGAGTTGGAGGATATCTTCGATGTATAAAGGTGAAGCCCTGATTGTGGCAAATTTGGAGTGCAATGGAAGTTCAGCGCTCCCTATATAGTGAGATATAGGAGTATGTGTGAAAGTGGTCGGCCCCATCATGATAAGTATCGAGTCTCGGATAAAAGACTGAGGGAAAACGAGTCCAAGGTATCAAATGAGCGTTTCGGGAGTAATTTGGATACCGTATACGGTAAGACGCTACCTCCAACAAAGGCAAGTCTCTAGGTTCGAAAAAGGGGTAATTACCTAAGGTTCACTGAGGGTGCAGTGAGAGGTCGGACAGCTGAAAGCTTTGTTTCATCTGCCAGCACTCCTTCGAGGAGAGTCCACACCACGGGAATGGTCATTTGGCCAAGTAAATGAGCCATGGAAGACGGAATCTATCTATTGGATGCGCGGACAACTATCGGTCCCATCATAGAGGCCGATCACGCACCATTGAGTGTACCGGAACACACACCTGACTACCTTGCAATGTTACGGTGAATCGAAGACAGTATCCTTTGCGACTCGCATATGCAACTACATTTAATGGTTGTCAAGGTTTGACGCTGGCACGAACCGTGCTCGACCTTCGAACGGATCCCTCTGCTCACGGTCAGTTGTACACGGCACTATCGAGGGTAAGAATGCGAAGAGACCCGATGAGTCTATTCGCCGAGGCCAACGAAGGACAAGACTGTGCTAATATTGTATTTCCTGAGTTGCTACTGTAAGCACAATGTATTGTCATGGAGCCGACCGAAGGGGAGTCCTTGTATCAATATATCATGGATGAGAACAAATCAGCTGAACTCCAGCGACGAATAAGACCGATTGCAATGGACGTGCGAGAACCTCATCAAACCCTAGAAAGCATAATCCAGGTACGTAACTCACAACTGTTAAAACAATGTGAAAGCACATCTTAATTAAACTCATATGGCTGGAGGCGCCTAATGCACCTCGGTTGGGGCAAGCCCCAATCCTCCGCCGGCACCTTAGGGTATCTGGGTTGTCTGACTCGGTCAGTGACGTAGTGCGCTTCCGGGGAATTCATGAGATTTTGTGAGTTCCGTGGAGACAGAAGCGGACCCTCTGGCCTTGGGGCATTGATGGGCCAAGCAGAGAGAAAGCATATTTCCTGCAATTGAATAATGGTTAACCCAGTCGGCTCGCAGGCTTCTTTTAGATCCCACCTCTGGACCACAGGCAGGTCGACATTTGATCCATACACTCCAGTCTAACCAAGACATCAGCTTCTGGATGTCTTGTCTCCAGTCATCCATTATTTGAGTGACATCAAGTTCGCCATTCAGTTCGACGGGGAAAAGAGTGTCGAGCCCGCTCATGACGCCTACAGCCCACATTTTTGTAGTGACACGGCAGACCTCCTTCGTTGTGTCCTCAACTGCTTTCAGTAGCAGGAGTTCCGAAGACGTCATTATGGGTTTGAGGTTAGTAATCTGGGAAGTGTGTGTTCTGGCACATAGACTAAATATCGGGGACGCCCACTGCGATGAATATATGCCTGAAGTGCCTGCGCTTGGGATGGCGATGGAATGTAATAGATATGGCGTGAGCATAACACGGAACTGGGTTTGCGCGAGCTTCGCTCGCTCAAGGAGTTCTTGTGGGTCTGATGAGCTAATGTTGAGGAGATACTGCGTCAGCTCGAGTCGATCCGCGTATCGATCGACGATGACGTGAATAAGCGTCTTCCAGTCAATGCCCGCTGCCTACTGGGTGTGGTCGAGTGATAACTTCGATGAGCTTTCTCATCACCTGCGATATGTCATCTGATGATATTCCGAGCACCCGGTGGTTGGGCCGTTCAAGACCCGCGCGAACCGAGATGAGGGATGGTGCCAGTGCAGTATCATACAATGAGATAAGACCAGTCAGGTCCAGCACAATGCGAGAATCTCCTGGGTAGCGATTGTGCCATAAGCCAGAGTGCAAGCCCTCGAACGTGCGAATCACTGAGCTCAGGAAGGATATAGCATCAGTCATGTTGGAATACTAGAAGATAATACTGACAAGTGTTGGGATCGAGCGAAGTAGAGAAAGGGAATGACTGGTCGTCCCTTGGTAAGGTGAGATGTACGAAAGACACTACCTCGACGCCGGCTGTGAAATCACACAACATGACTTCACTAGATGTCCGTCAGTCGGAAGCGTGACAGTATCAAAAGTATGCGCACAAGCTCATTTCCATCCTAGAGATCTGGGAATTAGTGGTGCAGCACGCGGTGTAGAATCATATCTAACCTTGCGAAACCGTCGATTCCGAACTCCTTTCCCCATGTACAGAGAGCATCAATCCGCTCCCTTTCATCGAAGAATCGCTCGGGTCGCGGTTCTCCCCAGGCTATAATGTCCTGTATATCCATAGTACCCTCTAATATCTTAACAGCACTGCTTCCATCAAAGTATAATACTTTGAGAGGTCGCGTTGCTGCCAGTGTGAGGAGCCAGCCAGTTCCATTTCCATGAGAAAAGAAAATAGCATGCTCCGGGTCTGTAGCGGTCCACTCAGGCTCACTGGGTATTATGTGCGAGCCATTAGTGCCGTGATAGAGTAAAGTCCCGATTGGAATCACTCCTGGTACTATATTGTGACCTATGAAAAGGTGAACCATTTCAAGTTTCCAACTTCAGCAACACAGCAAAACGCACCATTACGATGTCGTGTATTTGGCCAGTGCTGCAGTAATGAATGGACAGTGTTGAAGATCAAGTTCCCTGTTACATTCTTGGGGGGATATTCGTCAAAACTCCATCGCTCGTTGGAGCTGATACTGTTTTGATGACCAGAGTTCGAGTTGATGATATCCAAAGGTCGAGCGCCAGTTTCTCCAGTAGTGTTGATCGGAAACTGGTCATGTAATGCTAGGGCCTGCTGACCCTAAGCTCAGAGCTGCCACAAGGGACTGGGAGCGCATAAAAATAAATCTCGGTGCTGTGGTAAAGTGACAGCTTTACCAAGGCACTGCGTGAAAATGAGGAGAGCGACGCAATCACTGCAAGTAGTATATCATACTACGGGCCTGTCCACGAATGTAATTAATCATTGATAGCGTTCGGTTCCAAGTTCTTCCAACATGAGGCAAGATTCAAGTCCGAATACTCGGATAGGAATCTTAGGATTCACTGCGGAAACAAGCAAGAAGCCTAGTTGACCGGATCACATTCAGAGGGATTTAGATACTTAAGTATAACCTACCTGGCCACTATTTTGAATTCTAGGCTCGTGACCAGCCTGCGCCAGCGTTTACAAGTACTGAGTACTGACTGCCCATACCACACAGGCAGGCCGGGTCGAGTAGTATCTCAACGCATTTCAAATTGACATGGTGGTGCTGATACTAGCCTACTGGTTCAGAGTCTAAAGTATGAACTTACTATATTTTGTGTGGGTTTGTACGGACCATGCCGAACTCTGAGGCACATGTGCACATGCCGTTCCGAGGTTGAATCTTGTCCTAAATAATATTCGTGTTGTCGCATTGGTTTGCTCCTCATGCCCACCAGAAGTCATTGGGTGTTGATATTCCAGTGTTAAAGCATAATCCAGGTATATAACTCACAACTGTTAAAACAATGTGAATGCACATCTTAATCAAAACCCGTATGGCTGCAGGCACCTAATGCACCTTGGTTGGGGCAAACCCCAATCCTCTGCTGGCATCGAAGGGTATTCGGGAGGCCCGACCCAGTCAGCGAAACGCTCTGGCCTTGGGGCATTGACGGGCCAAGCAGAAAGATAGCACAATTCCTGGAAGCGAATAATGGTCAGCCCAGTCAGCTCGCAGACCTCTTTTAGATCCCACCTCTGGACCGCAAGCAGGTCGACATTTAATCCATACACTCCAGTCTAACCAAGACATCAGCTTCTGGATGTCTTGTCTCCAGTCATTCATTATTTGAGTGACATGAAGCTCCCCATTCAGGACAATGGGGAAAAGGGTGTCGAGCCCGCTCATGACACCCACAGCCCACATTTTCGTAGTAACACGGCAGATTTCCCTCGTCATGTCCTCGACAGCTTGCAGTAGCAGGAGTTCCGAAGACGTCATTAAGGGTTTGAGGTGTGTAATCTGGGAAGTGTGCGTTCTGACACATAGCCTAAAAATTGGGGAAGCCCACTGCGATGACTATATGCCTAAAGTGCCTGCGCTGGGGACGGCGGTGGAGTGTAACAGATACGGCGTGAGCATAACACGGAGCTGAGTTTGCGCGAGCTTTGCTCGCTCAAAGAGTTCTTGTGGGTCTGATGAGGTAACGTTGAGGAGATACTGCGTCAACTCGAGTCGATCCTCGTATCGATCGACGATGACGTGGATCAGGGTCTTCCAGTCGGTACCGCTGCCTACCGGATCTGGTCGACTGGCGATCTCAGTTACCCTCCTCATCACCTGCGACAAGTCTTGTGATGATATTCCAAGAACCCGGTGGTCAAGCCGTTCAAGGCCCGCGCGAACCGAGATGAGGGATGGTACCAGTACAGTATCATACAACGAGATAAGACCAGTCAGATCCAGCACAATGCGAGAATCTCCTGGGTAGCGATTGTGCCATAAGCCGGAATGCATAACTTCGAACGTATGAATCCCTGCGCTCAGAAACATATAGCATCAGTTATGACGGAATACTGGAAGACAATACTGACAAGTGTAGTGATCGAGTGAAGTAGGGGGAGGGAATGACCTGTCGTCCCATGGCAAGGTGAGATGTAGGAAAGATACTACCTCAACGCCGGCTGTAAAATCACACAACATGACTTCACTAGATGTCCGTCAGTCAGAAGCGTGACACGGTATCAGAAGTATGCGCACAAGCTCATTTCCATCCTAGAGATATGGGAATTAGTGATATGGCACGTGGTGTAGAATCGTATCTAACCTCGCGAAACCGTCGATTCTGAATTCTTTGCCCCACGTACAAATATCTTCAATCCGGTCCCTTTCATCCAAGAATCGCTCGGGTCGCGGTTCGCCCCAGGCTATTATATCCTGCGTATCCATCGTACCGTCGGATAGCTTAGCAGCACTGCTTCCATCAAAGTACAATACTTTCAGAGGTCGTGTTGTTGCCAATGTGAGGTGCCAGCCACTCCTATTTCCACGAGAAAAATAAATAGAATGCTCTGGGTCCATAGCGGCCCACTCGGGTCTACTGGGTATCATTTGCGAGCCATTAGTGCCGTGATAGAGCAAAGTACCGATTGGAATCACTCCTAGTACTATGTTGTGTCCTACGAGAAGATGAACCGTTTTCCAGCGTCAGCAACGCAGCGAAACAGAAATATACCATTACGATATCGTGTGTTTGGCCAGTGCTGCAGTAATGAATGGACGGTGTTGAAGATCAAGTTCCCTGTCGCATTCTCGGGGGTACATTCGTCAAAACTCCATTGCTCGTTGGAGCTGACACTGTTTAGATGGTCAGGGTTCGAGTTGATGACATCCAAGGGTCGAGCGCCAGTTTCTCCAGCAGTGTTGATCGGAAACTGGTCATGTAATGCTAGGGCTGCTGACCCTAAGAGAGCTGCCACGAGGGACTGGTAGCGCATAAAAATCAATATTGGTGCTGTGGAAAAACTGACAGCTTTACCAAGGCACTGCGTGAAAACGTTTGAGAGAGCGACGCAATCTGAGTCACAGTAAGTAGTATATCATACTACGGAGAATGTAAAGTGTTCGATTCCAACATGAGGTAAGATTCGAAGTCCGAATACCCATGACTCGGATATCCTAGGATTCAGAACACACACCCTGACTACCTTGCAATGTTGACCCATCCCGGAGTAGTACCTCCTCATCGCCTGGATCTCAAATAGAACTGCATTTGCGCCATTCAACGAAACCTCTTGGTTGAAAAAGGCTTGGTCAGAAACGCGCACGTGCGGATAGTTGCCCTGCATCGTCGATTTATTGAAGTCCAACTCATCGATACCTTCGAAAGCCACTGCATTCCCCGCATTAACTTTGCGTTTCATCCAAATCGTTCGTCGTGGACGGTGAATGGAAGACGGTTTCCTTTGCGACTCACGTATGCAACTACATTTAATAGTTGTCAAGGCTTGACGCTGGCACGAACCGTGCTCGACCTTCGAACGGATCCCTTTGCTCACGGTCAGTTGTACACGGCACTATCGAGGGTAAGAACGCGAAGAGACACGACGTGTCTATTCGCAGAGGCCAACGAAGGACAAGACTGCTAATATTGTATTTCCTGAGTTGCCACCGGAGTAGGGGACCCCTGGGATAGGAGCCGAGTGGCAGTCGAGTAGCACCGTAGTTTAGCGAGCCATGCAGTGTCCTTCGGCCTTTGTCATAGCGTACTGCTCTTCACCACTTTGCCTTGCTTTGGACACGCAGACACACAGTCGCGGATACACCGCTCCACTACTGTAAAGTATTGTTGTATACAACCAACCGAAGGAGTCTTGCTACTGTAATCACAATGTATTGTCATGGAGCCGCCGACCGAAGGGGAGTCCTTGTATCAATATATCATGGATGAGAACAAATCCGCTGAACTCCAGCAGCAAATAAGATCAATTGCAATGGACGTGCGAGAACCTCATCAAACCCTAGAAAGCATAATCCAGGTACGTAACTTACAACTGTTAAAACAATGTGAATGCACATCTTGATCAAAACCCGTATGGCTGGAGGCGCCTAATGCACCTCGGTTGGGGCAAGTCCCAATCCTCTGCCGGCACCTTAGGGTATCTAGGTTGTCCGACTCGGTCGGCAACGTATTCTTCCGGGGAATTCGTGAGACTTTGTGAGTTCCGTGGAGACAGAAGCGGACCCCCCGGCCTTCGGGCATTGACGGGCCAAGTAGAGAGATAGCACATTTCCTGCAAGTGAATAATGGTCAACCCAGTCAGCTCGCAGACCTCTTTTAGATCCTACCTCTGGACCGCAGGCAGGTCGACATTTGATCCATACACTCCAGTCCAACCAAGACATCAGCTTCTGGATATCTTGTCTCCAGTCATCCATTATTTGAGCGACATTAAGCCCGCCATTCAGTTCGATGGGGAAAAGAGTGTCGAGGCCGCTCATGACGCCTACAGCCCACATTTTTGTAGTGACACGGCAGATCTCCCTCGTTGTGTCCTCAACTGCTTTCAGTAGCAGGAGTTCTGAAGACGTCATCAAGGGTTTGAGCTTTGTAATCTGGGAAGTGTGTGTTCTGGCACATAGACTAAAAATCGGGGACGCCCACTGCGATGAATATATGCCTAAAGTGCCTGCCCTTGGGATGACGATGGAATGTAATAGATATGGCGTGAGCATAACACGGAAGCTGGGTTTGCGCGAGCTTCGCTCGCTCAAGGAGTTCTTGTGGGTCTGATGAGCTAACGTTGAGGAGATACTGCGTCAGCTCGAGTCGATCCGCGTATCGATCGACGATGACGTGAATAAGCGTCTTCCAGTCAATCCCGCTGCCTGCTGGTTGTGGTCGAGTGATAACTTCGATGAGCTTTCTCATCACCCGCGATATGTCATCTGATGATATTCCGAGCACCCGGTGGTTGGGCCGTCCAAGACCCGCGCGAACCGAGATGAGGGATGGTGCCAGTGCAGTATCATACAATGAGATAAGACCAGTCAGGTCCAGCACGATGCGAGAATCTCCTGGGTAGCGATTGTGCCATAAGCCAACGTGCAAGACCTCGTATGTACGAATCACTGAGCTCAGGAAGGTATAGCATCAGTCATGTTGGAATACTAGAAGATAATACTGACAGGTGTTGGGATCGAGCGAAGTAGAGTGAGGGAATGACCGGTCGTCCCTTGGTAAGGTGATGTGTACGAAAGACACTACCTCGATGCCGGCTGTGAAATCACACAACATGACTTCACTAGATGTCCGTCAGTCGGAAGCGTGACACAGTATCAGAAGTATGCGCACAAGCTCATTTCCATCCTAGAGATCTTGGAATTAGTGGTGCAGCACGCGGTGTAGAATCATATCTAACCTTGCGAAACCGTCGATTCCGAACTCCTTTCCCCATGTACAAAGAGCATCAATCCGCTCTCTTTCATCGAAGAATCGCTCGGGTCGCGGTTCTCCCCAGGATATTATGTCCTGCACATCCATCATACCCTCGGATAGCTTAGCGGCACTGTTTCCATCGAAGTACAATACTTTGAGAGGTCGCGTTGCTGCCAGTGTGAAGAGCCAGCCACTCTCATTTCCACGAGAAAAGAAAATAGCATGCTCCGGGTCTGTAGCGGTCCACTCAGGCTCACTGGGTATCATGAGTGAGCCATTAGTGCCGTGATAGAGTAAAGTCCCGATTGGAATCACTCCTGGTACTATATTGTGACCTATGAAAGGTGAACTATTTCAAGTTTCCAACTTCAGCAACACAGCAAAACGCACCATTACGATGTCGTGTATTTGGCCAGTGCTGCAGTAATGAATGGACAGTGTTGAAGATCAAGTTCCCTGTCGCATTCTCGGAGGGACATTCATCAAAACTCCATTGCTCGTTGGAGCTGATACTGTTTAGATGGTCAGGGTTCGAGCTGATGGCATCCAAGGGTCGAGCGCCAGTTTCTCCAGCAGTGTTGATCGGAAACTGGTCATGTAATGCTAGGGCTGCTGACCCTAGTAAGCTCAGAGCTGCCACAAGGGACTGGTAGCGCATAAAAATAAATCTTGGTGCTATGGCAAAGTGACAGCTTTATCGAGACACTGCGTGAAAACGGTTGAGAGAGGGACGCAATCACTGTAAGCTGTAAGTAGTATATCATACTACGGGCCTGTGCACGAATGGAATTAATCATTGATAGTGTTCGGTTCCAACATGAGGTAAGATTCAAGTCCGAATACTCGGATAGGAATCTTAGGATTCACTGCGGAAACAAGCAAGAAGCCTAGTTGACCGGATCGCATTCAGAATCAGAGGGATTCAGATACTTAAGTATAACGATAGAACCTACCTGGCCACCATTTTGAATTCTAGGCTCGTGCGCGTGACCAGCCTGCGCTAGCGTTTACAAGTACCGAGTACTGACTGCTCATACCACACAGGCAGGGTCGAGTAGTAAGTATCTCAACGCATTTCAAATCGATATGGTGGTCCTGAGACCAGCCGCCTAGTGGTTTTATAAGAGTCTAAAGTAGGAACTTACTATACCTTGTGTGGGTTTGTACGGATCATGTTGGACTCTGAGGCACATGTGCACATGTCGTTCTGAGGTAGAATCTCGTGTTGTCGCATTGGTTTGCCCGTCATGCCCACCAGAAGTTATTAGGTGTTGATATTCCAGTGTTAAAACTCCAGCAGCAATACATGTTCGTGAATCTCGTCATTAATAGGCATAGAACCATCAGAAAGTGTACGTCCAGGTGATTGACAACTATGAGAATAATATAAAGGCCCAGAATAATCACTCATATGGCTGGAGGCGCCTAAGGCACATTGGCTGAGGCTTCCTCAAATCCTCCTCCGGCGTGACATAGAAGAAAGGCGAATCTGCAATGGCTAGACCTTCGGGCGGAGGTCCAACTCGATCAGTAAAAGACTTTGCCTCCAGAGCATTATTGAGGCTTTGAGGAGGTGGACGCCTTGGCCTTGGGGTAGGGAGATAGCATATTTCCTGGAAGTATTCAGTCCAATCAGCTCGCAAAGACTGTGCTCAGCTCCCACCTCTGTGCTGCAGGCAGGTCGGCACTTGACCCATACACTCCAGTCCAACCAAGACATCAGCTTCTTGACGTCTTGTCTCCAATCGTTCATCAATCGAGTGACTTCACGATCCACATTACGTTCCACGTGAAAGAGGCTGTCGAGCCCGCTCATGACACCATTAGCCCACATGTTCGTAGTTACACGGCAGATTTCTCTTGTTGTGTCCTCCACGGCTGTCAACAGCAGACGTTCCGAAGATGTCATTAATGGTATTTGGTTGATCATTTCAGAAGTGTGTGTTATGGCGCATAGCCTGAAGATTGGGAATGCCCACTGTGATGCATCTACGTCTGACGTGACTGCGGTGGGGACAATGGTGGAATGTAACAGATACGGCGTAAGCATGACACGGAGCTGTGTCTGCGCGAGCTTTGCTTGATGAAGGAGCTCTTGCGGGTCTGATGAGGTAAAATTCAAGAGATACTGCATTAGCTCGAGTCGATCTGCGTATCGATCGACAATGACGTGGGTGAGGGTCTTCCAGTCAATCCCGCTGCCTACCGGATGTGGTCGAGTGATAATTTTGATGAGCGCTTCCATCACCCGCGATATGTCATCTGATGATATTCCGAGTACGCGGTGGTCGCACCGTTCAAGACCTACGCGAACCGGGATGAGGGATGGTGCCAGTGCAGTATCATAAAATGAGATAAGACCAGTCAGGTCCAGTACAATACGAGACTCTCCTGGGTAGCGATTGTGCCATGAGCCGGAGTGCACGACTTCAAACGTGCGAGCCCCTGCGCTCAGGAACATACATCATCAGTCATGTTAGACCACGAGAAGACAGTACTGACCGGTGTCAGAATCAAGCGGCGTAGGGTGACGGGATGGCCGTTCGTCCTTCGGCAATGCGAGGTGTAGGAAAGACACTACCTCGACACCAGCCGTAAAATCGCACAACATAACTTCACTGGATGGATGTTCATTAGTCGGAAGCAAGACAGAGTCAAAAGTATACGTACAAGTCCATTTCCATCCTATAATTGCGAAACTGAGTGATATATCACGGAGAGTAGAATCACATCTAACCTCACAAAACCATCAATTCCAAATTCCTTGCCCCACGTACAGAGACTATCAATCCGATCCCTTTCATCGAAGGATCGCTCGGGTCGCGGTTCTCCCCAGGCGACTATATCTTGCATGTCCATTGTACCTTTGGATAGCTTATAAGCACTGCTTCCATCGAAGTACAATACTTTGAGGGGTCGCGTTGCTGCCAGCGTAAGGTGCCAGCCACTCCCATTCCCACGAGCAAAAAAAATAGAATGCTCCGGGTCTGTAGAGGTCCACTCGGGCTCGCTGGGTATCATATGCGAACCATTGGTGCCGTGATAGAGCAAAGTACCGGTTGGAATCACTCCTGGTACTATGTTGTGTCCTACGAAAAGTTGGATCATTTTTCGAGCGTCAGCAATGCAGCGGAAACGCACCATTACGATACCGTGTATTTGGCCAGTGCTGCAGTAATGAATGGACAGTGTCGAAGATCAAGTTCCCTGTCGCATTCTCGGGAGGATGTTCGTCAAACTTCCATTGCTCACTATTGGAGCTAACACCGTATGCATGATCAGGATTTAAGATGGTGACATCCAAGGGTCGAACATTGGTTTCTCCAACAGTGTTAATCGGAAACTGGTCATGCAACGCCAGAGCTGCTAACCCTAGGCTCAGAGCTGCCGCAATAGACTGGGATCGCATAAAGAGAACTGTCAAAAAGACCGTGGTGCTGCGGTAGCTTGATCAAGATACTGTGTGGCAGTGACATTTGCTGCTGTCGCCCAAAGTTACGCGAGGTTCAATTGAACGTTTGAAATTCGAACAAGGGTCCTGCTTTATGTCCGCGGAGGCTGGGGTCGGACAAGGAGCCGAGAAGCTGATTGGAAATTTGGAATAGTACTCCATGCTTCTTCACTCGACCCACTTGTCATTCAATGATTTCTATTCTCACAGCGTTCTCCTAGTACAAGAACCTTGCCCAAATGTGCTCTAGTTTAGGGCAGGTGACAGGTTGAGACTTCAAAATCGTATATCATCGTCATTTTCTCTTTCAAGTTGTTGTCTCCCCTAACAGTTTCATGGGCGCAATATTCACTACCAAGGATGTACAGAGGTAGGGCTCATAACCTGTTGGACCACAGGTTATGGGCACTCCCTCTAGTGCGTGGTCTTGCTACACCATATACTCTGGGTCTTAAAGCAGTTTCCTCGGCAAATGTATTGTCTCATGTTGTCTTCCGCCGTATCCATTGTCGAGTTGCAATTCACATCTAGAGCTTGTATTGTTCCCGAGTAGTGCGAGCACCGTCAGCCGATAACCTAAGCAAGATCCAGGGCTCATAACCTATTACACAGGTCATGAACACTGGCTCTAGTTTATGGTCTTGCTGGGTATTGCGTATTGGATTATTGTCCATATCATATTGCAAGGTACACAGGCCTGCCTTAACATTTTCCTTACTGATGAATCGCCCCAGATCTCATTGTTGATTGTCACTTTTTTCAAGTGTGTATCCTACACTCTGCCTCCTCGTGACAAGAATTTTTCATCCCACTATGTAGCTTGGCGCTGGCATATAAATAACTCAACGGCCCGGGAGAGTTGGTGGGGACTTCACGGTCAATCATGTTGACGACCGCGCTGTCTCAACTTAATATGCATGTTACATGCCTAAATAATTCTTGTTTTGCATGCATCAATGCATCGCCATGCGGCGTGGGACGTGATACACATGTAATCAGAAACGATGTCACCATGCTCATACAACTATTCTACTGAATTATCCCGCTGTCTTCGTCTACACTTGTGAGTATCGATGGTCATCCTCTTCCGACATATGGAGCACCAGTCGCCCTACATAGCAGGTCAGTATCCAGAACCCAAGAAAAACGGTCGCACACTCACATGATATTCATCTCCAGTACCGTGACAGACGTAGGGAGACTCGCAATGTGCGCAACCGCATCTGCAACATGTATCGGATCGAAAGTCGGTTCAACGACTCTCCGACCATCAGGTTGCAACGCTCCTAAGGTGTGCCCTGCAGCCATAGACGTGTGCGCATTTCCTGGTAAAACCACCGTCGCATCAACCTCCTCCCATATTATTAAGGTACGCACCAATGTCAATCTGCGTCACAGAGATATTGTACTTTCGCCCCTCGATAGCGATGCTCTTAGTTAGACCGTGAACGGCGTGTTTGGAGGTTGCGTATGCAACTGAATGAGGCCTTGGTACATGGGCAGCCAATGAGCCATTGTTGATGATTCTTCCTGCATGGGGACGATGTAGATCAATACACTGCGGTTTTTCATTATCCAGCTTCACGAACCTCCAGTGGGTTCTTGTTGCTTGTAAATCTTGAAAGCTTCGCGAGTGCAAAGGAACGAGCCAATGAGGTTGACATTGACGACCGATGTGAACACCTCAAGCGGCATCTCCTCGATGGGGCTCGCCTTGTCAGACATGCCCGCATTCTGTTATTTCGTCAATACATCACTACAATTGCGGAAGAAGGGGCATACCACTCACGTTGAACAACAGGTCCAGTCTACCGAATTTCTTCATGGTCTCCTCGAACAAGCTTTTCACGAAGGCTTCGTTTGCGATGTCGCCAGCAACGAGGATACATGCATCGGCATTTGCACAGAGGGATCTTGTCTCTTCGAGTTCAGTCAGCCTTCGAGCAGTCAGTGCCAAGCTCCAACCCTCAGAGGAGAGCTTGATAGCTGAATGACGTCCGATACCTGAAACAGGGACTCGGAAGTGAGTTCACGAACAAGTGTGAAGCGCAATCAAAACGCACCAGAGGATGCCCCCGTAATCACTGCGACCTTTAACGATGCCATTGGAAGGGTTGGTGTATGAAGTTAGGGATGATGGTTACTAGTCTAGCCTGGAGCGGGGTGCGGATTTCCGTCCTGGCCGATATTCGAAGCCCACATGCATGCATATGACCGTCAGTGAGAACAACCAGGCTCAGGCTAATAATACCGGTCCGTGCGTCCGATAGCACCTGCTCAGTGCGGTCACGCGACTTGGAGATGCGATCAATATTAATCAAGTTCGCCGTGCATCAGGGGAAACAGCTATATACAGAAATGAGGAAGAACTTTAATGATGAATACGTGCAAGATCTCATTCAGCCTTCCCCTTGCCCTTGGAGTTCAGCCCGGTACCGTAGAGTAGCGAATCGACACTCCCCTTTCTCCCTTGAATGTCCAGAAGCATGCCCCATACAGGGGTGAGCAAAGGCAAAAACATCGCCACGCGCTCTTGGTAAGCTGAATATGCAACGGGGTACTTTGCCTTCGAGATCGACTCAGTAAAAATAGTCGAAGAGAAGAACAAACTGCAGAGAACTAAACATGGAAGGAAGGGTGTGAGTGATGCGAACGAAGTCGGCGGGAAGTCGAGCTTCGGTGAATCAGGCGAGAGGAGAGGGATGAGTGTGATT
The DNA here is from genome assembly GCF_016647625.1 of Suillus subalutaceus. Lineage (NCBI taxonomy): Eukaryota > Fungi > Basidiomycota > Agaricomycetes > Boletales > Suillaceae > Suillus > Suillus subalutaceus. The sequence goes on along the minus strand of NW_024540259.1, from coordinate 207,785 downwards.
ATGATCTGGTACGAAAAGGGTTGTTAGTAATAGATTCCTGCGTTGAACAGAACTGCGAAATGGAAGTGTACATACCCAGAAACTCTGTTCGCACAGGAAATTTGGGTGCCGTGACCAAGCCCATAAACCGCGGGTCACAAATCCGCGTTCAGCATCATGTTTAGTCCATTGAATTTTCGCGCCAGGCCATTCATTTGGGTTCAGCTTCCCGGAATGTTTGAAGGTTTGGAAAGAGTATTGCTGGTTATCCGAGATAAACTCGGTGAGGACAACGAGAAACCCTAGCGTTCCGAAGATATAATCCGAAGTCGAAAGGGGCGTGTGTGGCTGACCCGCTGCACGGGCGGCTGGAAGGCCCAAGAGGAATAAGATTATATTCTGCGTAATTGCTTATGCTGAGTTAGTAGATGTCTAGAGACCGATGTATAATTTGTAGCCATACCAACGAAAAAGAGGTTAAACACTTGGAAGAGGAAAGGGGAGATTTTCTGTCGCAGAACTGCCCAGCGATAATCTTCATCCTTTCTGTGAACATGTCTTGATTTCTAATTATATCAGCAATAAAGAATGAGCTTACAAGCTAAATAGACCACGTCGCCAAGTGTTGTAACTTAACCTGCGGAGGGTGACATTCATGAGTGCCAGTGGATATGACGAAAACATGTTACCAACCTGAACATCCACGTCACCTGAAGACAGTTAAGCTAACTATAATCAATTGAGCGGATGGATTACTCACCACCAAACTTGCCATGAGCAAGGCTCGTGGACTGAAGGTCTCCCTCAGAGATGCGGGGATTGTGTTAGGGGTGTAGGGAAAGAGATAGGTAGGTGGAACGGATGGCCAAAGCGGCAGAAAAGCATAGTATACTGTGTATATGGTTGGGAGAAACGTCCAGACTCTGTCCACCTGTGACACGTTGTTGGTAAGGATGGAGAGCACGTATGTGGTAGCAGTCACGGCCACACAGAATTTGACGGGCCAGACGAACATAGGCGCCTCATGTGTGAGTACACGCCAGAAATCCATGTCGATTAGAAAGTATCGGGCTGCGCAATTAAGTAAAGTTGTCGTACTTGCTGGTGTTGGCGAAAGAGAGGAGTTGGTTAAAGATGGTTTCTCACAGGGGTGATTGACGCCTGGCACAGGGTTACATAATCATACAGGTTTGACCCGATCTGTAGGGTTACGCAATTCAAATTGTATTCTTGCTCACTGTCTACCATGACCACCACAATTCTTTTCTCAACGTTTGCTCCATTCCCGACTCTTTCACTCTCTGTTTCTCCAGAAACACGATTCGATGACCTGTATTCTCTTTTGTGCGAGCGCTATTCCGATCTCCCTGCTTCAGAGGACTTGAGAATTTCACTTCATGCTGGATCTGTCCCTACAATCGGACACCCTCATCTCTGAGATCCATGGACGAGATGCGACTCTCATCACGCTGAAACTTATTCCCCGACTCCGAGGTGGTAAGGGAGGTTTTGGTTCGCAGTTGCGTGCCGCCGGTGGTCGCATGAGTAGTCAGAAGACCAGTAACAACGACTCATGCAGAGATCTTAGTGGACGCAGGCTTAGTACCATCAAAACCGCGAAAAGGTATGTCTCCCTACCGCCGCAGGGTTTCATGTATTAATCACATTGTTTTAGGCTCGCAGACTACATGGGAAATGAAGATGAACGGAAGAAGGCCCAGGCTGAGGTCAAAAAAGCCAAGCTAGAGACACTCGAGAAGAAGATTGCAGCTGCATCAGGGGATACGGAGACTGTTGCTGGCAAGAAGCATAGGTTCGATGACACAGAATACCTCGAGGAAAGTAGGGAGATTGTCGACAATGTCAAATCTGCAGTGTCTGCTGGTCAGTATACCGCGTCCAATAGATAGTGTTTGCGCTGACGTTTCAATTTGCAGGTCTCATGAAGAAAAAGAAGAAGATGAAGACCAACCACATTTCCAGCTCACCCGAGTCATCCACTCCTCCAAAGGACGCGGTCACGGAGAGAGTGCTGAAATCCCCAGCCCCACCTATTGCAATGCCTGCAGCTATCACTGTCGGAGTCGCCAGCGCGTAGTCCTTGTTGATATATCCCTTTGTAGCGTATGGATTGCAGCTGCTGTATTTGCCCAGTGATAACATTATCTATTATCACCTCTAATTACATTATGTGGGAATCACAGGTGATCATAAAAGTGGTCGAAAGCACAAGCACACAGTCCCACATAGCAAAAAAGATAGCGTATCCACCACTCGCCCGCTCAACTCCTCCAATATTGCGCCAAATCATGAATCCGATCCAGCACAACCGTGAAATACGACGTCTCATTCAACAACGCCTCAAAGTGTTTGATCGCCTCCTCCTCTGTCAAATCTAACCGAAACTTCTCCTGGATCTGTTCATGCACGTCACGGTGTTTGATGTCTGGAATGTTCGCGTCCACCATCAGCGCTACCAAATTGAGAATGAGGTTGGCGCTTTTGCGGAGGATCGTAAATGCGGTGAAGCAATAATTTTTGAATCGCGCGTAGTGAGTTGATTGGGCGCCGCCCATGCCGTCGACCATCTCTTTGCAGACTTTGACGGGAGGAGGAAACGGCTTTGGGTCCCGACCGAGGATATACCCAAAGTCGACTGCATCAAATGTCAGCGGCACGAAACGTACAGACAAAGTTACACTGACCATGGAAAAAGTGACCTGCCGATCCAATATCAAGAACTGCATCCTTCTGGTCATAATTTCACTTACCATCTGGTGTCAGTAGAAGGTTGTCCAAATGCCGATCGCCCACGCCTAGCAGGTATGTCACAACGCAGTACCCAGCTGTCAACAAGCCTTAGCGCACATTCCTGCCAGAATCACAGAACATTACTCACCACAGCTGCGCACAAATGTATCAATAACGCTTGGCTCGACCCCATACGTTCCAACGCTACCCTCATCCGGGTTATTCGCTCTCAAATAATTTAAGAGCGTCCCGTTCTCGCTGATGATTGCTGCAATAGTCTTACTGGGGATATACTGTACCATACCCTGCAACGGCCCAGTCGCCAGCACATCATAAGGAATAAGTTTGAGATCCAAATTCTCCTTCCTGAGCAGCTGGTCCATGAGCGTGAATAACTGGAGGACAAGCTGGTCCTGGCGCATGTCATCGCCATCTTTGAAAATAACAGGATACTCCGTGCCGTCAGAACACTGAAAATATAACAAGAAGGGATAGAGATTCGACTTGAAGACGGAAGACTTCTCGGCGTTAATGCCCGTAATCTCCATGCGTGCGTTGAGCGGCAGAGGCAGAGGAGGAATGTTGACGAGACCGTTCTTGGAGTCGTTGATGAAGGAGCGCAGTTTCTCGATTTTCTTCGGTCGTGGGTCTTTAGAAGTGCGCAATTCTTTGGCTCGTTTGGCGAGGGTCTCAACGAGGACGCCTTGGCGTCGCATGAGCTCGCGGCGTTCGCTGCCATTCTCAGGCTGAGGAACCGTTTTGTCAGCGAGGGTAAACATAAATAGTAGGTGTCCGATTACCTCTAAAATCTTGTTCAGAAACTTGAATACCACCCGGCCGTACATTTTCGCCACGACCCTATCCTCCAATTCCACTTCTACTATCAGATACCAGTATAGACGATTACCCAGCGTATGGTTTTGCACTCCGCGTGCGATCAAAAAGTCTGTCAGTCCGCTGTCGTCGTAAGATATCGCACTTGTTGTTGATCGACTCGAGCGCTGCTCGCTAGCGGCACTTTCAAACTTGAGCGCCTGTACCAGTTGCAAGAGATACAACAGAAGCTCCTGTAAAGATTGTCAGTACCGCTGTCACATGGGGAAGAGAAATGCTTGACTTCGTCATCTGCGCGGTTAAGCTGCCGTACTGCAAACGCTCTTACTCTCGAGTCCACGGTCCCTGGTCCGAGGAGCTCCAAAGCGTCATCCGTGTCAACCTCTGTCCACATCGGTAGTAGCTCTTCCACTGCTTGCTTCACTTCCGAAGGATCGCGCCAAGTGACAGACTTGAGGAACTTGGTAAGCCCACGCTTGTCCCGTGCGAGGTAGAAACGAAACTTCCAGATGAGGTCTTTCTCCTCAGAGTTGAGAGGCTGGGAGGGTGCATAATTGAGTATTTCCTACAAACAACATGTGAGGAAGTCATCAGTGCGTAACGATCTGGCTCTGCGCACATTAAGTTCATCTCTGATCTTGGCATTTGGTTTGAGCTCTCTGTCGTACGGACTACTTCGGTGACTTCGCACGAGCCGGCGATGCTTGTCCTCCACGGGGTTTTCGCGTGCAATCTCGGGGTCAAGGATTGTCCAGAGGTGTGGATCTGTAGCAAAATGACTGGGAAGTACGGGTGCGAGAGGTGTCTGGGCTGTTGCCGGAGGTGTAAATGGTATCGTCGCCTGATTCTGGGCCTCCTACAGAAAGTTAAACGTCAAGTAAACTGCATTTAAGAAAACGACACTGACAGATTCGCTGAATATCACGGGAAAGTCAAAACGTGGAAGGTCGACATAAAGGTACAGATTCTCTGACTTCTCTGACTCTGCCTTCAGTTCTCTTTGAGCGTTTGCATTTGTACTTGACCGTAAAAAGACTTACGGCGTGTACTTCTTCCATCCTCCTGAAAGCCAGATTGTCTAACCAATCTGACTTTGGCAAATCGCCGCGTTCGTATTTCTTCACGAGCTGAGGAGAAGGTAGTAAGCAATAAGCGAGCATACCCAAGAGCTATGGCACCGCCTACCTTCTCTAAACGACCCATCTCATCCCTACTGCCCAGTTTACTTGGAGTCTCGGACTGCATTGAGCCGTCGGCTTCTCGACCCGCCCAAAGCAACAAGCGGTGCTTTCCCCTGCGCAGAGTCCTGACGCAGCGACCAAATAAGTATTGCAATATAATGTAAATATATTACGAACCATTTCTTCCCAAACATCCTAAGCGTTGAGCCACCAACAGGAACGGCTGTGCGTGGAGCTCCGATATCCCATACCGTAAACGTAATCTGTGAAGTTAGTGGGAGGTCGCAGTACCGAACGGGTAACGTTATCCATTCGTTCCACCTGTGTAGATAGTCAGCTCAATTGAAATAAATGGTAATATAATACGCACGTATGATTATTCTTGAAGGCTTTGAAAGAAGTGCGGAAGGGTATTGTTAGCGGCTTGTTATCCGCCAGGAGCTGGCAGGATACATAGAGGTCTGAAACAGGCCTAGCATTTGCGTCAACAGAGTGGTTACATACTGGAGAAAAACGCACGAAGATTGTACACCACGAAACCTCACTTCTGGGTTCTCGAGTAGCTCCGAAATAGATGGTTGTGGTATCGATCCTTCTAACTGAGAACTAGTACTCAATAAGCGTGGGCAAGCAGCCCGCAAAATGAGTTGCGTACATGCGGAAAGTAACCGGAAATTTGAGGTCGGAGAGCTTAGCGAACGTGAAATCGTCTCGGTTGTCCTTGTCCATCATGAAAGAGACAAGCTACTTTTGAAGTACCAACGTCTTACTTTAACCAAATAGGAGGGGGCATTGGTAGTCTAGGAGAATGTTGCAGCACTGCTGCCAGCGGTATTTGCCGCGAACGTCCCAAACTTGATCATCGTACCTCGCTGCGACCACGTGAATACGGGCTATTAACAAAGTGTGTTCTGGAATCTGCAAGTCAATCATGGTTGATAGCAATTCCTGATGAAGTTCTCGATATGTTTGGTTGTCCAATCATAACAACGTGATTATACGATATCCAGGCACTTGTGGCACTCAGTCAACGCGTTCAGTTCAAATTGGATCCATGGGAAAGTCACTAATCACTGAACGTATCAATACATAAACCCTTAATGATTGTTCGGCAGAACACTGTCCCTAACAAAGTGGTCTGTTTCTCTTACACTTACTACATCTTAAGTCTCGACGCAAGACTACCTGCTGCACGTTTTTCTTACTCACTGTGACAAGTACTTGTAATGCGCCTTCCACCCCGCATACCCAGTCGGGGGTACCTGCAAACAGCGCGGTTCTTCGCTACCAGCGTACACACTCCCCGAATTCCCCAGACCATCATTGAAAAAGTTGTTCAAAAGTATTCAGTCAATCTCCCCGATGGCAAAGTTGTCAAAGCGGGCGACTATGTCATGATTCGCCCGGAGCATGTCATGACCCACGACAACACTGGCCCTGTCATATCCAAGTGTGCTTTTCTTCTTCTCTCTTCTCAAATCATCATTCATATGATGCGCATGTAGATTCAAGTCCATAGGTGCAAAGAAAATTGTTGATCCCCGGCAGACGGTATTCACCCTCGATCACGATGTCCAGAACAAATCTCCCAAAAACCTTGCAAAGTATGCCAACATTGAAGCATTTGCACGCACACATGGGATTGACTTCTATCCTGCTGGCCGCGGTATCGGGCACCAAGTCCTCGTAGAAGAAGGCTACGCATTCCCGCACACCCTCACTGTTGCCTCTGATTCGCACTCAAATATGTATGGAGGTGTTGCTTGTGTGGGTACACCCATCGTGCGCACAGATGCAGCAGCCTTGTGGGCTACAGGAAAGACCTGGTGGCAAGTCCCTCGTATGGTCAAGGTGGAATTTCGGGGAAAACTTGCTCCAGGTGTCACCGGCAAGGATGTGATTGTCGCGCTTTGCGGGTCATTCAACAATGACGAAGTCCTTAACGCTGCAATTGAGTTTACCGGGGAGGGTGTCCCTGCGCTTTCGGTTGATGACAGGCTTACGATTTCGAATATGACAACGGAATGGGGCGCACTTGTAGGCGTTTTCCCTGTCGACGACACACTTCTGGGTTGGTATGAAACTGCATTGGCAAAATTAGAGCAAAGGACTTTCGCCTCCAAGTCAATTCCGCCTCCGCCAGAACACCCACGTATCAATCGCCGCCGTCTTGATGCTCTCCGTGCAACCAACCTTGCGTCCGATCTCGGTGTCCAATACTCCTCGCATCTGATCTTCGACCTCTCTACCCTCGTCCCACACGTCTCCGGTCCTAACAGCGTCAAGGTCTCTACCCCCACTTCCTAAGCTAGAATCCCAGCAAATTGCGATCCAGAAAGCATACCTGGTTTCATGTACCAATTCCCGTGTCTCTGATATTGCTGCAGCTGCATCTGTTGTTGAGGGCAAGAAGATTGCAGAGGGCGTCGAGTTCTATGTCGCAGCTGCGAGCTCTGTGGTGCAGGCTGAAGCGGAGAAGTTGGGACACTGGAACAAGTTGATCGCTGCAGGAGCTAAAGTGCTCCCAGCAGGTTGTGGGCCTTGCATCGGGCTCGGCACCGGGTTGTTGGAAGAGGGGTGAGGACGGGTATTAGCGCCACGAACAGGAACTATAAGGGACGAATGGGCCACCCTAAGGCTCAGGCATACCTTGCCAGTCCTGCAGTAGTGGCTGCGAGCGCTATCAAGGGATTTATCTGCTCCCCCAGCTCTCTTGACGCAACTTCGCTTCCTCCTGCAGGCACACTCACCTTCTCCATCGCTTCTGGCTCTTCGGCCGCGGCAGAGGTACTACAAGCAGAAGAACCCCTCTTCCCCGGCTTCCCCGCAGCCTTTTCTGGTCGCCTGCTCTTCGCACCGCAAGACAACCTGAGCACAGACGCACTATACCCCGGAAAATACACCTACCAAGATGATATCACCCTTGAACGCCAAGCACAGGTAGTCATGGAGAACTACGACCCGTCATTCGCAGGCAATGTCGCTACCATTCTCCCTTCACTCTCCGCATCAGATGAAAGCACCAGGTCTGGTGTGGTCTTGGTATCGGGGTACAATTTCGGTACTGGGTCCTCTCGCGAACAGGCTGCTACCGCGCTCAAGGCAGCCGGTGTGCCACTCGTCATCGCAGGCTCATTCGGCGACATATTCAAGCGTAATGCCATCAATAACGGTCTCGTCTGCCTTGAATGTCCTGAGCTCGTCGCTGATCTCACTGCGACGTACGCTAAAGGCGGCGCACGTGGTGCAGGTGGACGTGATGGCGAGCTCACAGTGGATAAAGGGCATGAAATACGTGTTTCGATGACGGACGGGAATGTCAGTCTGCGTGGTTCTGATGGAGAAAAGAACTACAAGGTACGCACGGTGGGCGCAAGTGTGCAGGAGCTGTGGGTGTGCGGTGGGCTCGAGGGGTTCATTCTCAAGTCCATACAGCATTCTTGATGGAGTATTTAGGTGAAAGTATCGTCTGCTTGTGTGTACGTCTTGTACTTATTGGCTATCGGAGACATGCTATGTAACATTTGGCAAAGACAGCATAGCCTGCAAGCTGCTTCCCGGTGAAGACGGTGGACTTCTGGTAATCTCTTCAGGTCCCACTGCATGTACGTTACAACGAAAGTGTTCCTTAATCCTGTAACGCCATGAAGAGCCCTGGGTGCAAACCGTTCGATACACGCCAGCTCTCTTCATTCCGCCATCCGGTTAGCGCACTATCGTGAGGTGACGACCCCTTCAGAACGTCTACTCCTGCAAGCGCTCGAAGAAGTTACACATGAGATATGAATGACGACAAAGATGTGTGCCTTTCTTTTACCAGGTGAAGAGGACATTCTCGAATTTTTGTCCGAGGTACTGCGGGCAGCCAAAGTGACAAATTCGATGCCCGTTCTGAAATTAATTGTTTCGCATACATACCTCACTCGTACTGTCAAGGCTAAATCGTAATCATTATCGAACTTTCATGAAGGACCAAAGTGGCACTCGAATCATAGATTGGAGTTCCAAATGCTTCTGCTATCCACAGGTTTCCCCGCCTTGTTCTGGCCGTTGGTATCGGCGCCATCGAATTTCTCCTTAAGGACAGCTAGCTTCGAACGGTATTCGTCTACGCCGATGTAGGCACCACACACGCGGCGCTTACCATCAAATGCGGATCGGCCATGAAGCACGCGATGGTTGTCAATCGCTAGAGACGAGATCAAGCCATATGGCAGGCAGACACGGATAGGACTTACTTAATACAGTGCCGGGAGTGAGTTGGATCCAATACTCTGAATCAGGTTTCGTTAAGAGTTCATTCCAAATCTTGATTGCTTGATACCTGGGGTTTTAGATTAAGCAAAGCAAAGTTTTCTGACCCATATAGCTCACTTACCATTCCTCCACTTTGTCTGGTGGCAAGTGGTTCATCGCGCTTCTATCGTCGTTGTTCCACCGTACCTGCACAAGTTCTTTGGTGCTCGGGTGATATCGCAACGGGGGGTACATTGCAGGGGGACTCGGAGTGTACAGTGCTGACGGTTCTCCTGCTGCATGAGCTGGAATAGGCACACGGGAAAGAAGATCATGGAACTTCGGATGTAGCTCTTTCATAAGGGCAGCGACATAGAAACCATCTACGAGAAGTGTTGCTCCTCCAGAGCCTTCGGTATGTGATAGGAGATGGAAAAGTTGAAGACCGCAAGGGTCAGTCTGCGCTCGCAATCAATCAGTGGCACGACGAGAACTATGAGCATACTCCATACGAAATAGGTGTTATCTGTGTGCGCTCCCAGTGCCATTGTGGTGTATGCGGTGTCTCCTTTTGAAAGATCAGCAGTAAACTCCCAAAACTTCCCATCTAAGTGCATTCAGACCGGGAGTGGAGGAACAAGGAGAGGAGAGACGGCGTACACTGGGTTTCTCTGATAAAACCGATACGTTCGCAGAGTTCCTCTGTGGCCTCAGGTGTTGCGGGGACCCCTGAGACGAAGCAAAAGCCAAACGTTTCCTGCATGCACATGAGACAAGCACCCAAAGCTCTCGATTTACGTACAACGTTTGTCAGCCACTTATGCAGTCCCTTATCGTCCATGACCTCGGTATAAGTCACAGAGGGTGGGGATTTCTCGATCTTTGATCCCCAAAGGACTTTCCTAGTGCACGATAAGCGCAAGGTACGGATTATGAAAGAAAATGTCACACCGATTTGGCGTTGTTTGAAGAGCTGGATCGTATGAATTGGCTTGTAGCCATGTCCATGGGTATACCGATGAGTGAGATTCCGTGCTAGTTCCGGGCCCTAAGTAACAAATCAAGTTGAGTAGAGAACTCAGTTAAGCCAACATACAGATAACTTCGAGGCCATCTGTAGAGCCTTGTACATGTATAGGTTTGATATCAGCTGGAATCTGCGGAAACGTCAATTCTTAGTAAAGACATCATTACCATCCTGCCACTGGACTACCTCGAACGTGTTGAGCAGTCGCTGCTTTGTTATCGGGTGAAAACAGTCTGGGCATCTGCAGTGGTCGCGCAACCAGATGTGGTGACTGACAGTTTGCACGTTCAGATCAGGAATCACTACGAGGTAGAAGGTCCATACAATCTAGACCAACGCTGTGGGCCCCAAAGAATGGATACTTTGCGCTCATCAGCGTTAGCAACAGGGATATCATTATGAACTCTAGGCTCTGTGACGCCCAACTGCTCCGAAGAAACAACTTCTCTAGTCGCCGCGGAGGAAATGGAGCGACTTCTACTCAGTGTCCAGCGCGACCCGAGTGTACTAGAAATCTGATCATCAACCATGGAATGAACCATAGATGACAGCCGAGAGATAATACGACATACTATCAAAGATGATGGCCTCCCCGGTGCGGATCGAGAGAGGTATTTCACAGTGCCAAGGGGCCAATTCCGAAGCGGGATGCACAACCTTGTGAAGGCTACCCTGAGCATTGCCAGCAACAATAAATACCAGAGCACAGGACAAATCGAAGACAAGGTACACTGCGAGGTTGGTCCGACCCGACTGTAACGCTACGTTAGTACGTCACATTCCCCAAAATGGAATGAACGCCCCTGAGGCCTGAGGCAGCTCAAGCGCTTTGCCTTGCTAAAAGGCAGAAATCGAAGAGTGGTATGGTACTGTGGTTAATATTGCCGTAGTCCACAGATTTAAAGAGGGATAATGGTGGTGCTACTTTAGAAATGACAACATAGATACATTGCGTTGTTTTAAGTTCGCTTTCCGGTACTCCGTTTTCTTAACAGACACCACGTAGATAATATTGATACAAAGCACGGCGAATGTCTGTTTTTTCAAAGACGGTGTCCGATGTTAACATGAACAGCCTTCACGTTTGTATAGCTGGAACAAAAAGTCAGTGGAAGCCGCCATATCACCATGTCTTGACTCACTTTTCCAAGGCATATTCGCCAAGCTCACGCCCAATGCCTGACTGTTTGAAACCACCAAACGGAACGCTCAATTCGGTGGAGTTGTGACAATTGATCTATGTCCATCAAATCATCAGCAGTCCTAATGCTAGCTTACTCGTGCTTACCCATGCGGTACCAGCTTCGATACTATGCGCGACTCGAATCGCCCTGTCTATGTCCCTGGTGAAGACAGAACAAGCAAGGCCGTACAGAGTATCATTCGCTTGCTCAATGGCCTCTATGATACTTTGTCAGCACTCGGATACATCCGTAGGGGTATGTGCTTACCCTCTTCTGTGGTGAATTTAATGACCGCAGCCACGGGACCGAATATCTCTTCCTGCACGATCTTCATATTTGGCTTGCACTCCGTGAAAATGGTTGGTTGAATAAAGTAGCCCTCGTTCCCATGACGTCCTCCACCGATATGAACGGTTGCGCCGTCCTCTTTACCAGACTTGATGTATCCCATGATCCGCTAATAGAAAGTAAGCAAAACCGCTCACTAGTACATTAGATGGGCGCTCGCCTCAAATTGCGTCTGCGAAATTTGTGGACCTTGGTAAGTGTCTCGTGCAAATGGATCGCCAACTTTCAAAGACAGGGCATGTTTGGTGAACGCCTTCAAAAATTTGTCGTATATTCCTGCTTGAACGAATATGCGGGAACCTGCGGTACACGCTTGTCCATGATTCATGCTGTGAGGAGAGTGAGCAAGGCTCGGCTACGATGCAGGTGACATACAATATTCCGTGTGAAACCCACTTCACGGTCTGCTCCAGGTCTACATCGTCGAATATGACACTAGGGCTCTTGCCTCCAAGCTCGAGAGTGACCTTTTTTAAATTGGTCTTAGAAGCGGCTTCCATGATCTTGCGCCCAGTCAGTGTGCTCCCTGTAAAGGCTATCTTGTCGACTGTCATGTGTTCACTGAGGGCTTGACCCGCGGTACTACCGTATCCGTTGACAATATTGATGACACCAGCAGGGAAGCCCGCTTCAACAAACAAAGGACAGAGACGAAGCGCAGTCAATGGTGTCAGCTCAGAGGGTTTCAGGATGACAGCGTTGCCCGCTGCCAGAGCTGGGCCGATCTTCCACGCTAGCATTGTGACTGTTCACGTCGTTATGCGCTCACTGAACATGGATTAAATGAACATACGAGGGAAGTTCCAAGGAATGATCGCGCCCTGTAAGATGCTGAGTTCGCATATCTTCACCGCGCGATGAAATGAGAGCACGAACCACAACTCCAATGGGCTCGTGACGGGTGTAAGCCAGCTTCTTGTCGTTCGTCTATCAGATGGGTATAGATTAGAATTGTCCCGAAGGAGACATGTCAGGCCTTTCTGACCTCGATGGTTTTCCCTTGAATCTTGTCCGCCCATCCTGCATAGTACCTCAGGACAGCGATAGATCCGGGGATATCAGCCCTCCGGGCGCTGTTGAAGGATTTACCTGCACATAAGGTCACATCACGAGCAACATATCTAGCTGAAGTATCACCCTACCTACGTCCAAAGCCTCCAAGGCACAGAATTCGTCAGCGTTGGCTTGGAGGAGGTCTGCAAGTATGTTGAGCATTCTGCCCCTTTGCGCACCAGGGACCTTCAAGCCCCAGCGCTCTTTGTAAGCCTTCTTTGCAGCCTGAGCGGCAATGTCGATATCCGCAGCAGTACCAGCGGCGACCGAGGTTATGACCTTTCCATTGGCTGCATCCGCTGTCAAAGTTTATCAAGCATGAGCGGTTGATTGACCTACCCGGATTCAGGACGCTAAGTCGATGAGGCCCATCAGACAGACGCTGAATGCGGTAAAGATAAGCACATACTCGATCGTGCCCTTCTCTACGGGTTCAACAAACTTTCCATTGATAAATAGGCCAGTGGGGACCGTCGAGATGCCCTTGTAGGTCGGTGTGTCAAACTGATAAGTGAAAGAAGACATGGTTGGTTGCAGATTAAGAATCGAACTCCCAGTTCTTTATATTATCGATGAGCCTATGTAAGAGTGCCACGAGAGTCTGAGTGACCGGGTGAACATGCGGCCGAGCTCAGAAGCTTCATCACAGATTAGCTATATGAGGCTGGCGTACGTTGTGTGTTAACGTACGACTCATGAGCGCTAGCTCTTATCATCGAGTAATACCCAGTGACTCAAGTGACGGTGGTGATATAAAGGCCATATTTTGATTCATTCACCACCCCACTCCACATGCTCTGATGCTCTCAAGATTTCATTATATACATTAGAAAGCAATGATCAATCACGATTTTATTTAGAATGCGCTGTTGCATTGTGAGACGAGCTCCTGACGGTACTGTAAGTCACAGTTCTACTATTCATAAGACATGCAACATGCAGGCTGATGGCAGCATGCGGCTAGCGTTCTAGTGCTGGTCAATACTGACGTCCTCGATGATACATTCAAACATTGATAGCTGTGGAACGACGACTGCAAGTCATATAGCTAAAAACAAGTTGCAATCAGTGAAGAGAATTTCGGGTCACTGTGTCGTGAGAACTTCAACTTGGCGTGGACAGGTTGCGCCGCAGCAGCGGCAGCGCTCACTTACACTATATAGCACCTCTGCAGGCTTCTGCAGGCCTGACATATCCTACGTACGCGACGTGCCATGCCTGCACATTACGCACCGCTCCCAACACAGCAGTCATCGCGGGATGCTGATCGTGAACTCAACGACGCCTTTGAGTCTGATGGCGATGATGAGGATTACATTGAACGCCCACAATCCAATCACCAGCGCGCTGATACCCTTTCCTACGTCGCAGATCCCCCAAAAAGCACGTCAAGTAGTACAACAGTTCCTGGAACTTATGACTTTGAGCGGAATTACGATTACGACCGCCCACCTCCTGGTTCTCCCCCGCAGCTTCTAGCAACTGCTTTGCCCAACGATATAGGCAATTCAAACGGCGAATTACCAACCTCTCCTTTGGGTACGACATTACCTCGACCATCATTCTTGCGGAGGGCAGTTGGGGCCATCTTACCCACTCACTACGTCCGTGTCCCGACCCATGAACCGCCCACTGGAGTGAGGGGTGGAGGGATACAGAATGATGGAGTGTTCTCAAATGTCGTCGTCAAACCCGCGTCCTCAATACCAATACCAGCTGAAGATGGCACCATCTACATGGTCCCTGAGGAGACGCAGAGCACTGCTCCACCTGTATGCCTACACTCATTTTCTAATATACCTTACCTCATTATTTTTCAAGTCCTATGCAGCAGCCCAAGCAGATGCTGTTCCCCCGTATTGGGATACGATTGTGCACGCTCCTCCCGGAATGGATACCGATGCTGGGATGATCGTTGGCGATCTTCCCTCGGGCTCTATCCTCGCATTCATTTCGAACCTCTTCGTCTCATTTTTCTTCCAGTTTATCGGCTTCCTCCTCACATACCTTCTCCATACTACACACGCCGCAAAGTTTGGCTCGAGAGCTGGCCTTGGACTAACATTGATCCAATATGGCTTTTACTCTCGTTCTGCGACGGATAACATACTTCCCACGCCTGACGGCAAGGGCGCTCCTGATGTCCTCATGCTATCCGCTCCGCCTTCACCTTCGGCTCCCATGCCTCAGGACCATACTGTTGTTCTCAGCATGTCTTCACGAGAGTGGCTATCATTTCTTTTAATGACTCTCGGTACGCGTTACCTGTCTTCATTTTTTCCCGTTTACTTACCCTGTTTCGCAGGTTGGTTTTTGCTCCTTTCCTCTTTAGTTGGTTTCTGGCGTGTAAAGAACTGGGAATCTGCCATCCGCGCCTCAAATGCACACGAACCCCAATCACCTGAGGATATCGCTCGTGACATTGCGGCGAGGAGAAATATTGAGCAGGCGTTCAATATCGCGCCGCTTGAAGACAGTGAGCACACGTCTCTCGGCTCGCCCTTCGTGGTCGCGACACAACAGGAGCCTGCAGAAGCAAATTTGCGTGCTGCACATCTATTGTGATGACCCCGTGGTTTCGTATAGTATACTTTTTGGATCTAACCTTTTCCATTCGGGATGCGAGAGGATGATGCAAGTGTCGGAGTATAATCTCTTCCCGCTCTCCTTGCGATACCATCACCGGTTGCTTTGCTTAATTAATTATCCGAAGTGCATTGTAATGTAAAGTATGAATATTTCGACCAAATTTTCAAGCTGCAATTCAACCGAAGCTTGAAGGCTGACAGATACGACACATGCAGAATGATAATATTAAGATGGTAGGAGCTAATCGCCTTAACGGTAGAATTAAGTGGTATCCATGGCATCATCTCTACCCTCCTCTTGAGGGGACGTTTCCTTCTCCTTCCCCTTGTTACGGCGTTTCTTGCGTTTTCGAGATGGGGGCTCTATAACACTCCCAATCATGCGTCCAAGTGAATGCCCAGCATCTTCTGCTTGTGCCACATTATGGTAAGAGTTCGCACCGACAGCAGGAGCCTCTTCCAATTTTTCATGGGCCTTCGACCGTAGCTGCACCTCCTTAAACCGGATACGTCGTTCAGTGACGCCGACGTGCGTTAAAGCTCGCGTATTTCTTTCGGAATCATCTTTGATCGAGAGAAATGTCAATTTACTTTGATGGACAGAACATTTACATACTTTTTCCTTCCGTGAACAAGAGCTCCGAACCAAGGAGTGTGTCATGCCGACCCCTGAAGAAGGAGCCAGAAAGCTGCAGAAATGGCGTAGGCGTATCCAAGCCCTTTTTTGCCTTGTAGTGATGCCTATAATATATGAGGTCTTGTGCTTACTACAAGCCTATAGGTTGAGCTGCTTGGAAGTAGGGTTGGCTCAACAGTACCGAGATCAAGCGTGACATAAAATTCTTCGTCGTCTGATAAATACTCTTCATCGGGACCGAAGGAATCCACTTGGCGATACCCAGTGAAGGGGCCTGTGGTAGCCATAATGAACTTGACAGATACGATATTCGAGGACGTAAAAAATCAGAATCATCCTTAGGTGGTGTTGTTTGGATCCAATGGTTTTGCCAAACAAAGCATTAGACACGTGCGATTTGAAATTCATGTCGAACCTCCATCCATGGAGTACTCTGGAGTACTGCCACTGAAACTTCTGATGGAGATATTCATGTTCATCGTCAACAACATGCCAGACTGTTCTGTCCTTTTATATGGAGGAACCTCCATCTCAGCTAGCAGTTGTTCCAACTATCCCTTAGTCTTTACCCGGGTGTGCCGATGATCTCAGACAGTGGCTCGAGGAACCCAGTATTGAGCTAAATCTACGATGGACAGGAAGGCGTTTGATGCGAATGGTGAGAGACCGACTGCCAGATATGACCCAAACGGGAGCACGGGTGGAAAAGAATAGTTAAAAGCGTCGCTCAGGAAGGAAAACTCTGATGCGCAATCAGATACCCGCCGTCAAAAATGTGCAATGATGGGTCGGATATCAAGAGATTCTATGCATAGTATGCACCAAATCTCCGTCATCTACGCATCATCAAACGATGGACAGCTGTGTTTTCAATTCTCACCTAGCCATACCTGCTGAAGGACACATTTCCTTCCAGGCCATTCACTTCACTTCAGGGAGTTGCCCCTGTCTGGAGACCATCGTTGTAGATTCAATTGCGAATACATCGGATGCAGACGCTACCAGTTGTTCGGCCATGCATTTTTGCCTTGAATCGACGATTCTCTCCATCCCTACTATCCTCTTTGTGAGGGCGGGTTTATTGAAGTGTTCAGTGGAGTCCATCTTTCCCCAGTGAATGAACAAATTTATGGCGACGCTTCCAACTACTGCAACCTGCAATCTCAAAGTGGTAGACTTTTTATGGAACGCCAGACCATAGTGCTCTATTTCCGAAATATCAAGGCCCGGAACCTGTTTAGTAAGGCAAGTGCTTATTGTGTACTCCGAAAACCCTCTCTAACCGTCGGAAAATTGAAATATACACCCTTGCCAGCAGCGTGTTCGCACGGTATGTGAGACACAGTAGTCCGATACCAGGCATTTCAGGAACACCGGAAGAATCCGGACGAGGTATTCTTTGAAATTGTCAAATTGAAGTAGTGTTTGCTTCGATGTTTTTTCCGCTTCATCAAATGATTTTGAGACTAGAGGGGTACGTGGTACCTTTCGGCGGGCGTTGACTGCACACGGAACGGGTGGCGTCACCGTGGACGACAGCCGAATATATCATGGGAGGTTAACCAGGCGCTGCCCTGAGTTTCACATAGCGCAGATGGCCAAATACATACCATCATCATCGGCATACAAGGATCCTGATTGAGCACCCTCAAGGCTCCCACTCCACGTGTCATGGACAGACAGGATGCATACGACGATCCAGAGACTCCATTTATTCCTACGTTCCGTGTCAAACCACAATCAACTAAAGGCAAAAAGCTGTCTCCCGGAACGATCTGCGCTGCTCTGGCAGGTATCTCCTTGCTCAGCTTTGGATTTCTCCTACCCAAGCCTTTGAGCCATCTGGACACACAAGATGTGCCTTCATATTCTGCTGTCTTCAACTCGCAGGCATATGTCCAAGGTCCACCCACCCAACGCTTTCGAGGTCAGTCAATCAGCAAAAACGTTCCTCGCATCTCACAAAAATGGTCTCAGATAACCTTCGTAACGACACAAAATACATTACATCGTGGACTTCAGCTGGATGGAGTACGTCAACTCCAGCCAACTACCACTTGCACCACTGATCTCAGTTACTTGTTAGCGAATGACGTGATGACCTATGTAAGTCAATAATCCACTTCCAACGTTGTCCCGGTTCTTCACAAATACTAGGGCAATTTAATTTACCTGGCACTCATTACAGAGCGTATACCCATAATTGCGAAATTCCTTTCTTCTCATATCGACCCAAGTGAACCTCCATTTGCTTTTGGGGAAATAATTGACGTCCCTCGGCTTAGCCAAGCCATAGGGATTCCCTTACTTCAATGGCACGAAGTAAAGGACTCGGAAAGTCAGATTCTCGATGATCTTGGTTGTTGGAGTGTTTGGGAAAGCGTTGAGAAATACAAGGAGGATCCCCGTCCACGGGGAAGTCCCACCATAGACCGGCTCAAGCTCGGTGAGACAACTTCGAACATCCCTAACCAGCGATTAACTGTGTGGCCATCACAGATATCTCGTGGACGCGAACCCCAGATTGGGTCAAGCTGACACCTCCTGGCATAGAAGACGATCACGCGTCCTTTTGGTCTCTTGCAACACTTGGGTTTCCGCAGGCTCGCTCGGACAACCTGGGACTACAGAATCATCCTTCTCCTCAGCATCAGGTTTCCCTCCCCCCAGATGACCAGTTGCTATGCTTCGATTTCCTTTACTTCATAGGTGCCCAACGTCCATGGGAATGGGAATGGGATTATTCTCCTGCATGGAGATTTGTAGGCCAACACATGCGATGGAATGTAAGCACAGAAAGGCTTGCCGATGCGCATGCCCGGCGCGCCATGAATGTGCCAGTCGATGAACCAACGCCTCCCGTGAGTGGAACTTTTGGGTATAGGTTGATCTGCAGACCTAACTTTACATAGTATATATCTGTTCACGCACGGCACGGTGACTTCGGCGATCAATGTCGTGGTATTCCTCTGGATCAGTGCTTCGCCCCGTTGTCTGTCATTGCGCGCAGGGTATCTGAGGTGCAAGAGGAACTTCGCATACAAAAAGGAATCGAGGTCACACAGGTCATCATGACGAGTGATGAACTTGACCCGGAATGGTGGTCAGGGGTCAGGGCGTTGGGCTGGACGTGGGTAGATTACGCGACAGAGCGCACGGAAGAGATATATGGAAAGTGGTGAGCCGATTAAATGACATTTTTTCATTCTCATGCTGGACATTGTTCCTGTTGCCAGGTATCCGGTGTTCATCGATGCTATCATTCAGTCGAATGGAGCGGGCTTCGTTGGCACTCGTGGCTCCACGATGTCCAATCTAGCTCTCCGCAGAGTGCAGTCATGGCATAATGGACCAACCCGGATCGTCTAATGGGGGCGCCCGGGCGCTGATGACCATTGATGTGATCGGAATGGTGGAATCGAGATGACCTTGCGCCGCAAAAATCATTGGCCGAAATCATTTTTATTTGTCTACTGCGCACAACTGCCTGGGCCAGGACTCAAATCCACAGCCGGAAGCAACAAAAGGCCGATGTATTTATTCGTTTATAGTACTGGGGCTGAGCGCTGATGTTCGGTACCCCATCACACATTTCGTTATTTACTGCCCAAGTGTCGAAGACACTCCCCCCGACTCACCAAAACACTGGACTATCTTTATCCGATTTTTAAACTCTACCCAGGTCAAACCGAGCCATACTACGAGTATACCGTACGTAGTGTCATTAGACAATGACAATAAACGATATTAATTTTAATTTTTCTAAAAATAAATTAAGCCATAACCATCTCCAGCTCTAAATTCCACTGTTAGTGGGGTTTATTAGTATATAAGAGGTGCTAAGACAGTACTTCTGCAGACCGCATTTTCCTATGAAGGGGCAGCCTAGGTTGTGTTCAACTTGCAAAGATCAACATTGAATCTCTTAATATTTGCTGTCACCTGTGGATGCCAAATATTGCAAGGCGATAAGGCGCTATCGGTACCGGTGGTATAGGGGTTTGTGCCATCCGCAACTTATTTATCCTGGTCATTTTCCGAGCCAGGTCGTGTGACAGGTCTGGCGCTCAGTTACCAGTTGTGATGCATTTTCACCTAGTGGTCTGGGATCATTCTTCCACTAGCTTGTATGCAAAGGTACGCCTGAACTCACGGATTGGACCCGGGAAGAACGGTGCCGTGGTGGATAAAAGAACTCCTACAAGGAACAGGCGGTATCCCCCACCTTTATTATCGGACAGCGCCCTGTGTTGGAAACCATGCTTTCTCTCCTTGTGTTTGTTCCTTAAAATTTGGATGTCACCGAAGCTCGCTGGAGCAATAAGCGTCCGCAACGTTTTGGTATCCGTGAGCCTGGCATCCGAAAATGCGCGCTCGCAGGGTATAGACAACCTTGGGATCAGAAGATAGTCGAGGGCCATACGGCTGAAGATCGCTGAAAGGGAGAACGCGCTTACATTGCTCAAGAGCAAATCCTCCCACTCAGCAACGTTGCGTATTGTGAAAGGAAAACGACGCCACAATGGAGAGTGAATGTCCTTGATCATTACAACACATACTTAATATACAAACAAATATCATGCATCTATCTTCGAGTCATGCCCGCCGCGAATGAGATCTCATCCATCTAACCAATTTTTCAACCTCAGCAACTTTTTGATCATAAGACATCTGCACAGCACCAATCAGTACCTCGATCACTGACGCGAGATAAGAGAAGGGACGTACACGTAAAAACTGGAACAGTTTATGATCTCTCGAATGTTGTCTTTCGTGACGAATTGCCTTTGATCCATGAATGTTAAGATGGGGATCGTTGACATGCTGAGGAGGAATACACCTGCCAGCAGGTGGAATAGAGGCAGCAAGAACGGACAGGTAGGATGAGGGAGATGCACTGGCAGAGTTGTAGATGACGGTCGACTCCGCGTGCGCATGGTAAGCCGTGGAAGTAGAGGAATAGATGGCGGTTCTCTCCGTGAAAGGAGCTTGTGAAGTTGCATAGACGGCTGCAGCGTCCACAACCATCTCCATATAGTGATGGGTTACTGGTTCAGGGATGACGCGTGGATTGCCCAGCCAGGTTATGTTGTTCCATGCGCGAACCGGCTTTGGTGCTACGATCTGGAAATGGGTGCCCATATTGCGCAGCGGATATATTAGTGGCTGGCCAATAGCTCCATAGTTATGACGATCGCCTGTTGGGATATGGATTTCATCATCTTCCCGACGCCATTCGTCCCATGCAACCCAGTCGTCTAGGTGAGATTGCCCATCATCGTCCCAGGGACAGGTGACTGCAAATAGATCATTTTCGTATCGAATACATTTGGAGGACTCCTCGTTGCATTGCACGGGCGTAGGCTGAGTCGAGCGGATGATCGAGGCAGCCGGTAAATCATCATGGACAGCTGCCATGACAGCAGTAAAATGATCCACTAGAATGTCCTGTTCTTTTGCTAGTGCATGCCGCCAGTAATTCACGAAGTAGTCCGTGTAGGTAGGAGTGCGGTCCGGGAAGGACAGGTTAAGCCAGTTGGAGGAAAGGCTGGCAAGAGCATTCAGAGTCAAGGGGTCGTATGCGCTAGCATCTTCGAGCAGAATTATAGACGCCTTCCCTTTGGAAAAGCGTCCTCGCCTAGCACGCCTGCGCTTAAGTTTCTGGGTAGAGGAATCGCTGGAGTATGCAGAAAAACGGGAGGTGTTGGGTGAGATGTCCTGAGTGACGGTGGAGAAGGAAGACATGACCTCGGCGCCGGAGACGCTAGACTCGTGGGCAGAATGTAAGGGAGTGAAGTCGGAATTCTGGAGCCTGCTAGAAGTGAGGACTTGATGCATTTCGAAAGCCATGGATAAAGAGAAGTTGAATGAATATGCAAGATGGAGTTGTAAATCAAGTTATAGAACGATTCGGAATCAGAATGCGAGATTATATACTGCGACCAATATGCAAGGCATTAAACTGAGACATACCAGCGACGTCATGATTATAATTGAATGGACTGCCAGTAAACTGCCCCCTAGTCAGAATCATAATCACTAACCTGAGACATCCGCACTTGCACCTGGATACATAGTCTACACCTATCAGCTTACCTAGTGGTACAAAGGAACGACTGTATCCATGGTCTGACTATGATGGGAGACTAAGGACTGAGTGTGCCAGGCTCGCCCAAGGAGACTCGGGATTTGGCGGTCGGTATGCTCCGCAAACGCAAACCACCCCCAATGAGTCACGGCATCAACCTTACAAGTTCACCATTTTCAACTGATGCCAGAATACATGATAATTAACCTAGCGCATGGATCTGACATTCAGATAATGTATTCTAGTGCCTAGGCGGTGTTGCAATACGAGAATCCTTATCCTTTTTCAACGTCATCGCCGACTCGACCCAATCACACCCTCCACTTTTCGTATACCGCTGCAACGATTGTGCGATGTCTGCGATCCACAGCGCCTCGTGGACTACCGTCATTACACGAGGACCTATGGCGTCATTGAACCGTCGGAGGTGAGTGATCAAGAGACAGTATCAGATCCCTTCCTTGGCGCGTGTTAGTTTGTCAATCGTCTGGCATCCAGCGACGGCGGGCAACGATGATGCGTGTTCCATAAATCGGTAGGAGGCGTCCCGGTCGGACCCCTTTCAACCCTATTGCGAAACATCTTTCTCAGCAAGGGTGAAATCTGAGGGAGGAGGTGAAAGTTTCGATATTCCAGAATGATAGATTTGGCCTGCTGAGCGTCCTTCGGGTATGGCGCCACAAGTATACAGGCTGGAGATTGCATTGGCATGAACAATTTGAACTAGATTCAGGCTGGTTCAGCCATGCCTTATTTCAGACGACTGGTTGCGACGCATAAAACATACAATTAACATTTGATATATATCACGTCCTCGTTTTACCATGGGCATCGGTTCAACTTACACGGTGCTTGTCTTCTCGAAATTTATCAACGCCCAAATCGACACCTTCGCATCTGTACTGCCAGCAATCAACCACCAATCACGGGCATGCTTTTCCTCGACGGTAATTTCATCTTCGTCACCAGAGTCATCCTCCTTCAACTCTCCACAAAGAGGTACACGGTCAGTATGAGAAGCGAACGTAACCGCCTGGCATCCTTGCTTGTGGTGCACAAGAGTTCCCAACAACTTTAATGTCTTCGTCGAGTATAACCGCACTCTACGTTATAAGTTAGCTCAATTCAATGATGATATAATCATCTAGTCGACTGACTTGCCGTCCCATCCCCCAATCGCACATACTCTCCCGTCGCTCCGTATGGCAACAGAGCCATTTCCTAGATGTTTGGTTTTGGATGCAGTTCCCGCTGGTGTGGATTCTGAAGCCTCTTCCTGGATCTTCTGTTCAGAATTTCAGCAAGCAAACTCATGCAGAGCTACCCGAACACCAACCAGAAGATCATACCGTCCCACTAAATGGTCCGCCGACACTGTCAAAGCAAAAGTGCAGTCCGAAGAAACTGTCATAGCCATCACTTAGAACGACAACTTCCGTCAGAATCCCCACGAGAATGTTACATATTTCAACGAACCTGATTCCACATGAAGTTTGGATTTCCACATGACCTCCCATCCACGGCCCTCGACAGTCTGTTTATTCTCGGGTGCAGTCCGCTTTCGCAGGACAACGCTTCCATCTTCGTATGCGCATAACAGGCGTAGCTCTCTTGCCGACGTAGAGGACGAAGGTGCAGACGACGCAGAGTAAAAAAGATGCATTGACATGATGATTCCTGATTTGCTGCCCGACCTGCCATCCGAGAAGGCTGTTGCGGAGGTATCTAGTAAATCACCTATAGCAGCATGGAGCCTTTGACGCGATGGAAGTGACCAGATATCTGCCTGGTCAGTTCATACTGAGATTACACCGTACCATACACTAAAGGGATTACCCACAAGAGCTGATTCCACGAGGTTCGGAACGGCAAGTAGACCTTCCTGCGCGAGCGCGCCTTCTAGGAGAGAGAACCTGCAGTAGTTAAGGGCGTTGACATCCATAGAGTAACATATTGTTGGTGTTGATAGATCTGACAAAGTTGCAGGTCCTTGTCTGATGGAAGCGGACTCCTCGGGCCGTGCCCAGACGTGGAGTTTATTATCCCTCCCATGTCTAGTCACAGCATGAGAAGAAAATGCCAGGGTAAGAAAGATAGCAACTCACGTTATGATTTGAGAGCCCCATTCTTGAATGCCCAGCAGTGAGTCAGTGTGAGCTTTCCATGATGCGAGTGGTCTCAATGAGCGCGTGGAAGTGACGATGGCTTGTCCTGTACTATCTCCGGAGTAGATTCTCTCGTTGTCCGTCGAAATGAACAGAGTGCTCACTGCGCTGGAATGGGAGCGTAGCAGATGAATAGGTGAAGGTGCTGGCAGAGCCATAGGCACGGCGCGGAACTTGCCGTGCTTGTTCAAACGTTGAACACAAGTACTTGGCCTCCTGCCTCGGCTGAGTCGGCTCTGCTAATGGCATCATGAAGGAATCCGAGACTGTCACGTTAGCAACTGGCACGGCGATCTCACGTCCTCCAGCTCGTTGGACACCGGGAGTAGGAGAGTCTAGCGCATCCGAGTTTGACTCGGTTTTGACCCTTTCATGAGTCAACTCATCCATAGACGCCTACATACTGAGATACTACTGCCGCCGCAGCAAGTATTGCCACGCGTTGCCTTGATAAATATTCGATAACACCAATATCTCTTCAGTGGGTTTCACAATGCGCTTTTATTCCCTCGTGGCAGCTCTGAGCCTAGGGTCAGCAGCTCTAGCACTACGTGGCCAGTTCCCTGTCAACACTGCTGATGAAATTGACGTTCAGCCATTGGATACCGTCAACTTGAATGTACCTCCATATAGTTCAAGCACTGAGCAATGGAGGTTTGAAGAAGGCCCTCCCGAGAACGCGACAGGGAACTTGATATTCGACACTGTCCATTCACTCCTGCAACAGTGGCCAAACACTCGGTATCGTAATGGTACGTCTCCGCTGCGTGCTAACACTGGAAAAATGTTCACCTTTTTGTAGGACATAACATAGTACCAGGAGTGATTCCAACCGGTACTTTGCTTTATCACGGCACCGACCGCAATACGATACCCAGTGAACCCGACTGGACTGCTACAGACCCAGAGCATTCCATTAATTTCGTTCATGGAAGGGATTACGGGAGTGGCTGGCACCTCACGCTGGCAGCAACGCGACCTCTCAATGTCTTGTACTTTGATGGAAGTAGTGCTGCTAAGATATCCGAGGGTACGATGGATACGCAGGATATAATAGCCTGGGGAGAAGTTCAGGCTGAGCGATACTTCGATGAAAGACGGCGGATTAAAGATCTCTGTAGGTGGGGAAAGGAGTTTGGAATCGACGGTTTCGCGAGGTTAGCGGCTCATCTCGCTATGGTGTATAACTGATTATAAGATTTCTAGGATGGAAATGGACTTGTGGGCATCCTTTCGATTGTGTGTCGCACTTCCGACTGATGACCTTCTAGTGAAGTTATGTTGTGCGATTTTACGGCTGGTGTTGAGGTAGTATCTTTCCTGCCTCTCCGACTTTTACCAAAGGACAAAAACCCTTCCTTCCCTCGCCTTCCTTCCCCTCCTTCCATTCCCTCTCCTCGCCTTCCCTCTCCTCCCCGACTTCCCTTTCCTACTCGCCTTCCCTTTCCTCCTCGCCTTCCTTCTCCTCCCCAACTTTCCTTTCCTCCCCACCAGCGCCCTCCACCGGATTCTGACTTCTGTCAGTATTTTCTTCCCGTGTTCCAATACGACTGACATCTTATGTGTCTGGGCGCAGGGGTTCACGTATTTGAAGTCATGCACTCTGGCTCATGGCACAATCGCTACCCAGGGGATTCTCGCATTGTGCTCGACCTGACTGGTCTTATCTCACTGTATGATATCGCACTGGCACCTTCGCTCGTCCCAGTTCGCGCAGGTCTTGAACGGTGGGACCACCGCGTCCTGGGAATATCATCAAACGATATATCCAAGGTGATGAGAAACCTTACGGAAGTTATTAGTCGGCCACACACGGTGAACAGCGGCATTGACTGGAAGACCCTTATTCACGTCATTGTCGATCGATATGCGGATCGACTCGAGTTGATGGACCATCTCCTCAATTTCACTTCGTCAGAATCGCAAGAAGTCCTTCAGCGAGCGAAGTTCACGCAAACCCAGCTCCGTGTTATGCTTACGCCGTATCTATTAGATTCCATCGTCGTCTGTAGCACAGGCGCTTCAGGCGTAGACGCCTTGCGGTGGGCGTCCCCAATTTTCAGGCTGTGTGCCACAACACACACTTCCGTGATAGTCAATCAAATACCCTTCATGACGCCTTCTGAACACCTCCTGCTGAAGGCCGTTGAGGAGACAACGAGAGAAATCTGCCGTGTCACTACGAAAATGTGGGCTGTAGGTGTCATGAGCGGGCTCGACACTCTTTTCCCCATTGAACTGGATGGAGAGCCTGATGTCACCCAAATAATGAATGACTGGAAACAAGATATCCAGAAGCTGATGTCTTGGTTAGACTGGAGCATATGGATTAAATGCCAACCCGGCTGCGGCCCAGAGGTGGGATCCAAATAACTTCTTTCGTAGTCCACCGGACTAAGCATGATCCACTTTCAGGAAATGTGCTATCTTCCGACTTGGCCCGAAAATTTCCCCAAGTCGAAGCGCCCACCACCACCACCACCACCTCCTCCTCCTTCGTGGGACCCGCAGAATATCATGGATACTTCAGAAGGAGACTATCTTACTGAACCTCCAGCCAAAATCGAAGATCCTTTTTTCGTCTTTGAGGCGCCAACGGAGGCATGGAGGAAGCCTCAACCGAAGTGCATTAGGCGCCTCTCGCCGTACAGATTTTGATCAAGATGGGCCCGTCTATCAACGGCTTGCCTCAGACATACTGGTCACGAGTCTACTTCACACTGTTCTTGCAGTTGTGAGTGATCTGGACATACTTCATTCTATTAGCCTCAGGCCTCTCAAAGTTTACGTACGGGTATTACTGATTAATGCGGGTATACGATACAGCTGTACCCGTGAGGAATGAACTGTAGGTGAAGTAAAGTAGAAGTCCAAACCTCAAGGCCTCACGTGTGACGTTGTGCAGAATGGTCGATGCCGAAGTCTGCCGAACATGCCAGAGAGCGGAGTGTACTAAGTAGGTAGCTGTATACGAAAAGTGGGATTATCATGATACTATGACAAATCTATGATGGACAGCGTCGAATAAAGATACATCGTTTCTTCAGCGCCTCAGCAGGCGTGATAGCTTTATGTGGCCGACTTTGAGATATTAATAGATGATTTTACAGTTTCCTGCTGGTTGCTATCTGAGATA
This sequence comes from Suillus subalutaceus, assembly GCF_016647625.1. NCBI lineage: Eukaryota > Fungi > Basidiomycota > Agaricomycetes > Boletales > Suillaceae > Suillus > Suillus subalutaceus. Next base: position 180,578 of record NW_024540259.1, on the reverse strand, counting down.
GTACCAGCGCCGCCGCAGCAAGTATCACCACGCGTTGCCTTGATAAAGATGCAATAATACCCGGTACCGATATCTCTCCAGTGGGTTTCACAATGCGCTCTCATTCCCTCGTGGCAGCTCTGAGCCTAGGGTCAGCAACTCTAGCACTACGTGGCCAGTTCCCGGTCAACACTGCTGATGAAATTCACGTTCAGCCATTGGATACCGTCAACTTGAATGTACCTCCATATAGTTCAAGCACTGAGCAATGGAGGTTTGAAGAAGGCCCTCCTGAGAACGCGACAGGGAACTTGATATTCGACACTGTCCATTCACTCCTGCAACACTGGCCAAACACTCGGTATCGTAATGGTACGTCTCCGCTGCTTGCTAACACTGGCAAAATGTGCACCTTTTTCGTAGGACATAACATAGTACCAGGAGTGATTCCAACCGGTACTTTGCTTTATCACGGCACCGGCCGCAATACGATACCCAGCGAACCCGACTGGACCGCTACAGACCCAGAGCATTCCATCCATTTCGCTCGTGGAAGTGATGGGAATGGCTGGCACCTCACGCTGGCAGCAACGCGACCTCTCAAAGTCTTGTACTTTGACGGAAGCAGTGCTGCCAAGATATCCGAGGGTACGATGGATACGCAGGATATAATAGCTTGGGAGGAAGTGCAGCCTGAGCGACACTTTGATGAAAGACGACGGATTAAGGATCTCTGTAGGTGGGGAAAGGAGTTTGGAATCGACGGTTTCGCGAGGTTAGCGGCTTATCTCGCTATGGTGTATAACTGATTATAAGATTTCTAGGATGGAAATGGACTTGTGCGCATTCTTTCGATTGTGTATCGCACTTCCGACTGATGACTTTCTAGTGAAATTATGTTGTGTGATTTTACGGCTGGTGTTGAGGTAGTATCTTTCCTGCATGTCCGACTTTTACCGAAGGACGAAAACCCTCACCTTCTTCGCTTTCCCTCGCCTTCCCACCTTCCTTCCCCTCCTCCATCGGATTCTGATTTCAGTCAGTATTTTCTTCCTGTGTTCCAATACGATTGACATTTTATGTGTCTTGGCGCAGGGATTCGCGCATTTGAAGACATGCACTCCGGCTCATTGCAAAATCGCCAGGCAGGGATTCGAGCATTTGAAGTCATGCACTCCGGCTCATGGCACAATCGGTACCCAGGGGATTCTCGCATTGTACTCGACCTGACTGGTCTTGTCTCATTGTATGATATCGCACTGGCACCTTCCCTCGTCCCAGTTCGCGCCGGTCTTGAACGGTGGGACCACCGCGTCTTCGGAATATCATCAAACGATATATCCAAGGTGATGAGAAAGCTTACTGAAGTTATTAGTCGGCCACACACGGTGAACAGCGGCATTGACTGGAAGACCCTTATTCACGTCATCGTCGATCGATATGCCGATCGACTCGAGTTGATGGAGTATCTCCTCAATTTCACTTCGTCAGACTCGCAAGAAGTCCTTCAGCGAGCGAAGCTCACGCAAACCCAGCTCCGTGTTATGCTTACGCCGTATCTATTGGATTCCGTCGTCGTCCCTAGTGCAGGCGCTTCAGGCGTAGATGCCTTGCAGTGGGCGTCCCCGATTTTCAGGCTATGTGCCACAACACACACTTCCGTGATAATAAACCAAATACCATTCATGACACCTTCTGAACACCTGCTGCTGAAAGCCGTTGAGGAGACAACGAGAGAAATCTGCCGTGTCACTACGGAAATGTGGGCTGTGGGTGTCATGAGCGGGCTCGACGCTCTTTTCCCCGTTGAACTGAATAGAGAGCCTGATGTCACCCAAATAATGAATGATTGGAAACAAGATATCCAGAAGCTGATGTCTTGGTTAGACTGGAGTATATGGATTAAATGTCGACCCGGCTGCGGCCCAGAGGTGAGATCCAAATAACTTCTTTCGTAGCCCACCGGACTAAGCATGATCCACTTTCAGGAAATGTGCTATCTTCCTACTTGGCCCCAAAATTTCCCCAGGTCAAAGCGCCCAACCACCTCCTCCTTCATGGGACCCGCAGAATATCATGGATACTTCAGAAGGAGACTATCTTACTGAACCTCCATCCGAAATCGAAGATCCATTTTTTCTCCTTTGAGGCGCCAATGGAGGAATGGAGGAAGCCTCAGCCGAAGTGCATTAGGCGCCTCTCGCCGTACGGATTTTGATCAAGATGGGCCCTTCACATTGTTCTTGCAGTTGGGAGTCATCTGGACGTACTTTTTTCTATTAGTCAGTGACAGGCCTCTCAATGTTTACGAACGGGTATTACTGGTATACGCATGCTGTACAGCACCTAATGAGGGTATACTATAATACAATACAGCTGTACCGTGAGGAATGAAATGTGGGTGAAGCATGCCTGCACCGCAAGTTCGTTACATGATTTTAAAATGTCCTGCTCAATCTGGCGGGGGAAAGGAACACACCAGGGTTTTTCAGCTCGATTAAAACAAAATTTGATTAAGAAATCACAGTCACTAGCGTCGAATGAAGATCATCATTCCTTCAACAGGCGTGACAGTCTTTATGTGACCGAATTTAAGATATTAATAGATGGTTTGTATTTTCCTGCTGGCACAGTGGCAACCCAAGTTGACCCGGGCATCGTCTATTGCATCGAGGTATGTACAGCTATTTCCATATCAATAGGCCAGATTCGATTTTACACAACTCACCGACGTTATTTATCTTTGTCCGAAATGCCGCAGCACGGCTTCGGGATCGAACGTCATTAATTCATTATCCATCGCTAGGGACTCGACACATACCGGAGTCCAATGGGTCACATGCACAACGCATGAAATCGACGGATATTGCCCATGTCACTCACTCTGGTCGTCGTACCGTCAGACGTACGCTTCGCTTCTCGCGGCTCACAGGTCTGTCATTCCAAAGCCCTCGCAAGATTTGGGGTAACCTGCGCAGGTCACGGGTGCGGGTACGGATACGGGTTGAGACCTGTCGAGACTCTGAGACCCGCGCTCTAACCTGTACCCGTGACCCGCCCTTCCTAACCTGGTAACCTGGTAATTAACCTGGTAATTAGTTTTCAAGCTCAACCACACTCGTACCGAGTTACTATAGCTAGATTTGGGCCCCGCTCTGCCACTGAGTCCGGTTCGTTTTTTGCTGGTTAGGTTCAATTGACACGAGAGAAAAAATTGCATATGCGAATTTCTGCTATATTCGACGACGTACTGGTGTGGCTAGACTTCGACCCGTCTACTCTGCGCGATTCCTACTGGTTCACTCTTGCTGCAAATGCTACCGCTAGCGACGAGCGGCATACTACATACACAAGGTGATGCTCGATCCGCCGCATCACCCGCCCGACTGGAGGTGTTGAGCCCCCGAGGCTCGTTCGCGATATATGCAGTCCCGCCGCAATTCTCGTCGCCGGTAAACCCTGCACGGGTACGGGTAGGGGTCCAAGTTCGTTGTACCCGCAAAAAAAAACCATATCCGTCAGCGCGGGTATGCATTTTTACCGGGTACGGGTAGTTCCCTCCTTCCACGACACAGATCCGAGCGAGACAGACATCCACTGGCACTGAAATTCACTATAAAGACTGATGATACTGCACCTATATGTTCCTCATCTCGACAGTCACAATATGAATCCAACGACCCCCCAGGCTATCATGTTTTCCACTATCACTCACATGACAACTCCTGTCTGCGAGCCCTCGCAATTCATTTACCTGACCTCATCCATGATTGCCACTATCCCTTGCAACAGAACCCTCATCGTGATGCGGTGTCCTGCGCATCTGATCAATGGCTTATTGACGTAGCACGACTCGTAGAGTCCGAGATCGGAGAGTATATTGATATAGAAGCAGGCGTATTCGCTGCCGTTTGCTATCCTGATGCAGATGCCTTCCATCTCCAAGTCTGCTCTGACTTCCTTACCTGGTTGTTCATTATAGACGACTGGATGGAGTATAATGTCGTCGATGTACGGGGAGCGCGTGAATCCTGTATTCTGGCACTCCACGATCCCATCAATTTTGACACGGAACAGCTTGGTGCAAAGATGTGCAAATCGTACGACCATTTTTCCATCGCATACTACACTCTTTCTAAAGATCGTTATACTGTTAGGTTTTTCAGTCGCTTTAGGGAGACTGCCGGCCCCGGCTGCACAAAGCGGTTTATTCACAGATGCGAACTGTCCTTCGCTGCTGTGGCTAAGCAGGTGGATGACCGTGCTAAAGGACATATGTATGATCTGGCATCTTATATCGCCCTGAGGCGAGATATAAGCGCGGTGAAGATCGCCTTTGCCGTCATCGAATATGTAGCTCGAATTGATCTTCCCGACGAAGTTATGTCGCATCCAATTATCATGGCCTTGGAGGATGCAGCCAACGATTATATTTCTTGGTCCAACGTAATTCTGTTCTGTCATTGAACGCTGGGGCGCTGCTGACATTACCACCGACAGGATATCTTATCATACAACAAGGAGCAATCTCACGGTGACGCACATTGGCATAACATGGTTGCTGTGCTCATGGACGATCGAGGACTAGACCTGCAAGGTGCCATCGACTATACTGCCCAGATGTGCAAAGATGCCATCCAGCGCTTCGAATCCAACCGTGCCATCCTCCCTTCATGGGAAGAAGAGGTTGACAGGCAGGTGGCTATCTACGTCGAAGGGATGCAGAACTGGATGGTTGGCTCACTCCACTGGCACTTGGATTCCGTCCGCTTTTCTGGCACGGATGGATATGCTGTCAAGCAGGACCGAATCGTCAAGCTGCTTCCTAAAAGGCCCTTGTAAAGCTTAACACAGTGCATGGCTTCTGGAGGTGAAATCGGTTTCACTTCTTTCCTACACTGCGCAATTCCTACGACTAGCTTAGTAGAACATTAGTACATGGTTCACGTCTCACAGACAAAAAAAGTTTTGCTTCGGTTGCATAATACATGACATCCCGCCTTCCTTCCTTTGACCTTCGTGCTTTCAATTCCTCGTTCAGCTCCTTGCGTGTAACACTTCCCATTCGTCCTTTGCATTGCCACTGTATGTAGATAGAATAGTCTCGTATCCTTATACAAATCAAAGTTGTGCTACAGAGAGAACTGATTTGCGTGTTATTTGAAATTTCAGATCGACTAATTACCCAATGGACTATAGGACTCACCGAAGTTGTTTATCTTTGGAGTAATTAGTCAGATATGTCAATAAAGGCGCAGCACAGCTTCGGGATCGAAATGTCATGACTGTTATGAGACATATTTTCATGTTATCAAGCAAAGCATAGATGAATTGATTGAAGTCCACCGACGTATGTAAGGTCTCTCGCACATCAAGATGTAGTATTCCCATCAAGCGAGAGAGCAGGAAGTATGAAATACCTGTATTCAACATTTTCAACATTTTTCGGGGCTGATAGTCATGTCAACGGGCGCGAGATCCAAGAGGAGACCATGCCTATTTGATGTCTTGTAGTTATCCGGTTGCAGGCTGATTCATCCACGAAAATGAGCTGATCAGGACGAAAAGTTTTCTGCGACATTGATTTGATAAAGTTACGATTCTCAAATCTCCTCGTTGCGTTCGGCGGCTGGCCTCGCGACCTAGTCCAAGGAAAATTCAAAAGTATGGGGTGGTCTTAGGTCCTCGTACCTTTTTACGCGTGAAACCACGCATTCACAAAGTCTTCTCGATGGTCTGTAGTGAAACACTGATATCCTTCGCGTCCTGTAGCTCATGTCGAAAAATGTCCGGGGTGCGCTCGACACAAGCTTCAAGGTACTGGTGACCATGGTGTAAGAAATAATTGAGTTTTGCACACCACATGATTGTAGCATCAGGAGACGTGAGCAGACGAGGACGACCAGCTTGCAAGAGCTTTTGAAAGACAGACCCTATTAGTCATGAGAGGCGAAGCACGGTACGATGACCGGAGTGAGTGACATGGGCAATATCCCTCGATTTCATCTGGGCAGACATTGTGACCCATTGTTGTTTGACGGACTCTGGTAAGTGTCGATTCCCTACCACGACGGGGAGGCAGTTGTTTGTTTCGGCTCCAAAACTAAACAGAGGGGGTGAGTTTGTAAAATGGAATTTGGCCTATCCGAGATTTGGAAATAGCACGAATAACCGGCGGCTCGGTAGCTATTAATCCGTCTGCGCTGTTCAACGTTAACGCGAACGTTCAATAATTTAATGTTGCAACGGTCCTGTGGCGTATCCAAGGCGTATCTCTCTGTTCCTATGTCCAATTGCGGTGTAGTCTGGCGCACTGGCAGCCTGAGGTCCTCCGTACACTATCGATATCTGAGAGTTCAGATGAGGGCAGTGCTGTTTTTGCTCTCTCCCTGTCCTTCGAGAAATTGATGAGTTGCAGTGAGACAAAGACGTGGCGAACAACTTGCGATGTCTGCATTACTGCTCGGAATCAATTACGCGATCATAGTAAGTTAGCTTACACCCACTGCGCACTACCGCCCGATCGAAGGGGAACGCTTGTTTTTTTTATAGCACTTCACTCTTGCATTTCTGTGTTTACTAGTTCTTCATAGGAACATCTGAGACGCATCGGAGCTTTAGCCTCCTGATAGCTCGTCGTGCCAACATGACGGCACTAATTACCTTGATACTGGTGCCGATCATCCGATTTTCTACGGATTAATATTTCCTCGACCTTGATAAAGATGCGATAAGCCCATCGATATTTCTCCAACAGTTCACAATGCGCTATCAGCCCCTTGTGACAGCCCTGAACCTAGGGTCAGCAGCTCTAGCTCTCCAACAATTTCCCGTCAGTACTGTTGGAGAAGCTTCCGTTCGACCCTTGGATATCACCAACTTGGACAGCGATTCCCATAGTTTCGGTTCGAAGATTGAGCAATGGAGGTTTGACGAAGGTCCTTTCGAGAACGCAACAGGGAACTTGATCTTCGACACTGTCCATTCACTCTTACAACACTGGCCAAATACTCGATATCGTAATGGTATGTATCACTTTCCGCCACTTTTCTGATGCTGGAAATTTATTTTTATAGGACATAACATAGTACGGGGATCAATTCCCACCGGTACTTTGCTTTATCACGGAACCAGCCGCAATACGATACCCAGTGAGCCCGACTGGATCGCTACAGACCCAGAGCATTCTCTTGTTTTCGCGCGTGGAGATGGGAGTGGCTGGCACCTCACGCTGGCAGCAACGCGACCTCTCAAAGTCTTGTACTTTGATGGAAGTAGTGCTGCCAAAATATCCGAGGGTACAATGGATACGCAGGATATAATAGCCTGGGGAGAAGTGCAACCTGAGCGCGTCTTCGATGAAAAATCACGGATTAAAGATCTCTGTAGATGGGGGAAGGAGTTCGGAATCGACGGTTTTGTGAGGTTAGCGACTCATCTCGCTATGTTGTATAACTGATTCTCAGATTTCTAGGATGGAAATGGACTTGTGCGCATACTCTTATTCTGTGTCGCACTTCCGACTGATGACTTTCTAGTGAAATTATGTTGTGCGACTTCACGGCCGGTGTCGAAGTGGTATCTTTCCTGCATGTCCGAGTCTTAGCGAGGGACAAAAATCCGTACCCTTACCGCCTTCCTGATGCTCCCCCACTTGACCCCGATGCCTGTCAGTATTTTGTTCCTCTGTTCCAATATGACTGACGTCATCTATTCCTGAACCCAGTGGGTCGCACATTTGAAGCCATGCACTCCGGCTCATGGCACAATCGCTACCCAGGGGATTCTCGCATTGTGCTTGACCTGCCTGGTCTTATCTCACTGTATGATATCGCACTGGCACCTTCCCTCGTCCCAGTTCGCGCGGGTCTTGAACGGTTGGATCACCGCGTCCTCGGAATCTCGTCAGAGGACATATCGCAGGTGAAGAGAAAGCTCACCGAAGTTATCAGTCGATCAGACCCGGGCAGCGGTATCGACTGGAAAACCCTCACCCACGTCATCGTTGATCGATATGCGAATCGGCTCGAGTTGATGCAATATCTCCTCAATTTCACCTCATCAGATTCGCAAGAAGTCTTTGAGCGAGCAAAGCTCGCGCAGACCCAGCTCCGCATCATGCTTACACCATATCTATTAAATGATACCGTCGTCCCAAGTGCAGACACTCCAGGCGTACATCCGTCGCAGTGGGCATCCCGATTTTCAGGCTATGTGCCACAACACACACTACCGTGATGACAAACAAAATGACCCTTAATGACGTCTTCGGAACGCCTGTTGCTCAAAGCCATTGGGGACACAACGAGAGAAATCTGTCGTGTCACTACAAATATGTGGGCTGTTGGTGTCATGAGCGGGTTCGACGTCCTTTTTCCTACAGAACTTAATGGGGAGCCTAATTTCGCTCAAATAATGAATGATTGGAAACAAGACATCCAGAAGCTGATGTCTTGGTTAGACTGGAGTATATGGATTAAATGCAGACCTGCCTGCAGTCCAGAGGTGGGATCTAAAGAACTTCTTTCCTAGCCCAGTCGGACTGAGCATGATCTACTTCCAGGAAATGTGCTATCTTCCTACTTGGCCCATGAATGCGCCAGGGCGTAGACGTCCACCTCCGCGGAACACCACGGATGCACCAGCAGAAGTAGATGATCTCGCTGATCGAGTCGGGCATCCACCCGAAGATTCAGCAATCGCGGATGCGTCTTTCTTCATTGAGACGCCAACGGAGGAATGGAAGAGGCCTCAACCGAAGTGCATCAGGCGCCTCCCGCCGTACGAATTTTGATCGAGATGGGCTTTCACGCGCACGAACCACATTGTTCGTGCAGTTGTGAATCATCCAAACGTACCTTTTTACCTAATAGTCCCAGGCTGCTTGAGGTTCACGGACATGTTTCTACTGGGAACGCAAGTATTGGTATATATATGTGATACAACGCCTAATGAGGTATACAATGCAGCTGCACCGTGAAGAATGAATTGTAAGTGAAGCATGCCTGCACTGCAGGTTTCTTGCGACATGGTTCCAAACGGCCTGCGCAGCTGCCGAATATGGCTTAACAAGGGAAAACAACAGACTTCGATGTATGCCCCATCGGGGTTTTTAACTTCAGTTCAAGAGAAGTTGGACCAAGAAATCACAGAGTCTCTCCATTCGGCATCCAAGCCAGCCTGGAGTCCGCCTGCACTGGAGCTGCGAATGGGTCTTTCTACGCGCAGTCCCTTCGTGGGCTTGATAAAGACCCATGCAGGGACAAAACCAAGCTGTACATTGTCTCCGATACTCTCCACCCTAGCAGAGAGTCGCGAGGGATTGAATATGGATAATGAAGAACGAGAGCGACGAGAGTTGTTTTGCGCAACTAGGCACCAGCCGTCATCAAACGACTGCAGAACGTGGAGTTGCTCTCCTACACGCGAAAGAGGGAGTTCATCAGGAAGCACTGGTTGGTAAAATTGCCGAACTGATCGGGACTGGTGGGAAGCTGAGGATCGTGAAGATGCTCGTGAATGCGAGGAACGCAAGCCAGGAGGAGCTCGAGGAGATAAATGGGATTGGCCCGAAGCAACTGACGCGCAACTGTTGCGCGGATGCGAGGGATTGAGACTAGAGAGTGCACGGGGACGTGGCAAGGGAGCAGCACATGCTGCAGGAAGTTCAGAGGAAGAAACATGGTCGTGTCTTGAAGGGTTTGCTACTTGAGCAGGACGAGGGACAACGACCTTTTGTGGGAAGACGATAGTTGACGGCTGACTACTGTTGACGGCGTGAGTAGACCTATATTTATGGGATGAGATATTGATTCTTACGGGAGCTGGCTGCCGGGCTCGTTCATTTCTCGAACAACACCTCGTACATTGAGGAAAGCTGCACCCCGTTCTTCCGCACGTTTTGCCTGCAATTTGCGGCGGAAGAACCTCAATGCAAGCCATATCACGGAAGTAGCAGCAAGTAATCCTGCGAGGGTGAACCCGACTATGTAAACGGTTCTGCTGATTGGAAGGACGCTTGGAGCATCGGTGGAATCGGATCTTGAAAGGAGATATGGAGCCATTGTAAGCAATACCAAAGAGTAATTGAAGCTGAAGGAGATTCCGGAGATTCGTCCACTACAACAGAGTAGATTGAAAGGGTGTCGGTAATACTAACGAGTGCTTGGAGAAGGATCGTGATAAACAAGGAATGTGAACAGAGCTGCAAAATATGGAAGAGACCAAGTTGAACGAAATTCGTTCGACGTTGACACTCCCTGCTCAACTATAAAATAGGGACGTGAGTGGTTGACTCAAACGAGACCTGGATCAGAAAAGAGCAACTCACCGAGCCAGCGCAAGCTATAACAGGCAGATTCAGAAGCACCCAGATGGCAAGAGTAGAAAGAAAATCACCTGAGATATTTGAGGACGTTCATAATTGTGTCCATGATCTTGTTTTCTAGAAATGATGTGATGAGCGCTGGGCTGCCATACCAATAAGTAAAGTTCGTTTCCAAGGCAGTTCAAAAAATAATAATATTTTTAACAAGTTACCTTATCAAAATTAAATCTCTCGGGGATTGGGCTATTTTATTGCTCTTCCCCGTTGTTCTTGAAGTGCCTGAGCTCCGGGGACTTCACAACTTGATGTTCCAGAGGATACGTGCACCTGGTCAGGAAGTTCCCATTTTCACGACGCTCGATCTATTAATGAAAGAGGACATACAAAATCCAAACGGTCATATGTTTGAATCACGATATGTAGCGGCCATAGAGTGGCCATAGTCGAGATTTACGACAGGAGCTGGCTAGCTCCTCAAGGCCTCATACATCATGATCACTAGGCTGGTAGATCATGATGGTACGATTAAACTTATTATTATCATCTAATTCAAATTGCCAGTTTCGGCCGGGCCTAGTCAAATCCAACAGGCCCTACGGTATACATGATTTTTCATTCATAAACCCATGGCACCGTGGCGGCTTACTGCGAAATGAATGCTGGACAATTGGGCATGCACACTCTGCCCGTAATGACGAACCTTCGACTTCTGCTTCTGCGGAAGATGAAGATGAAGGCTACCTAGTACCGGTGGGAGGGATCACGCGTTATTGCCACCTATCACTTCGACCGACTTTGATTCCACTAGTACAGTAAGTGCCGATTGCTCAAAAATTTGCGGCTCGCTGCGAATTTCCTGTTGATGACATGTCTGCACTAGCGCTTAGATTTCAGATCATATGTCATCATGCAGTGCTCTCTGTGCCGCTATCAGGTAACGTGTTTTGTTTTACCTTCGTCATGCAAACTTGTCATTCTGGTATAGACTCATCTCAAAAAACTCATTCTGGCACTTCCGCATTTCAAAGGATTGCTCGTAGACACGATCATTGCAACACCAAACAAGTTGTTTACACTGCAGCGTCGAAAGTGGACTTCCGAACTTCGCATATCAGAACCACTAGTTGTGCCCCAGACGTCATGCACACAATTGGTGCATCCATCAGCACAATAATACCATTCACAGGCGGACCTAGAGGGTCCCTAACAACCTGGAACCCAAAGGTCGGTCGAAAATGATGAAAGCGCTGGTGTCAATATGAAGGCCTTTAGAAGTTCGGGTCCAGGAATGGGGTATTCTATGAACACTACATACGAGGTCGGCAGGTCACAAATAGGTTCTTAGAATGAAATGGCTGTTGAAGTCCATGACAGTGATATTTCCATACTTACATCTTATACATACATACGAACCGAACCATAACTGACTGAGCTTGCCCATCAACAAATTACCGGGCTCCTTTTTCGTTTGTAAATTACTCAAACGGTCAAAAACGATACCTTAGACGGTATTCACTTTATTACTATCTTTTGGCCCGGAGTTGCAAAATTTAAAATGGTCCAGCAGAGTTGTACTGCACCGCGCTTTTTGCATGTTCAGACCGGCATGGCATCTGGTATCATCACAGTGGAGCGGTGTATCCGCGACAATGTGCCTGCATGTCACGAGCAAGGCAAAGCGGTGAAGAGCACTGCTCTACGACAACTTGAAAGCCCGAAGGACACCGTGACTGACTCAGTGACTTGCCAAACTACGGTGCTACTCGACTGCTACTCTACTCCTACCCCCGAGGTCCCCCACTCCAACGGCTTGTAAGATTAGTACGCAGGGTCGGGGCCTGCGTGTCTCCCGTCTACCCTAGTAGTTAACCTATTTTGATGTGGCATCGTTGAGTCACAATGCAAGCATTGAAAGTTTTGCAACTCTGGTGGGTTGTTTGGACAAATTAGGAACGAAAGGCTTTGACATACAAAGACAAATAAGAATCGCAGCATCCTCAATTACAGTGACTTGACAGGGACTTGCGATAAAGACTTGTTTCTAAGGATGTCAGTCCTTGCGCCTATTATTTGCGACAATGGAACTGGATACTCGAAGATAGGGTAAGCACGAAACGATCAACTCTGATGCACTCACTCAAGGTCGATCGCAGCTTCGCAGGAAATTCTGATCCATCATAGTGAGTCCCACCATTCCATACAAGATCGCACTTGTCAGACGTGCTTTGAATGACTCCAGCGTTTTCCCCACTGCAATTGCTACACGTGGACCTGCTTCTCAACCTACTCGTGGTGGTCCTCCAATTCCTTCGAAACCTGGGAATGTCGCATCGAAACGCGGTGTTGAAGACCTCGACTTCTTCATTGGAGACGAAGCACTTGCCAATGCGAAGACACCTGGTTATGGGGTTCACTATCCCATTCGCCATGGCATGATCGACAACTGGGATCACATGGAACGATACTGGGAGCAAACCATATTCAAGTATCTACGGGCCGAACCAGAAGATCATTACTTCCTTTTGGTATGACATCATTTCATATTACACGTTCCAAATGTTCTGATTATTATTTGTCTCATAGACTGAGCCTCCGCTTAACCCTCCAGAAAACAGAGAGCAGACAGCCGAAATCTTCTTTGAGTCCTTCAATATCAAGGGTCTCTACATTGCTGTACAAGCTGTGCTCGCCCTTGCCGCATCCTGGACATCCAACCGCGCTACAGACAGGACGCTCACCGGTACCGTCATCGACTCGGGAGACGGTGTCACGCACGTCATCCCTTGTGCGGAAGGGTACGTCATTGGAAGTGCCATTAAACATATCCCCATCGCTGGTCGTGACATATCACAATTCGTGCTCAACTTATTGCGTGAGCGTGGTGAAATGGCTGCCGTTCCACCAGAAGATCAGCTGCGGGTCGCTAGCAAAGTGAAGGAAAACTACAGTTACACGTGCCAGGACATCGTCAAAGAGTTCCGAAAATACGACGCGGAACCCTACAAATACTTTGAAAGATATGAGGGTGAGCATAGCGTCACCGGCAGAGTTAGTACCCATTTTCGAGCATGTTTCACCGGTTATTGAATGCATGCGTTTTCACTAGAAATATTCCATTGATGTGGGTTATGAACGCTTCTTGGCTCCGGAGATATTCTTCAACCCGGAGATCTATTCTTCCGACTTCCTTACACCTCTCCCGGATATTGTTGATGATGTGATCCAAGCCTCTCCGATCGATGTCCGTCGCGGCTTGTACAAGGTGACCAGTCTTCTCGACTTTTCATTTACGCCTGCATTTTGATTACGATTATGCAGAATATAGTTCTCTCTGGAGGTTCTACCATGTTCCAGCATTTTGGTCAGCGTCTCAAGAGAGACCTAAAGCAGCTGGTTGATCGCAGACTCGAGGCTAGCGTCGTTTCAAGTGGCAGTACTACCAAGGTCGGCGTTCAACACTTCTGTTTTCTCCGTCTTCTAACGAAACAATAGTCGTCTGGTGTGGATGTGGATGTAATTTCGCACAAGCGCCAGCGGTGAGATCCAGGTTCTTCGTATGTTCCACACCAAAACTGACTTCCTCTCAAGATATGCCGTGTGGTTTGGTGGCTCCTTGCTTGCATCATTGGTATGGATTATTTTAAGCTAAGTTTCATTACAATTTAACCTTTATTCCAGCCCGAGTTCTATACGTCTTGCCACACAAAGGCACAGTACGACGAAATCGGCCCGAGCATTTGCAGACGGTATCAAATATTTGGTAGTGCTACGTAGACTGCGGAGGCTGCGGATTGTTGAGTTCAGACGTATACCGGTCCGAGTTGAAAATCGACAATTGTATTGAATCCTGAACGATGTACCGATGTTCTTCAGCAAACACGCCGTTTTGAAAGAGGCTCTAGAAATCCATTTCGTGTAGGACAAGGTATGCACAGCTCTAGTTCCGCAAGGTATGAGTAACTCGGTCACCAAAGAATGCCGCAAACTGTGTCCTCTGCGATGAATGCCGGATGAGGGCATCCAGCATGGCTGATAAAGTCTATTGATAGCAAGTCGCCGCCTGTCAAACAAACATTTTGGTCGTGATGTATTACATCTATACACTTGACATAGAAGATGATATCTACAATTTTTATATTGCCGATGCTGGGCAGTACGTACTCAAGGCAGCTTCCAACGGATAACACTAGGTTGACGTCGTGTATTCGCAAAGCACGATGCGTAAGCACTGGAGAATCGTACCGCAGGAATCGGTGGAGTTTGGCTGCGATCGGGCGGGGAAGCTGGAGGTTGCAGATCCCCCTGAGCCGATATATCAGATATCCGAGTCGTGCACAAAGGGCGAGTAAGCCAGTAAGACCATCGTTCCTCTGGTATGGATGTGAGAGAGGTTCTACGTGCAATTTTTAGTCGTTTGACCGATACGTGAGAGACAGACTTCGGGGAGGCGTTTCCTACTTCCGAGTCGCATGGATCTTCAGCGATTTTTTTGTCCTGGGCATGTACATCGAAAGGCACATCGGGAGGTACCAGAGGGTGAGTGAGCCATGAGAGCAGGTCTTCCTCTTGTCGCGCACGGCCCCAACCACTAAGACGACGTCGTTTCCTCGCTATCTTTGATGAATTTTCCTGTTCCAGGGAGCTATGCTGTCGTTTTGTCTTTGCTTTCCGTCCAAGCTGCGGTGGACGGTGTTTGGCCAACGTTCCGAGTGCCTCAGCCACGAATGATCGCAAGCGCTGGAACGCCATTTCAGCTCCGGCCGCATCGATATCAGAATCGTGCTGGGAGCGGATGACGTGCGGAGTTTCTCCTACGGGTGCATCCGAAGAGCCTGATCAGCGAAGGTGCTCAAATTTAGATCTATGCTACAATCTCACCTGAACATTGAGGGACCGAAATTATTTCCAGCGTTTCTACTCCAACGGAGTGATCGTCAGTGTATTTTCTGTTTGGGGGACAATCGTCAGTAAAAAAAAACACCGTATGTGACATTAACGTACCTTTCGTCACCCGCAACGGGATCATCCTCATCCATTTGGTCCTCATGCGTAGCAGCAGAGCCCGACCAAAGCATATGGAGATAACGACGGGAGAGTCGAAGTCGCGGCATGTTCTGTTCGGGACGGTTAATCGGAACGGTGCAAGATTCAAGAAGACGTACGAAAGTTGTTGGAGCAGCTTCAACACTGCCACCAGCGTTATTTTGGGAGAGTGAAAATTTCATCGTTGAGTGTGAAGTAGCATGCGTTCGTTAACGGGCTATCTTATAACTGACCAGTGTGGACAGTGGCGTCGTTGAGAGTAAGGAAACGACAATGGGCGGTCATAGCAGTCCACAAGCATACAATTTCAACCAAGAACATACCTGATGCTATTGTCGACGATACCGTAAGTGTGGACAAGTCTGAGACTTGTACGAGCTAAATTTATGACAAGTGTGCACGGAAACGAGCAAGTGTGTTAAGGGACTGAACTTTGAAAGTAACCGTGGTGCTTGGGCTCTTGGTCCCACACCAAAGCAAACTGTGGAGAAGCAGATGCTATGAGTATGCATGTTCGCTTTGCAGAATAACCGTATCATGTGCGGGGTCTGAGGGCCTCGATGACACCAGTGCTAAATCATAGATGAAAGTTTGAGAAAACGTGATTCAGATTATTGAATCGGGATGGTCTGAAAGTGTGGTAATAAACGGGTTGAAAGAGTCGGCGTGTGCGGAGAATGCTGCCCCGGAAAGCGGAGGCTGATCGGGGAAGAGTTAGTTGACAAGCAAGCGATACGACTTCAATTATCCGTGGCAGCGCCAGACAACAACTGGTTACGAAAGCAACCGAAAAGCAGTGAACAATTTAATTTTAAGGAAGCAAAGTAACCCACAGCCACGGGACATTGCTTTCCAAGGGTCGACGTCGGGCTCGATTCGAATTTGAGAATCTTGAATATAAACAAACGTCTTTAAGCTGTTACCGACGTCGAAGGCCACTAGTACTTGTACTCACCGGCACTGATTCAGGCCTTAGGACTAGCTCATTGCAACACCCTACAGCGGTCCGCCTATTGCCGACTTGCCGTGAGTTCACTCTCCCATAATGGTGTCTTTGATTCTCATGCACTCTTTGAATTCTACTTATCCTTAAGTATCTCGTCAGGACTCATCTCTTCTATCCGTGTCTCTATTACGTCCGGCCCAGCTCGTCGGGCTGACCACAAGTCATTCCGTGGCTCTTTGACTCCGTGCTCCATCATTTATCGTCGTCCTACAGACTCATCGTCTACGATGTCTAGTTCTGTTCACGATATGAGCACTAATGGCTCTTCTTGGGATCAGAACCACCGATTCACCCAACAGCATCTGTTGCTCGAAGATGAGGTCCCGTATCTCCTTGCAGCCCAAGATACTCCCCAAAGATTTCTACAGCAGACGCATTCTGGTGCCCAGCACCTTCTTAACAGTTCTCTGTCTCAATATAACTCACATCCGTCAAATCAATACAATTCAGCTTCTGCCTACCAACAGCGCTCTCCTTCCTTTGCACCATCACCTAATATGACTTCAAACCCAAATCAATCATTGAATCCCATTTCAACCGCATTCACATTCACTCCACCAGATTATAATGCTAATTCTACTCGTCCTGGATATCAGACTGCATTCCAATCAGGAATGAACGCTTCAAGCGCTCCGGGCACACACAACCAACTCTCTGCAACATCCGTCACCCCTTCGGGTCCCGGGTTTCCTATGCAGTTCCCTTACACTCATCGACCACCTATTCGCCAATCCGAGATCCAGTCGCAGATCATAGACAGTATGCACGCAGTTATGACCCAGCAATCAAAACGTCATAGAGGCGATGACGATAGTCACCACCCTCAAACTGTAGTGCCCGACCCACAGGAACTGCTAGAGTCCTCAAACAGGCCGAGACCGTGCGTCCCTGGTTAATTCCGCCATACCCAAACTAACAAATCACACAGAACAGGTGCTTGTGCTCGGTGCAAAAGCCTGAAGGTACGTGAGTATATTCTGACATCATTTCAAATATCGAGACACCTCCACCACACTAGGTCCGATGCGAATTCAGGGGTGATAATGACACCTGC
This sequence comes from Suillus subalutaceus, assembly GCF_016647625.1. Lineage (NCBI taxonomy): Eukaryota > Fungi > Basidiomycota > Agaricomycetes > Boletales > Suillaceae > Suillus > Suillus subalutaceus. Next base: position 163,169 of record NW_024540259.1, on the reverse strand, counting down.
AAAAGGTGCACAGGTGCCGGTCAGGACTGTGTCATTCCGGGACGCAAACCACGACGAACCCCACCGTATGTGCTCATTTGGTTTTTAGCTGAGCAAGTTAAGACATTACATTAGGAAACGAGAGCACCTTTTGAACCAGATTCGTGAACAAGCTGCTCAAATTCAGGAGCTTATGGCTCAGCTCGATGTTACCAACCGACAAGTTGCACCGACGTCAGTCAGTAGTCCTTCGACCACTACGATACCAATGTCCCCATCGTCCTCTATCGATCTTCATTCTCCTACCCTCGACCCTAATACCCCGGCGGATGCCGTTCCACCCAAACCGGAGGTGCAGGATTGGCTTGCAAAAGCCCGTGCCTCAATCGACACCTTTGGTGGCTTGATTGCCCTTGGCGGTACAACGCATTCCATGCTCGTGGATGGTGACCCTGAGAAGTTTGATAGCGACGAGGAAGAGTACGGCTTTGATTTCGAAGACGACGATACCGACGACGAAGGTAATGGATACACCACTGCAGAGGAAGGCGGACGCAGCCGTCGCTCACAGTCAAGGGAAAGGCACTCTCCGACTGCGCTGGCCAAAAAGAAGGAGATTGCTGATAAAAAGTTGGGCATGCTTCCCCACGCAGATAGTCCATTTGGTTTGATGGCCCATATGGCCAATCGTGCTAGAGGAAAGAGTGCAGAACCAGAACCCCAGGATGCTGTTGGCGTAGCGAACGTTGACTTTTTTAGACCATGTAAGTACATGCTTTGCTGCAGTACATGTTCCAAGTCCTTATCTCGTCTAGCTCCTGCTCCCGATCCTATCCGGTCGAATCCTTCAATTAGCAGCCAGCATCTTCCTCACATTCTCACTCGCGAGATTGTTACTCTAGAAGACGTTGAGAATCTGTTCAAACTGTGAGCTTTATTTTTTTCATGTGTACGATTCCCTTATCAAAACTGCTCAGATACTTTGATAAAATGAACCAGTCAACGTCATTGATGGACCCCGTTCTTCATACTCCACAGTACGTGGTTATGAGAAGCCCTTTCCTCTTCACAGTTGGTGAGCCGATCTGACTTTTACTCTTCTTCTCGTGTTAACTTTTGTGCTCAGTGTGTGCTGTCGCTTCTCGGTTCTACACCCAGCGTCCAGGTCTCTACGCAGAATTGATGCGTTACGCACAGCTCGCGGCGGGCACTGCGCTTATCACCGGTCCCAAGAATGAGGAGATGTGTCTTGCTTACCTACTACTACAGCTTTACCCTGTTCCCTCACGACGCTGGGAAGAGGATCGCAGCTGGGTGTACCTTGGTGTCGCAATCCGGTAGAGATCTCTCTCTACTATGTCTCACGGCATCTCCTTACGTTGTTCTAGACTGGCCCAGGACCTCAACCTGAATAGGCCTACAACTACAACGCCCCTGAATGAGCACCACGCTCGTGTGCTTCTTAATCGCACGCGTGTCTGGATTAACTGCTTTAACTTGGACCGGTCGGCAGGTGCTCAGTACGGCAAAGTACCCATTATTCCTAATTCTGACTATATTGCAAACCATTTGCACGATTGGTGGTGCTCTTCCAAGTATAATGTCGAGGACTTCGACATTCACATCTGTATCTACTCCATGGAGCTCAATATCGTCGCAAAATTCATGGAGAAGATTCGCAGCGACCCAAACCACCCTACCGGACTCAACAAGGTATGTGTTCATTTGTTCCCACGATCCCTTACGTCAAAACTGACAGATCCGAAGTCTGCCAATTTCACTCAGATTGCTAGTGAAACCGACGACGAATTGGCTCGCGTCGGCGCACATTGGTTCCATCAGCTAGATGGGAGTGAACCGAAAAGCGCCATGCTTATTTTCCGCACTGGTCTCTTGAAAATGGCCTTCAGCTATGCCCGTTTGGTCGCCCTTTCTTCTGGCTTGCAGCATGCTAAAGAAGACTGCTTGGATGAAAATTCATTTTTAATGAGGGTCAGTATTTACTCGTTTTTTCTCTCGTTTTCATAGTCTCATTCCTTCTAGTGTTTTACGAGGGCATCAGACGTCATCAATGCTTTTGTTCACCGATTGTACACTACCGAAGAAGAGAGTAAGTCGTGTATTTCATGGAGCCCATCATCTCATCTCACTGGTCGACAGGAGTTCTTCTACGCCATGCACCCGATGCGCAATATGTATTTATTAGTTTTGCTGGCGCCTTCCTTGTTAAAGTACGTTCCTTGCTATACTCACTTCTCAGTACGTAACATTTTCCGCATAGCTTTTGCAACCTAAGTACGCTCAGTACTTTACGTATGAGCGACGGGTCGAAATTCGGGACCTCGTGCAAAAAACGATTGATCTCCTCGGAGCGCCGGACGTAGCTCTTGACGAAAAGCATGGACCTTCCCTATATTCTCGTTTCCTGGCCGGCCTGCTAGCTAGTCCTATAGTCAGAATCGACCTGACACCAACCTCGGGGAAGTCACCCTTGATCAGCCCCGGTGTCCACAAACGAGCACGCAAGCCAAAGACCAAGACTCGTGGCGGTCTAGTCGCAGATAGCTCTACATCTGCTGACTATCCATCTCCATCCTCTGCCAACTCCGGTTCTCCTTCTCCTTCATACATGTACCCAGGTGCAGAAAGCTTTTTGGAAGCCCAGCTGCAAAACCACACGACATCTGAAATGTTCCATGACCCGTTACCGACGATTTTGGACGCCGACCTTTTGGAGTCGGCACAGATCATGGCTGATCCTTTGTGGCAGGATACCTTGGTCCCTGGTACGCCTGACACTATCACTATCGAAGTTCGTTTTACTGACAGCTCTCACTGCAGGTTTCCAGTGGATGAATCAAATGTCATACAGTACTTCTGTAACCCAAGACTATTCGATGTATGAGCCACATTTTGGTTCGATGACATGAACGTCATCGCCATACTTTCTCAGACTCTGTATCTTTTCAGTGCTATGTTGTTGTAATATGTGGTACTGTTGTTTGTTTTTTGCGTTTTTGTCTCGTGTATTATGCTATATGATATGCGGTTTTATATTGGAACTAAAATTGTATTCTTGGAATATTTCGTGTCCAGACTCCACTGTCTATGGTATCCCACTGGTAGTCGCACGCCTATGAAAAAATGTATTCATTGGAGTATGGAAGAAGTGTCTGTTGTGGTTAGAATGAGCAGGAGTAAGTACAAGACAAGGCACGATGAGCGGCAGCGAGGCGAGCAAGTTGCCATAACGGCTGGGGCCCCGTGAAATTGTGGCTGCCGACACTAGGACTGCAAAGCCGAGCGGAGTTGTGACTGTCAACCAATTTCCAGTCGCGAAGCTGGAGGCACCAAAATCTCGCAGAGAACTGCACGAATCCCACGTGTGACCCATAACCATTAGTTATGCAAAATATAGCAAAAATACAGTATCCGTAAGTAAAGTACAATACAACAGAGCTCTCTAATTATCAAAGCCGGGCATTCTTGGGCATGGCCCTCATCGCTTGTCGAACACCAAGATCAGAAAGGACGTCCTCCGCTGCAGAACATGAGCAAATAAATCCATATATAAATCCATGAAAACAGGAACTTACCACCTCCCAGCAATGCATCGAAAGTCACAGTGCGATGGTACTGCAAAGGCGCCAGTAAGATAATGATAGTTGCTGGAAAGTTCGACTTACATGTTCGATAAACCTTCCCATACCTGTCCGTGTGATACCACGGCCACCAAATATCTGAACAGCATCTTTTGCAGTTTCCTGTGCACACCGCGTGCTATAGCTCTTCAAAAAGGCGATTTGACTGAGGAGAAACAAAATTATCAGTGGCAGTTACACAGGGAATATATCGACCGCCTACCCGGCGAGCTTCTGAGATTGTTGTTTGTATGTCTAAACCATTCGTAAGTACTATGCAGCAGAAAAATGAGAATGGCGAACTGTTCTTACCATATGGCACATCTGGTACGTGATGTTTTCCAGCCAACTCTGTACACTCTCCGTCCGTGCTATCATTGCGGCAAGCTTGGAGCGAATTACAGCTTGTGATATCAAGGGCTTCCCAAAAGCCTTCCGTTGAGTCGCCCATCTAGTTTCGCCGTCAGAAGGAGAAATACAAGATGATGGACTCGACATACTTCAGACACTCTTCAACAATACTGCGCTGGCTGCGAGCGGAACTACAACACATGACCCACCGTTCGTGGTTGAAATTGCTATGACACAAATGAGTGTTCAGGTCTCACGTCATACACCATTGTTACATACCTCAAAATGACGAAAATTCCTCTGCCTTCCTCACCAAGGGTGTTCTCAACAGGGACACGAACGTTGTCGAAGGTGATGTAGGCTGTGCCTGCCGTTGTCGAATAGCTTGTTTTGATTTGCCGCGTTTCTACGCCAGGTCCACGCTCGACAAGAATAACAGTGAGACCATCCTCAGTCTTACAGCCTATGGTGAAGCTGAAAAGGACGTTTAAATTTGCTGCTGAGAACTGGTGATCATACCCACTAGTCTGCGAAACTATGCAAAACGCGTTCATCAGTAGTTCAGAATGACGCTTGGTTACTCACGTAGCATTGGTGATCCATTTCTTGGTTCCATTTACAATCCATTCCTTGCCATCCTCGCTCTTGACAGCAGTTGTTTGTAAACCCATAACGTCACTCCCAGCCTGGGCCTCCGAAATGGCGAGGCAAATGAACTTCTTGCCGGCGAAGACTTCAGGCACAACGCGAGCCTTCAGTGCTTCCGAGCCAAAATTGAGGACCGGTGGCAGTCCAATTACCTTCCCTCCCATTAAACCTGTGCATATTGGGTAGGCGCAGTCGACTACATAAGAAACACTTACCATCTCCGTATCCTCGTGCACCACATCGTGCAATTTCTTGAGTAATAATGAGCTCGTGGAAATAGTTAAACTAGGGAAACATCTAAGTTAGGACGAGACGAAGAACTCAGGCTATGATTGTGCTTACCTCCTCAGGTTTCACGAGACCATCCATTAATGATAACCCTTGAAGGTGCTTTCCTGGACCCATACGCATTGCGTGCAAGTTCACTGCACTATACAGAAATAAGAACTTGAACGCTGAGAAGTAGATTGACATACGCCATGTTGTCAATTACGCTTTGACTGGGTCGCTTGCCATCCTCTTCGCGGGCCTATCACGGAAATTGAATAAGGCACGGATCATGAAAGAAATCCTGAAACGTCACCTGTGCATCCTCATAAATGAACTCGTCAACAAAGCGACGCATGGCCTGTTGGAATTTCCTGTGGTTCTGTATAAAAGTTCAGGGAAGAGCTCCGGAAAATGATTGTGACAGCTCACCTCGGTGTAGTAAGGACTGTGGTACCCTTGTGACAGCCAGGTAGGCTCTGCGTATGGGACATCACTGATTTCTCCGACAATTCGGCTGTATATGGCAGGTTGTTCGCCTTGAATAGTACCAATCTGAAGGCGTTGGTATTGAGGTCGCTCCAAAACTTCATGACGATGCAACCCGTAGAATGCTTCTGTAGCATCCTGACCAGCTGAGGAACAAATTCCGTTTGAGACTGTCATGCATAGCTGAGTCATGGAAGGTGTCCTACCAATTTCCCCATCCGTCAAGACGGAAATCCCTCCGGGATGCAAGTCCTTAAACCGGGACAGATTATATACCTTTGCGTCGATGACCACCCACTAAAATAGATGATTGTTCCTTTCAGTAACAGTTCAAGATGCTCAACACATACCAAGTCATCTGGTTTGTTATGCTATATCTCCGCAACGGTCTCAGAAAGTGATCTCAAGGCCTTGAATTTTTGGACGCACCTCAGCAACCTCCTCCAGAGTAAATTGTTTCAGTTCTTTGGCGGCCATGGGAGCAGGATTGTCTTAAAAGACCCTGTCGGACTCGGAGCTGTCACATCTTATACGGCAGACTTATCTTCAGTTTCACGTGTTTGTCCAGTTCGGCAAAGCGAGCCGGCTCGACATGACATTGACAGATGGAATGCTTTCAAGTTTGATGAACCAAACTGATTACCCAAGTACTCTTTTGCTTCCGCTTCTTGCCATCAGCTGCAATCGTGGACTGTCATCGCTTCTCGCGACGTTGCGCTAACGGCCAAGGTACTGTACAATTTAGTCTCTGTTATTTTCCGATCTGTCTGACGACAATTACACGACACAAAGTTGACCCCAGCAATCACTGCAAGTCAGCGACAAGCGGCAAGCTGCTTATTGTTTTTGCATAAAACATCCGTTAGTAACCTTCTAGCCTGCTGGTATCCGTAAAGCAGCTAATGGATGATGGGGCTTCTCAGAAATAATGAGTTCAACGAGCTCAGTTTGTTTTCTTGACGATGATTCCCAGAGAGAACTGGACGACCTTAATAAACGAATTAACGCCCTGCAAGAGAGGAAGCACGCCCTAACGTTGGAAGCCTTTCAAGTCCACACCACCATACGCACTCTTCAAAGTCGCGCTGCTCATATTACGAACAAGACTGCTCCTGTATCTCGTCTTCCATCAGACGTGCTTGCCATCATCTTCGAGGAGAGCCGGCGACTACTTATACCTTGGAGCAATGTAGTAAAGCGCCCACTTTCTCCCGAGGTGCAGCTATCCCACGTTTCATCTAGATGGCGGGAAGTAGCACTTTCAACCCCTGCTTTGTGGACAACTATCAGGTTCCCGATTTTGCACAAAGAGGCTGCTGCTATGGCATATCTCCAGCGGTGCAATCAAGCGCCCCTCAGTGTTCATATAGGCCCAAGAGTTTCTGATCCGGATTCGCTGCGCTTTATTACCGCGCAATTCGTGCCCCGGATGAACCAGATTCGCGAGCTCACTTTCGACACCGACGAGCGCCAGGAACTCTGCGCATTGTTTCCCTTGTTCGCGGAAGAACCCGCTTCGATCCTAAGAAGATTGAAGATTTGTTGCAATGACACCCGCACCGCTTCTGGTGTTGTTCCACGCCTCGATATTTTCAAAGCAGGAGCGCCACTCTTATCTGATGTACGCCTCAGCGCCCTTGCAGTCGGACTGCCCCAGTGTTCTGCAACCACTCTGCATCTTGAACCGCAACCTGGACCCGGGAATCCTTTGTCCAGACTTGCTTTCCTCGATATCCTTGCTCCCCTATCAGCTACCCTTACTACCCTACATCTGAAAGGGTTCATTAGCGGGTTTCACCAGGAACCTGGTAGCGCACCTGTTGAACTCCCTGCCCTGAAGGAGTTGTTAGTGTACGGTAATACCCTGAACCACGGGTTCAACGTTTTTCGCAACATCTCCACCCCTGCCATCAGGACTTTGTCCCTTGTCAATGTTAGACGACAGGGCTTGTCTTCAATCCACAAATTTATTGCCAGGACATCTCCAGAGCACTTCCAACATCTCCATACATTGCGATACATAAACTGCGATATTGACGATGATCTCGACGTTTACCTCCCTCACGCAACATCTGCTCTCACTGAACTTGCTGTGTCTATCAAGCATCACACTCATCTCTTGCGACTCCTGCTGAACAGCGACAGACAAGCTGCCCTTCACGGGGTGCCTCCATTGTGGCGCAATCTTCACACCTTGACTCTTCATGTTTCCAAGCCATTGGACCGAGAAAGAGAGGATGTGGACTCCGACGAAGAAGATGATCCGCCCCCAACGATGGGACTACTATTGGAGGTAGTGCAGGAGAGGAGAGCGGTGGGCAAGCCCCTTGACCTCCTTCGGATCGAGGGCCCGCACGCTCGTTCATTCTATGAGGAGTTTACAACTCTTCTCGTGAAAATACACGAAGATCTTCACACCGAACTCTTTTCAGCATCTTTGCCTTCTTCAGTCGACGTTCAGGATTCAGAAGGGGATTGGGCGTTTGCTGCTCACTACATTGGAAATCAATATCGTCTTTTCATGTTCAAGAAGCACCAACAGTTTGCACCCGGTGCTCCAGCTATCCATCCCCGGGGGCTTCCAGTCATGGTATACCCTTCAACACATACACATGTTCCATAGAAAGATCTGTTTCTCTCAATCTAAACGGGACTTGATCCTCAGCTTTGTTGCTCGTTGTCTGTAATTTACTGTACTTCAACGTGATTTCACGTCATACCTAGGGCAATCATAGAAAAGCACAGCCACCGGAACAGTGGATGAAACTAATGCGCCACTTCCGTTAAATCATATGCGTGACTATGATGGAGCCAAGCCGCACTGAGCATCATGACAGAATTTCGGATCCGCACCAGCACCGATTAATTGCGCTTGGTCAGAGTCTTGTTTTCATTCTGTGACCTTCTACTGCTGGCTCACGCCCGCACCTTGTCCGATCAGGTAGTCCCCTCCGACATCAGCCTCACAAAAAACGTGTTTTCAACGTGTCTCTCAGCTGCCCTTTAACCCTGGGAGGTCTACGGGAAAATATCACTGAACTTCTTTGTTCTTCGATGTGAGCCTCATTAGACAACATGGCATCTTTTGCAGCAGCTGACTTATTTCATAGACGTGCCGTCGATGAACCACGACGAGGCTGGCGTCAGTAGCAACACTCAGGAAGATTTTGATCAGATAACACAACAAATTCGGGCACTTCAGTCTTCGCAGGACGAGCTGTCCCGTTCGATCCGCAATCTACAGGTCCGTGCAGCTCGTATACAGAATCAGAAGGCAGCGGTGTCACGTATCCCCTCTGATGTCCTCTCGATGATATTTGAGGAGTGCCGTCAGCTCAATCCACAATGGTCCGGCGTTCTCTTCATTCTCCACCAGTCACCCGTTGAGGTACGACTGTCGCATGTATCGAGCCATTGGCGTGAGGTAGCCCTCACCTCACCTTCCCTTTGGTCTTCTATTCATTACCCGTTCGCGCATAAAGAGGATCCGCTCATGGAATATTTGAAGAGGTCAGATGGGTCACTTCTCGACGTATACATCGGGCCATGGAGACAGCACCCTCAGATTGAGCGCGTGTTGACCGATATTATCTTACCACACCTTCCCCGTTTCAGACAATTGGTTCTTGACGCAGTTTCACGAGAGACTTTGACGTCGCTCCTCACAACGTTTCGTGACGTGTCCGCCCCTGCTTTGACACGGCTGCGAGTGATGTGCAGAGGACCAATGTCAACTGCAGGTCCCATCGCTTCTGCAAAGCTCTTCACCAAGGGAGCCCCTTTGTTATCCGATGTTAGGTTCGACAGCGTTGTAGTCATCCTGCCCAAAACAGAAGCAAAAACGCTCCATTTTTGCCCGCCGCTAGGGCCACCCTTCCCACTCACACGCGAAAAACTTTTCCGAGCAGTGTCGGCATTCCCATCCCTCCGTAGGCTCCATGTGAAATCGGCTATAGAGCTGAATATTGCAACCCCTATTCCGCTTATCCGCTTGCCCTCATTGAGGGAGTTAGTGGTGCATGGCCTCGCCGTGTCAACGGGCATACGTATATTTGATGTGATATCTACGCCAAATATCGAGAGCCTCTACCTCGTGGATATGAATTGCTCCGCAATATCTGCAATTCACAGATTCATGACACAGTCTTATCCGGATGCGTTCCAGTCCTTGCGGGTGCTACGGTATATCAGGTGCGAGTTTAGCGAGGACATGGACATCCATTTCCTTCGCGCAACCCCTGGTATCTCCCAACTGCTCATACCCGTCGATAAAACAAATTACCTGATGCGTATGCTCGTGAACAGTGACAAACAAGCGGCCATTCACGGCTGCGCACCACTGTGGCCGGAATTACGCACTGTTACCCTGCACACATCTGGGTACTGCGCGCAGGTGGTTGGCGCGGGTGGTGTCCCTGACGACGAGCCTTCGCCTACGATGAACCTCCTTCAGGAACTGGTTACAGGGCGAAAGATGTTGGGCAGACCACTAAGCAAACTCTGCTTTAAAGGACCCAATGCAGGACCCTTTGCGAACGAGTTCCATTGGGGGCTCAATCGAACGAAACATTTCGTACCTACCGAAGTTGTTTTCTGTCAAATCCATGCTTTGTCGCAGGATGGAGGGCAGGAATACGACTGGGCCGTTGTCGCTGAGGCATATGGTATGCAGTTGCGGCAGTTTCTTCAGCAGGTTCAAGGCATACGGCATCAGCTAGCTACTATTCTTCCACCTAATTTTTCGTTCCAGCAGCTACGAAGACGAGTGGACGGGCCAGCGTGATAGATATTCCACGAGAAAATCTGATTCATACCTTTCGCGTACTTAGTCGTCATCAGGTTCAGGGCATTACTATTCAACATTTATTCATGGTCTTTAAGACGTTATATTTCGTTCTTCATAATTTCGATTTAGGACGTTCTAGTTCTCGTGCTTCTTTACCCAATGCCCCTTCAGTGACAAGTTGCCTCATGTCCTCTTCAGACAATCCGAGTTCTCTGAGAATGTCGGCAGTGTGTTTCCCTGGATCCAGTGTTTTGATTTCGTCTTGTAGAGGTGATGGTGATGTTCTGCTGAGTGCTGGATGAGGCACAGGATAGGGTGATCCATGGAGCTGAGCTGCTTCCGTGGGAGACAGGACTGGAACTGCACAAGCGTCAGTGCCTAATGATGGCAAATCGATCAGCATGAGAACTCTTCTGTAATGTAATACTTGCCGTGAAAAACTTCCGTCCAGAAGTCTCTTGGTTGTGTTCTGAAACCGTCTTCAAGATACTTCCGAAGTTTGGGCCAATCTTCCTTCGTAGACTGCGTCGACCGCGACGGTGACCAACTCCCTTGCTTTCCACTGGATTTCATGACCTCGTTGAATTTGCCAATAAATTGCGCGAAGAACTGGGGCTCCAAACACCCTACGCTCATCCACTTTCCGTCTGAGCAGGTGTAAACATCGTAGAACGGCGCGCCACCGTCAAGGAGATTCGTGCCTCGCAGTCCTCCCCAGACACCGCTCCCAGCACTTAGAAGTGGAAAAGACGATACATAACGCGAACCAGAGACCTGCCACCTATATTTATAAATCATTGAGACTAAATGCCTCGGCACGTACCATGTCTACATTCACAACTTGTCCACGACCACTCCTACCTCGCTCGATCATAGCCAGTAATATACCATTCGCGCAAAGTAGGCCGCCTCCAGCAAAGTCAGCAATTAGATTCAAAGGAAAGGTGGGCTTGTCCACGGTTCCCGGAAGCATCTGCAAGAGTTCAGACATGCTTCGTCAAAGTACAAGCGAGCCGCACGGAGAGAATGCCGCTAAGGGCGATATAATTGATATCATGACCTATGGTGGAAATCTTAAACTAAGCCACGTGTACATGACGATACTTACCAGCCATAGTAGAGTGCGTGCCTTAAAATCCTTGAGAAGATGCGAGAACATACACATGGCTTGCGTACCATTTCTTGGGAACCTTGAGGGAGCATCAGCTGGATAGGATTTCAGAAGTTCATGTGTATCCTCACCCTGCGAGCCTTGCATATATAAGTTTGTCATTCAGACCTTCCCGCTTGTCACTTGTATGAAACACCTCAGGACCGAGCCCAAGCTTCTCAAGCACTCCAGGTCTGAATGGATCGATGATGACGTCTGCTTTGGCAATGAGGTCCTTCGCGACTCGCACTCCGCTCGCAGTCTTCATGTCCAACACAATCGACCGCTTTCCCGCGCAAAGCAGATCTTTGGAAGTTGAGGATGGACGATCAATGCGGATGACGGATGCGCCATTGTGAGCGAGTACCAGACCTGCGAATGGACCCGGTGCCAGGCCTGCGAACTGTGGATGTTCGTCGTGTTTGTTTCACTTCAAGCCCAACTGTTACGTACTTCTACTACTTTGATGCCGTTGAGCGACATTGGTTGGAGCCTCGCCGGCGTAAGTAGTCAGTGAGCGGTTAAACTCCTCTAGACAGACTTTTATAGGCGAAGGAAGATAGTCGCTCCTTCTAATAGCTAAGCACGGGTTTCCTCGGGTTGGTAGCTATGATGACACTCGAGCACTTCTCCGGTTACTTACAGAAGTTCAGCCGCCTCGTTCCTTTAAATGGTTGTTTGTCAGTGATAGCATTGGAAGGCATAGCCAAGCAAGACCAAATATCTTCCAAAACAACTCCATCACGTTCACACAGCTTGAACGTTCTGGGCAGCTTCAGGGTCGACCGTTTTCTAAGCTCCGATCATTTCTCCGTGATATAGGAACCTTTGGCGACTTGTTTCAATGTGCTTTTGGAAGTGACCTCCAGGCCCCAGGGTGATTATCTCCAATTTCTTGGTAATTCCTATGGACATATAGATAGTCCTGAAATTTGAATTCATCGTGGACCATCCGATGATCCGTATAAAACACCGCAAGGTGTGGTAAAAATGGTATTCTTTGACCCCACTGTTTCTTTCTGCGTGATGTGGTTATTGTCTACAGTTCTACCTTGTGTTGCGTTGGTATCTGCGAGACATGCTCTTTTGTCCCGCGATGACACCAGTCTGTCCAAATTGACGCTATCTGGCCCAGCCTCGCTCCCAATAGATGCAACACCACCCTTAAATCCCGCCCTCGCAAGTTTCAGTATTGAAACTACTTCCTTTGAAGAATTTATGGGAAATCAATCCTATCCGAACAAATTTTCTCAGAATCTCTTTGAGAACCTAAAGGATAGGACCGGGGTTCCAGCCGAAGTGCGCATTGGTGGCATCACCGCCGACTCGACATTCTGGGATCCGAACCAGGAGGCTGCGCTGTACAATTTCATCGACAGCAAGGGTGTACTAAGAAACACTACGCTTGGACCTCAGTTTTGGAACTCTGTGAAGCTTTTACCAGAAGGGACGAAGATCGTCATGACGCTCGTGGGTCATTTACTGATCAGATCATTGGGTGTCGGCATGTGACCGGTTCATGTAGGATCTAGAGAGTTTGAATTATACCGGAGCTCTTGATATGGCCGAGGCAGCATGGATGGGTCTTGGTTCACGCCAGATATCTCGCTTCGAAAGTGAGTCATTCGATCCCCTTACTGACGCTCCCGGTTCGACTATTCTCCGTCTTCAGTAGGAAATGAGCCAGATCAGTATTACATCAACCTTGATGCTCAGACTTATACGGCTATATGGGAGGTATTTCTAATTCTATTTCTGTCTCCTTGATGGCGAGGTCTTACACGTTCTGTATTTAGCCATGGACTGTCAATATCTCGAAGGCGTTGGGCATCGATTACCCCGAGTTTCAAGTCGGGGCGACTGTTAAAGACCCTTTGTGGCCGTATAACACCCCGCAAGCAGATGCACAGTTTGACTGTGTCAGTGCTCTGGCTGCTGGGGCCAACTGATGGACGCACTGTCATGACGTGTAGCGAACACACATACCAGTACAGCGTGAGGGAGCTCCCGATTGACACACGCCCAACTTGAACCTGAAATAGCCTTTATTTACAGGTTTGTGATCCAACTAGGGCCGCCGTAGCTACGTTGACCAACCTGGTAAGCTGTCGATTATCCATTGCAACTGTTAACTGCGATGAGTATTTAGGTAAATCACACACGCCTGGCCGAGTAAGTTATCTGTTGCTATAATCACAGCACACTAACCTCCAGTAGATATTTGGATCTTTGGCAGCCCCGTATCCACAGCGTTCGCGCCCAACTTGGACCTGATGCCTTTGTTATTGGTAAGGCAAATTGTAAGATTAAATATTGAATGTGTTGACCCACGACGAAGGTGAATTCAATTCTGTCTCCTGTGGTGGACGTGCCAATGTCAGCAACACATTCGGTCAAGCTATGTGGCTGGTACGTTGATAAAAAAGAATGCATTTCGTGACATCCGAGCATTTTTGTAGTTAGACACGACCCTCTATGCAGCTTCAATCAATGTCTCACGGTACGTGACCAGGGGGCATCGATGAACTTGCAGCTTAATCTCATCTCCAGTGTGTATGTGCATCAAGGCGGACCTCCTGCACACTATGACCTTTGGTATGTCAGAATATGTGACTTTACGACGTCTTGGTACTTATGTTGACTCCACAGGTACCCTGTCGATAGCCAGAACGGTCCTATCCAAGTGTTCCCGTCATATTCGGCTTACCTCTTCGTGACTGAGGCCATTGGTTACTCGAAGTCACTGCGTCTTTCAAATATCTTCCCAGGGCGACAAGCCAATGGATCGTCAATTACGACCGCAGGTGGTGATACTTCTGCTGGTCAGATCTCGGTATATGGTTTCTGGGACGAAAATTCCGCCGACAGCTATGATTACCCAACTAAGCTCGCGCTCCTAAACCTTGAGCTCTACAACCAGACGGATTCGTACCCTCGTCCTAATATCACAATTGACATATCTGCGTATTTGCCGAAGAAGACTCAAGAAGTCATAGTCAAGAGGCTGACAGCCCCAGGAGCTAATGTCCTGTCAGCCGAATTAACGACTTGGGCAGGGCAAACTTTTGCTTCTGGCGTTGCAGAAGGCAACATTGTAGAGGAAACGGTGTCCGATGGACAAGTGGTCGTCGAGGCTTCCTCTGCTGCTTTGGTGTATTGGTAAACGCAGTGTAGCATGCCAGTGAAAGTGTTCACGCTAGGCATTGCTATAGAAGTGAGTCGGTTATTATATTATATTATTATATCCTGTCAGTCCGAAGAATAAACAGCCTGACTTTGAGGAGCGAAGCAAGAGAGAACTGGTGATCGATAGGATTCAGGTCTGCAGAGCCTTCCGCGTAACGCTGCGAGGTTGGTACCTGGAGGTCACATTGTTCGTAGTGAATAAGTATCAACCTGGCGCAAATAGGGCTCGCCGGAGTTACGAGCCCAGATAGGGCCTGCACGGACGGGGTTTTGGTGCAGCGAAGATCCATGATACAGGGACTCAACAGCCGACTGTCGCCAATGAGCACGAGGTCTTCTTCGAGGCTGGTGGTCGTTGATTCACAAGCATTAAGTAAAATAAAGCTAAATAAGGATCCGGCAAAATCACTGAGGCCTGAGCCATATGCATGATCACTCAATATTGTAAGGCTTACTCATTGGAAGGTCAGGTGAGGTAAGTGTATCTCTCCAGTACTCATTCCTCTGGTTGTTTGTCAGTGATAGCATTAGAGGGCATAGCCAAGCAAGACCAAATATCTTCAACCACTCCCTCACGTGCCGATCATGGTGCTTCAGTGCTTCACACCAACGTTCTGTGACCTGTCAATTCTTTGGACATGTGGACATCCCTGAATTCATTGCGGACCGGTGCTCATGCTCTCTTTCCATCCATATAAGATACTGCAAGGTGTGGTAAAATCGTATTTTTTGACCCCACTGTTTCTTTCTGCGTGATGTGGTTCTTGTCTACAGTTCTACCTTGTGTTGCGTTGGTGTCTGCGAGACATGCTCTTTTGTCCCGCGATGACACCAGTCTGCCCAAATTGACGCTATCTGGCCCAGCCTCGCTCCCAATAGATGCAACGCCACCCTTGAACCCCGCCCTTGCAAGTTTCAGTATTGAAACTGCCTTCTTTGAAGAATATATGGGAAACCAATCATATCCGAATAATCTTTCTCAGAATCTCTTTGAGAACTTAAAGAGAGGACTGGGGTTCCAGCCGAAGTGCGCATTGGTGGCATCACCGCCGACTCGACATTCTGGGATCCGAATCAGGAGGCTGCACTGTCCAATTTCATTGATAGCACGGGTGCACTAGTAAACACTACGCTTGGGCCCCAGTTTTGGAACTCTGTGAAGCTTTTACCAGAAGGGACGAAGATCGTCATGACGCTTGTGAGTCATTTACTGATCAGATCATTGGGTGTCGGTATCTGACTGGTCCGTGTAGGATCTAGAGAGCTTGAATTATACTGGAACTCTTGATATGGCCGAAGCAGCATGGATGGGTCTTGGCTCACGCCAGATTTCTCGCTTCGAAAGTGAGTCATTCGATCCCCTTACTGACGCTCCCGGTCCGACTATTCTCCGTCTTCAGTAGGAAATGAGCCAGATCAGTATTACCTCGACCTTGACGCTCAGAACTATACGGCTACATGGGAGGTATTTCTAATTCTATTTTTGTCTCCTTGATGGTGAGGTCTTACACGTTCTGTATTTAGCCATGGACTGTCAATATCTCGAAGGCGTTGGGCATCGATTACCCCGAGTTCCAAGTTGGGGCGACTGTCATAGACCCTTTGTGGCCGTATAACACCCCGCAAGCAGATGCACAGTTTGACTGTGTCAGTGCTCTGGCTGCTGGAGCTAACGATGGACACACTGTCATGACGTGTAGCGAACACACATACCAGTACAGCGTGAGGAGGTTCTCGATTAACCCACAACCAACCTGAAATAGCCTTTATTTACAGGTTTGTGATCCAACTAGGGCTGCTGTAGCTACGTTGACCAACCTGGTAAGCTCTCGATTATTCATCGCTACTGTTGATTACAATAAAGACCTAGGTGAACCACACACGCTTGGCTGAGTAAGTCATCTGTCGCTATGATCACAGCACACTAATTTCCAGTAGATATTTGGATCTTTGGCAGCCCCGTATCCACAGCGTTCGCGCCCAACTCGGACCTGATGCCTTTGTTATCGGTGAGGTTGTAAGATTAAATATTGAAAATATGTTGACCCACAACGAAGGTGAATTCAATTCTGTCTCTTGCTCTGGACAGGCCAATGTCAGCAACACATTCGGTCAAGCTATGTGGCTGGTACGTTGATAAAAGGAATACATTTCTTGACATTTGAGCATTTTTGTAGTTAGACACGACCCTCTATGCGGCTTCAATCAATGTCTCACGGTGCGTGACCAGGGTGCATCGATGAACCTGCAGCTTAATCTCATCTCCAGTGTATATGTGCATCAAGGCGGACCTCTTGCACTGCAGAGCTCTACGCAGCTCAATCACGGCGGGCTCTCACTCTACAACCTCTGGTATGTCTTCTCAGAATATCTTTACGACGTCGTGGGACTGACGTTGACTCCATAGGTACCCTGTCGATAACCAGAACGGTCCTATCCAAGTGTTCCCGGCATATTCGGCTTACCTCTTTGTGACTGAGGCCATTGGTTACTCGAAGTCACTGCGTCTTTCAAATATCTTCCCAGGGCGACAAGCCAATGGATCGTCAATTACGACCGCAGGTGGTGATCCTTCTGCTGGTCAGATCTCGGTATATGGTTTCTGGGACGAAAATTCCACCGACAGCTATGATTACCCAACTAAGCTCGCGCTCCTAAACCTTGAGCTCTACAACCAGACGGATTCGTACCCTCGTCCCAATACCACGATCGACATATCTGCGTATTTGCCGAAGGAGACTCAAGAAGTAATGGTCAAGAGGCTGACAGCCCCAGGAGCTGATGTCCTGTCAGCCGAATTAACGACTTGGGCAGGGCAAACTTTTGCTTCTGGCGTTGCAGAAGGCGACATTGTGGAGGAGACGGTGTCCAATGGACAAGTGGTCGTCGAGGCTTCCTCTGCTGCTTTGGTGTATTGGTAAATACAGTGTAGCATGCCAGCGAAAAAATGTTCATCCTATGTGTTGCTGTTGAAGTGAGTCGGTCATTATATTATTATCTCCTGCCAGTCCCAAGCATAAACAGGAGGAGTGAAGTAAGAGACAACTGATGATCGATGATTCAGATCTGCAGAGCCTTCTGCGTAATGATCGACGTCGTGACGACTATTGTTGGTGCCTAGACTCTAGAGGCCTCATCGTTCGTGGCGAATAAGTATCAACCTGATGCAAATAAAGCCCGCATGCATGGGGTTTGGGTGCAGCGCAGATCCATGATACAGAAAATGCGGGACTCGGTATCTGACTGTCGCTAATGTGTACAAGGTCTTCGCTGAGGCTGGCGGTCAAGACGCCAGTTCTTCCGAGAGATGAGGCAAAGGTACTGATTTCTTTGGTATGCGAAGGTGCTGATACGAGGTTGAACAATCTATTCTCAAGGAGAGCAAGCTACGAAATAGGATGAGCGCGAATATCAGCTGCTTGCCTCAACCGATGTGTGCACAGACCATCTCTGAGCCGGCTACGCCCGGAATCCCTCCGGACACTGTCACATAGGGGAAATTCGACACTCACTAGATACTCACTCAACCGAACTCCCCCAGACACATAACTCATCAACAAGTCCGTTCAATAACATCGCGCGCGTACTAGCTTTGCCAACATGTCCGATCAGTGGCAAGGCATCATTTTTGATGATCCAAGGTCTGGGCACCCCATGCTTCCTCTCGTGATCAAAGTTATGCGTTGCATCTACCGCACTGTTAATCCCACACGCCCACCGCCATTTACAGTAATGAAATGGCGGCACTCGCAAAGCCTTTCTTACCAGGTTCATGAAGATGGATATGTGCCGTCAATTGTCATCCTCAATCTCCGAGAGGGCCAGCAAGATTCAACCATGAAAACCCTCTTCACGATCAATTTAAACACCATGACGGTTAACGATAAGGTCCGACACAGGCATTTCCCTGTACCTGATGAAATTGGCTCTTCCCTGAGGGAGCTTGATGAGTACGTGAGGACAATTGTCCGGGAGAAAAAGGAAGCAGAAGTGGAGGAAGCACGTCGCCGACAGGCAAGTAAACGACGTAGCTGCAAGGGCTTTCTTAACTTTCTACCTGACTCGTACAGGCCTTCTATCGCTGTCTTTTCGACAAAGGTCTGATCGATGAAGATTACGGGAAGTCGTTCTCCATCGACAGCCTGCTTTGCCCTATCTGTTCATCGCAGCAGACATCGTGCAGCAAGTGCAAAATTATCTCGTGCTCCAACAGTGATTGTGCAGCCTCCTCTGCCGTCCCCATTGTACGGTGTTCCCAGGCCTTTCATCAAGCAAGGCAATTCTGTACTTCATGTTTGGAGTCTCCAGGCTCTCTGCCTCAGCTGGGCAGATGTCCCACATGTTCACGCTTGTTCTGCTCAAGAGAGCTCAATTGGTGTGTTGGACGCCCAATTTCTGACGACGGCGGGATCGCAACTCCTTCATCGAATCCCGAAATAACCCGAGTACACTCAGCGCGGCCACTGTCTTGCAACGCCGCAATAAACTGCATGTCAAACGGTCAAAATGGCCGTCAGTGCTCCAACCCTGGTTGCTGGTCCATTCAGCTCTGCGGCACCAAAGTGTGTCCCGAATGCACCACGCAGGATAGCTTTTCCTGCCCATGTGGTCGGTACTGGACTTGCGGCGGTTGCGAGTCGCAGTCTTCGACCGTTCGTAGGCTTCTTACGTGCCCTCGATGCCTTCAGTGTTTCTGCCCATCGTGCTCATACATCAGGGCTTGCAAGGTATGCCGACGTGTGGGGCTCTGTAATGACTGCATGGAAGAAGTGAGCGAAGAAGCTGAGCACACACCGGACGGAAACCTCCTTGTCCAGTGCCAGAACTGCCAAGGTCATTTATGCAACGCATGCGATGATGGTGGGAAATCATGTTGTACGTGTAGTCGAGTCCTTTGCAGGCTTTGTGAAGAAGAGGTTTGTGATTATTCTGGTATCACTATCCGTACTGAATGCAGAGCATTAACTGAACAGTGCAAACGTTGTTCTCATTTCCGCCGTGTGAGTGATTGTGAACCTCTATTTTTCGTCGTTGTTCTTATCACCCTACAGATCTGTGGTGATGACTACGGTTTTTTTGAGTTTGGCTCCGGTGGTGAAATGATTTATCACAATTTCTAGTAATTCGACGTTCAACTTTCATCAGTAATCAGTATAGTTATTTCTGGTCTAATGTACTTATATCTTGCTAGTTCCTATTTCATCGTGCCAATTCCGATTCCCTCCATTGCAATTACTTGCATTCGTTCGCTTCAATTTTTTCCAAGGACTGGCGAAGCTGAGCTTCGAGTATAGTTTGATTAGCAATTGACGCCCAGCTTGCGATCAACTTCAAGTCAGTTAGGAATATCCTCAACGCATTTTGTATTCACTGAGAGCTCCCGTAGTGCACCACCTCAGTCGTTACGATGCCGTTCAAGTTGGAATGAGACCTGAAACAATCGCACCGGTGTCAGTACCCCTACTACACAGTACCTTTCCCTGGTTTACAACCGAGTTGTGCCATCAGACTGCGTGAAGTCCAACGACCTGATTCAGTTGTAAAACGTTAGGGGCGCAGGCGGGGCAGCGAAAACAACCAACTCAAAGCAGCAGAAATCTGCATCGCTACTAATCAAGTAAAGGCATATTGGCATTCAGGATGAGATTGTGAGTCTACAGGTGCACGGCGAGTTAGTTGCCGATTTAGAGTAGTAGAATATTAATTCCCAACCTGTACCCAGTTTGGAGCACAAAAGGACTGGGTTAGCTTGACAGTTCCGTATAATTTGAGCTTCGCACAAGTGTAAGTAGGAGACTACAGTACACTATCTCATAATGCATTGACTTCGGAAGGTCCCACCGTGGGCCAGTGAGAAATTGAACCATAATGCATAAGCCTGTGGGACCATTATGCATTATGAGATATCATTTTTGGCCGGTTGAGTCATATCGGCGATGCTTGTTCGGGTCATTTTATTCATGTTACAATATTGTCAAAGTAACCAACCTTGATTCAATTACCATCCACCATGTCCGAGTCTGTTCGGAAACGCAAACCTCGAGATACACCCCCACCATACCAGATACAGCAAAAAAAAACTCAAGGTCAAAAATGCTCCGGTAACTTCAGCACAACCAGCTACAGTGCACACAGCACGTCAAAACCTCACTCTCAGTGATTGAACCAGAGGTTTCCCGCGCAGAAACACTTGCGCTGTGTCAGCGGCTCGGAAGGGCTTGCCTCCAGTTTGGAAATGCTGATGCAACACTTCGACTTGAGTTGTTGAAACAGATCCGTCTTTTCCGTGCTGAGCTGCGACGCGAGGAGCTTCTACACTCGACACAGACTACAATAGATGCTTACTTTCGTTAGATATGTAGTATGTACTTATGTCGAGAAATTTACGGTGGCGCTCAGCCAAAAGGCCACGCGAGGTCACGTGACTTCGATCGATTACCTTTTGTGGTCGGGATTCGGTAACCTCGCAGGCACATGACCAGGTTCCTGTGACGGCGTGAGTTTGGGCTTAAAAATAGAAGTGAAAAACACGTGATGATGAAGATGAGTGGGGGAATGCGTTCCATTCAAATCCGACTAACACTGTATTCGATGCCAAACATCTCATTGGCCGGAAAACGGATGACTTGGAATTAAAGCGTGACATCAAACATTTTCCCTTCCAACATTCGAGTTGTTAGCAAGGGTGATAATCAGTTACAAGGGCGACACCATTCAAATCCGACTAACACTGTATTCAAAGCCAAACGTCTCATTGGCCGGAAAACGGACAACTTGGAATTAAAGCGTGACATCAAACACTTTCCCTTCCAACATTCGAGTTGTTAGCAAGAGTGACAATCAGTTACAAGGGCGACACACTCCACAGAGGAGATCAGTGCTATGATTCTGACAAAGATGAAGGAGACTGCAGAGGCCTATCTCAGCACAGAGGAGATCAGTGCTATGATTCTGACAAAGATGAAGGAGACCGCAGAGGAGATCAGTGCTACGATTCTGACAAAGATGAAGGAGACTGCAGATCTGGCGTATCTCAGCACAGAGGAGATCAGCGCTATGATTCTGGCTCGTTCGAATGGATCGAACGCAGTGGATTGCAGATGCGGGAAGTAGCATGCGGACATGGTGTTAATGATAATGAGCAGTAAGGTAGAGGGCACGAGAGTACTATAGTAGTATTAGTAGTAGCAAGCAGCGAGAGATGAATGTATAGTATAGGTTGTTACAGTACTGGAGTCTGCAGCAGCAGACTCAAAGAAGCGAAGGATGGTGGAAAAAGAGGGCTGGTGTCACTTTCTGCGAGAAACACGCTCTCCTCGTGCAGTGCGCGCCTCGTTTATGGCTTTGAGGAGCTGTGTGTGCCCCAGTTCGGCCTCCGGATAAGATGCAAGGAAGCGGGCCTCGTTCGAATCATACCTGGAGCCAAAATCAATGGTGAGCAGTATGAACAAGACAGTATTTGCATGGGACTTACTCATTAATGAACTCCAGCGCGATTGTGGCCCTCTGATGGTACTT
Source organism: Suillus subalutaceus (assembly GCF_016647625.1). NCBI lineage: Eukaryota > Fungi > Basidiomycota > Agaricomycetes > Boletales > Suillaceae > Suillus > Suillus subalutaceus. Next base: position 141,154 of record NW_024540259.1, on the reverse strand, counting down.
TGATGCGAACCGTCGGTTGGCGCCTTGGTACCATTCCTTTGGCCAATCCTTGAGTGGCGTTACCAGTCCTCTGTCGGGATCGCCAACAAGCCAGTGTTCAACAATCTCCTTCCAGGACCTGCTCTTCAGGCTGGTAGTGCCGTTGGGACGAGATACTGGCACCCGAGGGATGACAAGGCCAGCTGTAGGGAGCTTCTGTGAAGTGACACGGATGGACAGCGTGGCAGGGAGCTGTTGCTGTGGCAATGCGGCAGTGTAGATGGATGGCGGGGTAGGAATTTGGTTGATGACAGGCCTAGCAGGTGGCAGCTGTGGAGCAGCAGCATGCGCTCCTACAACAGGCCCAGATGGAGTATATGATGGAGTTGGTGTGCGGGAAGCACACTCTGAAGAGACGTCAGTGAAGTGAGATGAATCAAGAAGTTGGAGAGCGGTTGCTGTGGTGCAGGCAGCCTGCACTACACTTGTTAGTGAGTGCAGTGAGTTGTTCACTGATCCAATCTCGTTGCGCAGGGAGTTGACATCTGTTGCAACAGATGCATGGACCATGCGGAGCTCTTCCGTGGATGCTGGTCTTGCGAGAGCATATTCACCAGCGAGGGAGGCATCAGCACCACAGGAGATGGGGGCAAGGGCATCACTGTAGTCGGTCTCGTATGTATGTAGTTCATCCAGGAGGTAGTGAACAAGTGTATCACGCTGAGAAATAGATACAATAAGAGAAAAAAACATTGCGTCAGTCAAGTGTCAGCTGTAAGAACGTGAAACGTACGTGCTCGCCTTCAGCCCATCCACCCCACCACCGAACTTTAGCAAGCGTCCACCGTTGGCCCACTGGAGCGAACATAAACGAATATTGTGCGCCCCCACGACGAAAGCAGTGAGTTGAGAAATTACCCAGGATTCCGGCACCGGCAGTCAACTCATTGATCCATTTCTGTACAGTATCGTGAGAGATTGGCTGTCCAGGGTGCATGACACCGTTTGCACTCATTGCAGGGAAAACGAAGTCGTTCAGCTGAAGTGTGCGTGCATAGTGAAATAATTCAAGCCATTTGATCCAAACTAACGTCCAGAAGAAGTTGTCACAGGCTGGCATGTCGGGGCGTGGATATATCTTGTAGTGATTTGCTGGTGAGGTTATCATTTAGTCATTCAATCCAAAGTTTGATGCAAGCGACGTACACCTTAAATCTGCCTCCCACTTGCCCTTATCAACCTTCTTTTGCCACCCTTTACGGTTCGAGAGGAAGATCTCGAAGTGAGACGCTCGTTCATGCAGCGTCAGCGTCTCACCTGCAAGATACGATTTGAGCAGGCCGTCCAAAATAGTTGCATCAAGTGAGATATCCTTTCGTTGCAGTTTGATGAGCTCAAAACACCTGCAAATAGCAAGTTAGATAGCGCACATGCCCAGACAAATTCAGTTGGACCTTGTCCATAGTGTCCATCCATTGGATGCAAACACGACTTGTTCGAGATGACGGGTGAGTTGTGTCCTCACGGCCAAGTCTAGATGCATATCTGAAGGCCGCGCACCAGTCATCGCCTTCTGGATCATATGCAGCGCAATCTCCGGTGGACATGAAGCCTGATGCCACCGGAGGGTCCGATCCATGTAGTCCTTTGTCATTGCCATCGAGTGAGTATGGTCTCCACCCTCTGCACTTGCTTTATGCTTGATGGATGACAGGATGTCATAAATGTCTGCGGAATCGGCAGGATTTCCTTCCCACCGCTGTCTTGCCTCGTTTAAGTGCCATTTTCCGCGATAGGTGTCCCCATCTCTGGTATGTAGATCAATACTTTGAGTTTACTGTTGGAATTTGTGAACGGAACACTCACGATAACTCCCACAGTTTTTTAAATGCCGAACGGATGCTCTCGACAGTCGTTTTGGAGAGATTCTCATGGAACCCTTTCAGGGACATGTAGAGTGCCAGAGCTTTGTCAGAGCATCTGTTCGGTATCCGATCAAATGCATCTTTGAAGGCCGGGTCATCGTACATGTCACTATCGGCATGCGTTTCGACATTTGCGGGCAGCAACGGCATCAGAACGAGCAGGTCTTTGGAACATGGGCTTTCAAAGTGGCTTGCTAGCCATTCCCGTCCACGTCGAACATGCCCGGCATAGTTCACCCTCGTGTTGTTTGCCTGAAGGTGAGTTTCTATACCAAGTTCCTTCCACTTTTTGACATCAGCTAACGCTGTCTTTGTGGTCGCCGTTCTCTTCTTTCTCCTGGCCTTCTTTTGAGCAGGGTCAGGCAGCTGGGAAGCTTTTGACCCCTTCTTCGATCGTGCCATGGTTTGTAGTATGTTGCAAGGCTAGTTTGAAATTTTTGAGCGGGATCTCAGGGGCCTGTAACTAGTACTTTGATGTCATTTCACATTTCACACAGTTTACGAGAGCAATGTTAATGATACACGGTGTTATTGATACAGTTTATAGACTAATATACTGCTGTACTGCTTCTGGTGCCATGTGGCTGAGTATGACTGTCAGAACACGCACATACATAGGAGATAATTGGCTGGGAGTAGCGTTGCCCAAAGTGTTGCGTCCAAAGCGCTCACAATTAACTTTAACAATATAAACTTCAATATCGCGCCTCAATGCCATAAGCGTCAAGTGGGAAATGACTCGGAATGTTGGCCGAAGGTTTGGCTGGTCTGCTGAGCGTTTCGGCAACTAAAACACTGGTTAACAGCTGCCGACAAACACCATGCTGCTTACTTTGCATAATGTGCGCAGATATGCACCCTCCCATACACTCCCATACATCTTCTCAATGATGGCGTCATCATCCCAGCCGAAATTCTGACGGCAGAAGTCGGCAAGGCTTGCAAGATCTGGCTGGTGGGATAACACATCTGATGGCAGCATCGTCGTACCACTCCCAGTGGCTGAAAATGATGTGAGAGGATGGACATACTTGCCAAGTAATGCATGTTGTGGGAAATTATGCGGAATACGATCTGCGACGGCCTTGTACCTGTGCTCAAGGAAATTGTGAGGGTCACAAGTGAGCAGAAGACGTAAGTCCTCAATGAGCTCCTTGGCCCGCTTCGAGAATTCATCCGGTGTCAGTGACAGGAAGGCATCAAGCATCATCCGACCTATTTTGCTGTGCTGTGCCACCTTGTGCGCGATTTCAATACCACAACCAGGCACACCTCCATCATAATCATCACCCACGAGCAGGGCGATGAGGAGTCTGTCTCCTCGGGTTAAGGAGCAGCCATGTTCAAGGCCATCTTCTGTATAGACCTGTACATTGAGATAATCCTTGTCTTTTTTTGCGCTACCAAGAATTAATGGTAACGGATTGACAGGAAAGCGATAGCATACCTTCGGATGATGCAGGGAGCACCAAAGATCAAGGTGTCGCTATCCTCGGTCATCACGGCATCGATGACACCATGGGTGTTCATGGCAGCGAGCTCTGCTTCACCTTCACTCGGAGCCTATTTAAGTACCAATGAGACAACGACATCATAAGGGAAATCAGCGACAAAAGCATACCTCAGTCCAATGAAAACCAAACAGCTCCAGCATGCGCTGGAAGTCATGAGTGAGCCAGTGGGGGCTGCTTCTGACCTTTCAACCTTTGTCTGGTAGGCGCCGCAGGCCATCAAAGACAAACACAGCATGCAGGGGCAGCTTGAGCAGCGTGCCTAGTCGGAAAAAAAGTGTGCGCAGCTCTGGTGACTTTCCGGCACCTGCATGGTTCATCCGAAAGACAGCGCACACACTGTGCATCCATGCACTAACAACACAAGTCAGTTCAACCGACGGACAAAAGAAGAGAAGTACTGTACCTAGCATCAATCCCAATCTTGAACAGTTTGACATTGCGGTTGCCGTCAATGACTTCGGTCTTCAGTTCTGACAATGCAAGCTCTTTGAGGGTTCGGTTGTCGGCAGATAAAGCGACTCGCTGCAGAGAGCATCAGCACCTCACCCGAAGTCAAAGTTCTCAGCTCACCTCCCATAGTCCAGGGATTCCCATACTGATCCGTGATGATAGTGCACAAGGACAAAAAATGTTCAAAAGGGGGAAAGAAAGAAAGGGGCTGGGTGCAGGTGTCACCTGACCACTGTTGAAAGCAGCAGTCTCGTCAGCTACAAGAAAGGAAGGTGAGTCTATCAATAAGGCTATAGAAACGAACATACCAGTGTTATGCTTGATGAGGGCGGTCATGACACCACCAGCAGTCTCAATACTGAGCAATAGAGGAGCAACGTCAAGAAGCAGGGGGTTCAAAACGGGCATGAGTGAGGGAAGTGTAGAAATTGATACACCCAAGGAAGGAGTGCATAGTTGATGGCAGGGTGCGCTTAGCATGCTCACAAGCCATCTGCAGATGACAGAGTGCAAGAGTGAAAGCCATTGAAAGTATAATCGAGTAGGGCAGGATTTGTTGGAGTAAGTGTCGTCACAGATAACCTTTGATGTGAGCATGAATGTGAATACGAAAAGATGGTGACCAGAAGGATTCTGGCGCCTCACCTGGTTTATTTCTCGCAATTGGAACATGCCCTGCGCCACAATACTCCAGGATTTGTTGGAGTAAGTGTCGCCACAGATAACCTTTGATGTGAGCATGAATGTGGATACGAAAAGATGGTGACCAGAAGGATACTGGCGCCTCACCTGGTTTATTTCTCGCAATTGGAACATGCCCTGCGCTACAATACTCCAGGATTTGTTGGAGTAAGTGTCGTCACAGATAACCTTTGATGTGAGCATACAAAAAGATGGTGGCCAGAAGGATACTGGCGCCTCACCTGGTTTATTTCTCGCAATTGGAACATGCCCTGTGCTACAATACTCCAGGATTTGTTGGAGTAAATGTTGTCACAGATAACCTTTGATGTGAGCAGAGCCGCTGCTTTGCGGATCTGATGGGTGGTACGAGTGGGAGAGCAGTGCTGCCAGATTTTGTCCAGACGCCCTGTAAAATGTGAGTGCTGAGAACTATGAAATGAAAATAAAAAATGGACTTCTTCTCCGAGTCCAGGGGAGGTGATGTTGTGGCATTGTTGGTGATATTGACCTCAAGGCTCCAGAGTACTGCGCGTGGCAGCATGCAGGATGTGGGAAAATGTCGCGCCCACGTGACTGGGACACCTAAGCCTTATGGTGGCTGTGTAGGACGAGTCCAGGAGAGAAGGAGAATGTTGAGGAGTGCACAAGTGCATGAGCATGCCTAATAATTTGTAAAGTACTGTAAAGTACGATTAGAAATACACTGTAAATTTTGTAAATTTTGTAAATCTTGAACTTCCGGGCAGGCTCCCAGCTGCACCTGCAAACATCATAATTTTTTTTTGCTTCCGCAATTAGGTGCCTGGCGGATGATTTACATTAATATAATTATTACCTAGGTATTATATATATTAATGGCAGTCAACACCTGAGCGCTGAGCGCTGAGCAGTCTGCTTGGTCTGCCAGACTTTGGATGGTGACTTGACTCAGTGATTTGCATTGATACAAGAAAAAAAAAACATTTAATGCTTGCAAGTTTCTAATTAATAGTTCAACTTTCAACACTATGTACTTCGGTCCTGGCTCATCATTGGTGGAAATACACATCAGCGCGAGCAACTCGCGTGCCGAACCCTAAGTTAGGTGCATGCGGCAGGACAATGCAGAATTCCAACCGTGTGTCAGCACAATGCAGAATTCCAACCGCGTGTCACGTGACTTTGGATTCCCAGAATCTGAGACGAATCCCCTTTACAGAATTTACCTTAGCTAATCGTAAATTTCTCCAAATATCCCGACTTGTGCCGGTGATGCTCTACCGCACGGTGTCACAATTTGTCACAAGTGTGACATATGTACTAATGCATAAATCTCATAATGCATAGGGTCGAAGGGGGTCCCGACGTTATGCATTATGAGATAGTGTACTGTAGTTCCAGTAGTGATGTAACGTGTTACTTGTTTACCCAGTTCCATCTCTCTTTTGAAATCTATACATCACAATGAGTATCACGACGAAAGTACAAAAATATTATCGAGCCTCTGGAGAATACCCGACAGGCGTTAACAACTTGGAGCGTTTCTCTCGTGCTACACGCCATCGCCAGTTGACACGCATGCACGCTCCTGGAAAGCAATTGTACTTATGCCTGTCCCTGCATCGGAGTTTCCCACGAGCTTGGTGTGATACTCTCGAAGGCTGAGGATGAGACGTGGTCCCAGCACAAACATCTGCATGATCGAGAAAATTTCAAGATGATCAGTATAAATCAGAGTTCCGGTTTCCAATGCCTGTAGGAATGAAGATCAGTTCCCACATATAGATGCGATTGACAGTCGGCATACCTTGGTCTTCAAATTTGGAGAGAACTGAGATTGGAAGACAGAAACAGCAGCAAAGCTAGCGCGCGCAGAACTTCAGCGGGAGAAGAAACCACATTCAATTACGAGCTCACCTGATAAAGTAAATCACGTGAGTTTTCGTTAACACCGTAAAATAGTCCCCGATAGTCCGTCCCGTTGATGATCGTCGCAGTTCACGGAAGTGTTTTACAGAAATCCAGACTGCAAGACATAATGCGAGGATCTCCCATGCAATGTAGAGTATCCAGGCCATGGAATCAAGTGGGATATCTCCTTCCCATTCATAAGTGCACTGATAAGTACCGGAGAGGATGAGCTCCTCTAGTATTCGTCAAATGAGCCTGATGCACTCTTTCGTCATAATTCAAGCTTACCTCCTAAAATATGAATGTCTCCTATTGCAGTGATCACTCCGCAGGCGAGTGTGGAAGCCACGAATATTACAACGAGAAAGATAAGTATCTTTCTGGATCGCTGATACATGGCATGTAACCGAGTGATCATTATAACTTTTATGATGTTTCAGTTGCTAAAGTCTCGTGAGGTATTGTAGCTGAGTAGCTCACCGCCCAGTATGGTATTTACGGCCACTGTCATCCAATTTAGCGTAGAGTTCAAAATTTTGCCTGAAATCCCAGTTAGTAACAAGCATCGACCCAGGACCAAAAACTTACATCTGTTACGGTCATTATAACCAAAAAGCTGGCCAACAATGTCACTCACCCCTACATAGCAGTGCACGTTATTAAACGGGAATAATAGGCTGCGGTGCAGAATACTCACTACATCTGTCACCGGAAGTGACGGAAGGCTTGCTGAATGCCAACGGTCAGAAGAAACAAGCATGATGAACGCGGGGAAACATACGCAATATGTTGATGTTGATTGTGAAAGATGGCTAATTAAATCGGCGCCAGCTTATAGAAGGCGTGAACATACACAGCATATAGTATTCCAATGTAGCGCACCTAGGACATTGTTGAAATTAGGACGGCTTGCCAATTGTGGTTATAATATAAGCTACGTACACTGATATATAGAAGAGTCATGCAGGACCAACGTTGCATCTTGCCCGAGTCAATTGTATCATCCTGATGTTCATTTAATACTGCTCACCCAGATCAGTTCGAACTATAAAACCATTCGCAGTGAGATGGTTGCTCCGGTAATGGCAGCATTGACCTACCTCTTGTCCGAATGTCAAAGCTGAAAATGTCATAAGGATACCAGCGGTGATCGGTGCCATCTTGCTCACCCCAGTCATATATAACTGCAGCAGATGCGGAAACTGCGCAACCGCAGCCTACAAAATAGCTGAAACCATACAACTCATTGATTAACGGCCACCAGCTGGGATCGTCTGAGACGAAGGGCATATTGGACGGGTGCGATTGAGTAGCGAACTCGATGGACGTGTATCTGAACGCTGTACAGGTTAAAGCTGTTCGTGATGTTAGGAACTTGTTTCCAATGCCGTTCTCGTGACGCATTGCTATTCTTGCCACACTTGTATCGGTTTAGGAATTCCATCAGTAAGATCATCATGATGTGGTTTAAACACAGGTCTAGGAGACGCGCGATAATCGAAAAAGCGTGCTGTCCTAATTTCTCAATGAGCACAGGCATTTCTCCATCTTGCTGACATGGACTTGGGGAGTGTAACCGCATGTAACCGGTGTAACCGCTCATTGACAAGATCACGCTGTCGGAATGATAAGTCAGAACCGAATCAATCGAATATGTCATTGAATCTCCCGGCAAACAGATAACTCACCTCTCCACATTCGGCAGGCTGCCATCATGATCACTGCTGCAACGCCTCCAAACACGCCTCGTATGCCTAATCCAGTATGCCCAAAGTGCTCTCGGATATCGGGTTACATGATCTGATGCAAAGACGATGCACGCACTCCATTAGATCCGGTTAATAGTGACTAGTCCACTGAATCTGACCGATCGATGATGCATGCTGGTCGGACAGGCCGATCCTGATTGATTGGTCTGGTCTAAACATATCCAAAAAAACGAGTCGGACACGCTTGAATGATATCACCCCACATGAAGCCAAACTCCAGTCTTCTTGTTGCATCATAGTAGGCACTGCCGGAAGTGATTTGGTTTTTAATATTAGAGTAGCTACGTAGTTGGTACCCCGATCAGCTTAATATTTATAAACACTCGACAACATACCCGGGCCGTTGAGTTTTCAGTGCTAGCGGCGACCCGCAGCGGCTTCCTCTGCTGGTGCCGCATGAACGCTCTGCGTGCTCGCTCCATAATGGCAAATTTTTGCAAAGTGCCCATCTCCTCATTGCCCCTGCCGCCGTCAAGCCACATCGTGACGCATAACCTTACCCCAGATCCACTTACTACCCCGAGTCCAGCAGAGTTCTTCTCTGATGTCTTGCCTAACAAACCAAGTCTACAGAGGCGTGCAAGGCTACTATCCAAAGAAGCGCACTTCTCGTATGTGAATCCAATGCCACTAGAGTTTCCCTATGAAATCACACCGCCCGACCCACCTGCCGTCATCGAAGACAAGGCTGGTTACATCGAGCAATGGCTCAGTGAGCGCGAAGCTCGTCATCCATCTCCAGTTAGCAGTCAGATCCAGCCTTCATTAAACAAGTATACCTCCAAGCTCAGAGATAGGAAGAGGGAGCTTATCGGGTTGTCTGAGACATGCCTCAGAGACTGCTTGCCACATCTAGACGTTGGCGATGCCTTTGAAGTGCTGGGGAAACCAGCCCTGGCCCCTCTTATAGAAGAGGAGGTTGCTTCGACCTCTTCGCCAGAGGCTGAGGCTATCCGACAGGAATTGGTGGATGTCTTGAGCGGCCATGCCGTTCTGATGGCACCCGAGTCCAGCTCGGCGGGTCCTAGCTTTGCACCCTGGTCCGCCAGATACAGTGGCCACCAGTTTGGCGTCTGGGCTGGTCAACTTGGTGATGGTCGCGCCATTTCAATTCGTCAGTTATCTATCCCACGTCTGCTCCAGGACGTCTTAACAGGTTGTTAGATGTAACACCGCACCCCGAAGACGCTGAAACCACATACGAACTACAGCTGAAGGGTGCTGGGCGGACCCCCTTCTCCCGCACTGCGGATGGTTTAGCTGTGCTTCGCTCATCCATCCGAGAATACCTTTGCTCAGAAGGTGCGGATGTTCTTGCTGGTAGTACCGGGCTTGCACTATCCAAATCATAGCCATGCATGCACTCTCGATCCCGACTACCAGATCATTAAGTCTAATCTCCCTCCCTGACTTACCAGTCATACGAGAGCGCACAGAAACCGCCTGTATCTTCACACGCGTTGCGGAAACATTCATACGTATCGGCAATTTCGAAGCCCTCAGCCCTCCATCCAATTCTTTCTTCCTCGGCGGCGGTCAGCAAGACGCAGACTACGAGGCTTTGCGACAGTTGGGTGAGTGGGTTGCGAGGAGAGTGCTAAAGCTGGAAGGCATCAACTGGGAGGCTGGTGATGCTTGGGGTAAAGAGCTCCTGTTTGATGTTACAAGACGAAATGCACGTATGGTGGCTGCTTGGCAGGCCTATGGATTTATGCATGGTGTTATGAACACGGACAAGTGAACTTCTCTTCCCACTTCTAATTTTTAGGCGACTTACTATTTGGTTTCAGTATATCAATCCTTGGGCTGACGATAGATTACGGGCCATATGCATTCATGGACGTCTTCGATTCTTATCATATCTGCAATCATAGTGACGGAGAAGGTCGCTATGCATACAAGGTGGGTCAAACACTATTCACGCTCGCTCGTACGCTGACGCCCAACCCAGTATCAACCAAACATGATGTTGGTCTTTTAAGTGACAACTGTTTTCCGACATTCTAACAACGCACTTGCAGCGTCTACGCTTGTCGTGCTCTCCTCGACGCACTCTCCCCACTCATCGGCGCAGAAGCCGCACAAGGCAACAAAGCAGTCCAACCCGGCTGGGCATCTTCAGCCACACCTGAAACACTCGTCTCATGGCGCACAGCCGGCAAAGACCTTTCTAAAGTAGAAATGGAACAGATCATCGAAGAAACCTGTGCCATAGAATACGGAAACTTGATGCGCAAGCGCCTGGGGCTCCGTCGTCAGGAGAAAATGGACCAGCGGGAGATCGTGCAACCACTTTTGGACATGATGGAGGCGCAGCAGTTAGACTTCCATGGAACGTTTAGACGGCTTGCGTTTTTCCACACTGGGATGATGAAGGAAGATAATAGTGATAGATTGGAGGCATTCATCAAGGGGATCTTGAGCGGGACGCCTGATCGGGATCGTATGGATCATGGGAAGGTTACTGAAGAATGGATGGCTTGGTTGGACAAGTACAATGCGCGCATTGAAAGCGAGCGCCATGGAGAAGAGTGGGCTGGTGAGGCTGACTTTGACAGTGCCAGACAAGACGCCGCAAAAAGTGCGAACCCGCGTTTTGTACTCAGACAGTGGGTGCTTGAGGAGCTCATCAAGAAAGTCGAGGGTGACCATGAAAGTGGGAAACGTATCATGGCTAAAGTGATGCAGGTGAGACACCCACCATGTATATGCGGTTGATAGCAGCTCACTGTGACCTTCTAGATGGCATGCAAGCCTTTCGAACCGTGGGGAGCAGAAGGTGACGACACACCAAGCGATGATCTCCCAGCAGAGATAAGAGAGGAGAGACGTCTGTGTGGGCTAGGAGACAAGAGATTTTTAGGCTTCCAATGCAGTTGCTCAAGTTGAAGTTGATCAGAGGATATCTATTATCAACCAACAACCACACGGGTTACCGATATGAGCCCAATAACTATACGGCGATGTTCTAGCGTGAAAACAAGAACCGACTGAAGAGGAGTCCTTGTTTATATCAGTCACGGTAGTCCTATTTGTTTTTGCTTCAGAGTGAAGTCCTCTGTACATCTTCCGCCTTCTTCTGTATGCATTGGGGGGAATATACTTGAGTTTATGTGATCCGAACTTGTACCAAGTACGTCCTAAGTTGTCAATCGTGGTCCACCTGCAAGATGTCATCCCTGCAGGAACTACACATGCTCGTTTAGCTTCGGAATTCGCTTGCGGCAAGTTACTCCTGCGAAGGACATCATAGGCTAGCTATTTCAGCAGTTAGAAATCATATTTCAGTCCAAGGCACCCCGAAGCACTGGCAGAAGCTTGCTAGCACCCATGCGACCAAAGAATCGGAAATCCAACTCCCAACATTAATTGCAATATTGTGCTAAAGCTTCTCACGAAGCTTGACTTGATCACCCAAGCAACGCCCATCATGCATCAGTCACGGACTTTGACGTCCTGAAGACCCAGCACAAGTAACAGCGCCGACATTTTCAAGTCTACCTCATACACAATTGAAGGTTCCTACGAGATCTAGACACAGACGGTAAAGCCAGTAACCATAAATATAACAGATCTACTACTTAGGGACAAGTGCAAGATGGATAGCAAGTAGTAATGCACAAGATGTAACACAACAGGGAAATCAAGCTAAGCGCAAAACAAACTGTTCCAACGCGAAAGGTCAAGGAGTGACAAAGTGGGAGGGTGAACGTCGATACCGGACCGTAAAGCGCCATAAAAACAGTATGAAAGTGGGATGCGCGGGGAACAAATATGAAATAATGTATACGTACTCAAGATAGCGGTATGTATTGGTGCGAAATGAAGTATGCACATATTAATAGAAGGCGAAGCGTCTTGTTTTGAAAGTGGATCATCTAAGTGGCACTTGCGTTGGAGGATATGGGAAGGCTGCCACGCTCACGGCGTCAACTTCATCACAAGACATGATTGTTGAGTTGTGAGAGTAATTCGATGATCGCATAGACGACACGCGTAGACCTGCTTCCGCTGGCATGTCTAGTGCAGCGATAAGACATTGCATAGCGCGGGAATTGTTGGAGCTGGCATCGCTATTTGAGCGAGCTTCAACTTCAAGGAAAGGTCTCGGAGTGGGAGTATTTGAGTCAGCGAAGGGGTTGGATTCGGGCGTGGTGTTAGAAAGGAGTGTGCGCTTTTGGGGTTTCTCCTGCGCGTTGAAGAACGGGTTAGTGACGCGTCGGCTAACGCCGCTCTTGACAGAAGCCGCATCCGCGAAAGGATTGCGCGAATCGCCTGCTTCTGACATCTCTGAACCATATACATCAATATGGCCAACTTCTGCACTCTCCCAGCGATGTGACCCAGACGCGGTTGCGGGTGGAGTGAACTTGGCCACGCTCATTGTAGGTGACATGTTACTAGATAGACACGAGCGCATGGAGAGGAACGAATCCCCGCCAACAGTATCGCCGTCCCATGAAATGGTTGGCACACCATCAGCTTGGGTACGGCCCATAAACCGCTGTACAGGTGGAGGTTTGGTGACAACCACGTAACCTAAATCTGCAGATTTTGATGCCATTTCCTCAGCCAAGCCAGGATGATACTTGGCAAAGTGCTGCATCGTGCCTATGGACTCGCGGTTTCCATGGTCATCAGAGGACTTTTCTCCAGAGGTTGTGCTGGGTGTACGATTGAACATCGCGCCCAACTTCTCCATCGGCCCAGATGGAGGCCTTGGCAGCCTATACTGTTGAGCCTCCTTGTCTTCATTTAGGCGGTCCCAAGGCTGTAAATGAGAGCGCCGGCGGGACAGGTTATTCGCAGCATTGCGGGACTGCGAAGCGTTCCCACGACGCTGCGGCTTTTGTCGTCTTGAACAGTAGACCGCCAAAGAGATTACCAATACGAGTAGGATGAATGCGCCGACGCAGGCACCAATAACGGTGCCCAATGATATGTCATTTCCAGAGGAACTGGGCGAGGTAGTCACAGCAGGTGCAGCTGATGACGAAGTCAGTGATGCGGACGGTGTGGAGGAGGCGAGTTGAATGCCCGTCGAGGAACCAGAATCAGGTGCCGGTGTGGTGTTTTGGATGAGAGCAGTTGCGGTCGGTAAAGTGTTAGTGTTTATCACGGATCCGGAGAGACCACCCAGCGAGCGAGGTTGGTACATGGTTGAATGGTATGGTGTTGATTACAACGGAAATGACTGGAACGACCGAAGTCAAGAAAAGAGTGTACCGCAGAGTTCCTGTACTACGGAAGGGAATGAGAGCAATGGCTGGAGGATACTATTGAGAATGAAATAATGTTGTGAACGAATAGGCTTGCTGCCGAATAGGTTAATAACACCTAGCACACAATCGAACGATGATACTTACAGTCAGTCGAGCGAGCAAAAAATTTGCACGTCGCTGCTCGTTGAGGCACCGCCTTGGTCGTTGACGCTGGCAGTGTTGAAGAACCGTAGACAACACTACAAGTTATTAAGCGCTAAGATATGGCAAGATTGATATTTTGTTTACTATGAAACGTAATGCTGCAGCCGGTCCGTGGCAGTCGGCTCTTTTATGCTGAATCATTAATGTCATGGCGATAATCAACTACAAACGGGAGAAACTGTTGACTACTCTAGCATGGCGACGAACTGCGACGAACCACACGAAACGCCCAGTTTCCGAAAATCGTTCTTTTCATAACTCCAATCACCCACGTCCCCCACTAACTCAGAACGCCAGCTTCTTCAACGCGATGTAAAAGGAGCTCGTATTCGGGGAAGAGCAGCGTCGTCATCCTTTTCGTGAATGCTAGCAGGGTGGGATTCCTTAGCACCATATCCGCCCAGTACGGGTTCCCACTCGTTGCCAGTGTATTGGCGAGGAAAGCATAGACGATAAGATCAATGCATGTCGGTTGTTCGCTGTCGTGGAAATACAAGTGGCCCGACAGCCTTGCTTCGAGAGCCTCGAAAGCCTCTTTTTGCAAAGACTGAGCTTCTGCCTGGGAGTGACGCCCTATCCCAGCGTTCCAAATTGACTTCATCAGCTTCCTCCTAAAAAACCAAGATATGATCGGCCGCACGGGCCAGGCTATACCACCAAATGTCTCTTCGGCAGTCACTGCATAGTTCTCGTCTATGTACCACCGATCTCGAACGATGGCAGAGTATAGCAGTTCTTCAATATACGCCTGCCATGCTCTCGACTCACCCTTTTGAGCAGGAGTCAAGCCGGCGGCGGCGTCCGGGTCTTTGATGAGCCCGTTCTCGATGAGATAGCGGATGATAAAATGAGAATCCGAGATAGTGACAGTTTTTTTGTCATGCTTGATATCGGCGAAGGGAACTTTGCCCTTGGGAGCTTTCATTGGGATTGTCTCGCCCACTTCGTATGATATGCCGCTAAATCTGAGGAATGTTTCTAGCTTTTGGCAGAAGCCAGACGAGCTAGGTGCATTGGGCGGCTTGGCGACACCCCAGAGTACGACATGGGGGCGTGATTCAAGTTCGGTAGACATGATCTGTAGAGATATATTGGTTTTGAGTCAGAGGCCAATCAGATTTCAGCGATGGCAAGACAAACCTATTGAAGGCGACGTTCAGACTTGTAAGTCGAGATACTCAATCTTCTAGTAGTTTTATAATATTAGTGTTGCACATAGCTTGTCTTTGTCATTAAAGAGCAAGGTTTGCTCGCCCAGGCCTGCGGGTGAATCGTGGGTGGGCGGTCCAGGCTGTGGTTGATTCACCTGCCGCACAGGTACGGGCAGTACAGTCTATTCCGAAAGTCTTGACTCATGTGTTTCAAAGTGGCGGTTCAAAAATAGTGAAAATGTTAAAAATTAATTTAAATCAGTTTCAAGCTTTGTAGGGCTCTGAATACACTAAGATATCTCGCACCTATTTCTCACTCGGACTTCCCATGGTCTACCAGAGGATCAGTCCTGACCGGAAAGAACGAGCTCTGTACCTGTATTTGGAGGAAGGATGGGAGATGATCGAGCGCTCAGCACATGCTGTTGCCCCTGAAAAAGTATAGAGCAGTGGGAGGCCAATTATGATCTACATGGATGTATTAACCCTCACATGCGCACACCAATCATAGGTGCGGTAAGCCCGCTGGCTTACCTGAGTTCCATAAATACTGTCTGCGGTACCGGGTAATCAAGCTCAAGCGTGAGCTTTATGTAAACTGTTGAGGTGACCCAGAGGTCCCACGCTTGTTCGAAGTGAGAAATGGCAGTAAGTACTAAGCAATGCTGCTCTCGGTTCACCAGCCATCCTGTTCTCTCTCTCTTCTCACCCATCATTTGTTGATATCTCTTTCAATTGGTGTATGCGCTCGTAGAATGTGTGTTCTGTTGTCTCTCGGATTTCGTGGTGCTGACTTCTCGTGTCCATCGGCGTGAATAGCCTTTCCAGACTTTTGGACGGTTGCACTTTGAATCTCATGTTTAATATTTATACCCATTGCAGTATCTTTCGGCTTGTTGCTACCCGTGGTGATCTGTTTCCGACAACTGCATCCTCAGCGGCATTGAGATAGCATGATGATCCTCTGTGGTTTCATTGCGAGGATACCTCTTATCACAGCAGTTTGCAGTGCTTGCCGGCTGCTGTTTTGATGTCTACCGCCCAATCTTTTGTTGCCCTGCCTGCTGCACTAAGAAAGACGCTACTGCAGTCGTCCTGGCTGATTTTTTCAATCAGCGCACCGAGCTTCCCTGACGGGTACTGACTTCTTGTTCGCACAGTTGTCCAATGCCTCATCGCGTATTGCCTGTATCTATGATGGGCCACTCTCATCACTGTGCATTTCTGTGACGTGTATGGTGGAAAAGTCGCCTCGGCTCTCTGCCAACCACCGTCTCTCGCCGTGTTTCTCGATCAATATGCGAAGCTTCTACTTTGGATATGCTGTGGCTAACCTTGCCTTTGTCGGAGAAGTTGTCCCATGCCCTTCGCGCTCTGAACCACCCTGACATATCCTTTTGTGGTCGTCAACAGCCTGAATGTCCGTTCTTTGATAGAAGCCTGATCTTATCGCAAGCCGTACAATGGGCTCGCTAATGGAAACGCTCTATCAAGCTGGCGCTAATATGCTGGCAAAGACTCATTGCGCCAGAAGAGACACCATCGTGACACTTTTGCCCTTTCTCGATATCTCTCAGTTCACGGATGACGAAATCGTGTGTCATATATTATGTTCCGACTTTGGGCCCACTATCATAGACTGCATCTCACACTCATTATCCTCTGCCAAAGAAATCAAGGAATCAACGTGGAAAGGTGCAACGAACCACTTTGAAATCAGGGTAATGAAATGTAAGAACGCACATTAGAGTAGTTTGTTTGGCTTGTAACTATAAAACGTATGGGGGAGAATGAACTTGCAGGCTTACTATTGCTCATGAACACCACAGAAAGACACCAAGCAAAGAAAGAAAATGGTCGGACAAGTACTCAGAGTTGGGGACTGGCGGCGAGCCGCCACTATGATTAGGTACTACGAAACGTAATGCTGCAGCCAATCCGCAGCAATCAGTTTGCTGAATCACGACAACAAGTTTTGGACTTGAAGTGTACATTAATGTCATGGCGATAATCAGTTACAAACGGGAGAAACGGTTCATTACTCCAGCATGGCGACGAACCACACGAAACGCCCAGTTTCCGAAAATTGTTCCTTTCATAACTCCAATCACCCATGTCCCCTGCTAACTCAGAACGCCAGCTTCTTCAATGCGATGCAAAAGGAGCTTGTATTCGGGGAAGAGTAGGGTCGTCATCCTTTTCGTGAATGCTAGCAGGGTGGGATTCCTTAGCACCATATCCGCCCAGTACGGGTTCCCATTCGTTGCGAGTGTATTGGCGAGGAAAGCATAGACGATAAGATCAATGCATGTCGGTTGTTCGCTGTCGTGGAAATACAAGTGGCCCGACAGCCTTGCTTCGAGAGCCTCGAAAGCCTCTTTTTGCAAAGACTGAGCTTCTGCCTGGGAATGACGCCCCATCCCAGCGTTCCATATGGACTCGATCACCCTCCTCCTAAAATACCAAGATATGATCGACCGCATGGGCCAGGCCATGCTCCCAAATATCTCCTCGGCAGTCACTGCATAGTTCTCGTCTATGTACCACCGATCTCGAACGATGGCAGAGTATAGCACCTCTTCAATATACGCCTGCCATGCTCTCGACTCGCCCTTCTGAGCAGGAGTCAAGCCGGCGACGGTATCCGGATCTTTGATGAGCCCGTTCTCGATGAGATAGCGGATGATAAAATGAGAATCCGGGATAGTGACAGTTTTCCCGTCATGTTTGATGTCGGCGAAGGGAACTTTGCCCTTGGGAGCTTTCATTGGGACCGTCTCGCCAACTTCGTATGATATGCCACTAAATCTGAGGAATGTTTCTAGCTTTTGGCAGAAGCCAGATGAGCTAGGTGCATTGGGTGGCTTGGCGACACCCCAGAGTACGACATGGGGGGGTGACTCAAGTTCGGTAGACATGATCTGCAGGGATACATTGGCTTTGAGTCAGAGGCCCATCAGATTTCAGCGATGGCGAGACAAACCTATTGAAGGCGACTGTTCAGACTTGTAAGTCGAGATGCTAATAGTTTTATAAAGTAGTGTTGCACACCAATGTGCAGAAGCACCAGGTTTAACTGCGGATTTGTTCACAATGACGCGAACGGTTTGGCATGTCAGACTGTCTTTGTCATTACTCGGAGATCCTGCGGCCGCAGTCAGTAAAGTCGGTTAACAATGTTGACAATGACAAAGGTACTACTAGCCGCCAGGCCCATGTGCATGATAGGTACCAATCTGAGATTGTACCTTGAAGCGCGTTATGTTTCACTGGAGTCTGGTTCACTGGTGGGTCGACCGGGATCACCGGTTACCTGTGCACCTTTCGAGAGGTGTGACGCCGCTGCGCCAGCCAGTGTGACATTCATCACGTGTCAGGTGCCTTGGCGGGGGCCTTAGCCTGAGGTCATCACGGCATCAGGGTCTTTTTCCGCTGGCCAGCCTGCACCTTGCACTGGCAAATTATGGACAGCGAAGCGGAACCTACAGCCTAGTAACCAGATCAACGAGTCTCGGTATGTCTCAACTACAGCCACCTTAACAGTACTGATTGAAGTACTGCCAGTCTGCCACCATAGATCAGGAGATAGCCGCGAGGCGCACGCCACGCACTACATTTCAATGGAGTCGTGTCCCTAGTTCTAGGAACTCACTATCTACAATGACCGACATGATCCTGAGAAACAAACACCGTGTAGCGACCAACATGCATGATGGAGCCCGTGTTTTCAAAGGTTTTCAAGGTGACTATCACCAAGTTTTCATCAAAGTTCCAAGACTACTATTACCTGATCAATGGTGACATTTAAGTGGTGTCATGTTCCTAGCTCTAGGATTTCACTATCTACAATGACCGACATGATCCTGAGAAACAGGCATCATGTAGTGACTAACATGCATGACGGAGCCTGTGTTTTCAAAGGTTTTCAAGGTGACTGTCACTAAGTTATCATCGAAGTTCGAAGACTATTAACTGATCAATGATGATCACACACGTCGAAGTCCGCACGATGTAAAGCTGTGAAGCATCGGGATTAAATTCTACAGGATCACAAGGTTGATCAACTCGTCAGGTATTATTATGTATCACATCCTATCACATCGGAGCATTCACTATGTGAGGGGTTTTCATTCCACAGCGACGGACATCAGCGGGCATCAAATGACAGGGGCTCCATTTAGTGATTCATCCTGAATCGTGCGATCCTCTGATATGTTGCTGTTGGTTAAATGTTGGCCACCACTGGCGGCCACCCTTTTCGGCTTCCGAGTCGCGGGTTCTCCATTACCGCAACTCCGGTGATTCACCTACTGGTCCACCGTATTGACGTCGAAGAGGACGGCAAAGCGCTGCGAATATTTTAATGCCTTGTCATTTCCCCCTCGATAAGCAGCCTTTTGGCGAGAGTTTAGGGGTGTCTCCAAGAATGGCCGTCAATCATTCATGAGGGAATCAGTCCAGGATGAACTCAATTGACTTGGATCCGAGAGTTAGGCAGATTGCTTCCGGTCTGGTCCGGTCTTCTTCATTCCACACACGCGCGTGCTGTTGCAGACATGTCATCTTCATTCGAGATACGTGGACCGTGGACCTCGGCTTTCCTAACCCGTCTGGTGACAATCAACCGCACATGGTTACAAAGGAATCTCACTCGCTCCTAGCGCTTGCCGGGCTTGATATCGTTGGTTATCGAAGGGGGAATTGCTGCGGCTGGTGAGTCGTCACATTGTCATGATACAGTCTCGCAACGCAATGCAAGTTTCGATACTGTTTCAATGGTCAGCATCTGGGTCTGCGATCCGGAATAGAAGCTACAACCTCTAGCAGCTAAACCATATTGTGAATGAATGGATATTTTATTTGGCCATCTACGCTCATATAAGTTCAGGTACGTAAGTACTACCTTTGGCTCAAGTACGACACTAAGTTATCAACTAGTAATGATTGACCAACGATAAGTAGGAGTAACTGATGAAGGTCCGGCGTTGAGTGCACAAACACATTTGTACTCTCCCCCAAATGTGATCCGCAAGCCGAATGCTATGACCCTACATGCATGACATGTGCACAAATAATAATACAAAGGAATAGGTAGATACAGTTCCAAAAGTGTATGATACTCTTACAACTTAGCTTTCAACGCCTTTCCAGCGTCTCTCACAGCATCTTTTGCAGTCTCTACAACCGACGCTTTGTTCTCAAAGTTGCCCATTATTTGTTGCATACCTTCAGCTGTGGTAGTAGGGTGTATAGCACGACCATCATCTACAAGGCGTACATCAGTCTCCTGTTCTAGAACTGATTTCGCGTAACGTACCAAAGTTGGTGAAAACATCCCATTTGGAGATGATATCTTCCGGTGTGAGCACTTTGTTGGTAGGGAACCCGTAGCCGCCAGCACGCTGCCACCGAGTCTGCGCTGCCCATCCACCAGAAATCTCAAACAATTGTCCTGTCGTCTCGGTGTTTGCTTCGCTCGTGAGGTAGCCGACGACTGGTGCAATGTAATCGGGCTGCGGGAAAGGCAAGGTGAATGGAATATCTGACTAGTGAAAAAATCAGACCTTGTATGCATCGACCATTTCTTGTGGCCAGATGGTCATCGTCATGGCAGTGCCCGCAGGAGGGAGCGATGACATTGCTCAAGATGTTGTATTTACGGCCTTCAAATCCAAGCGTTTTGGTGAAACCCATGATACCAGCCTTAGCTGACGAATACTGTATTGATGGCCATCAGCACTAGCATGAAGACACTAGAAGAAATGCCTTGCATTCGTCTGGCCGAAGTTACCATCTGCGAACAAAGGACTTATGAGAGACATGGATATACCAAAAACAAACGAAACGTACAAATACCGACTTGTGAGCAGGTCGTAACAATACGACCGTATTTCTGCTTCTGGAAAATAGGCCAAACAGCTTTTGCGCACTTCACCGAATATCAGACACGATCAATTAATTACCTGAAGATGAAAGTGATACCTTGTATGTACCACGCAAATGCACTGCCACGACAAGATCCCACTCCTGCTCGGACATGGCGGTGAATGAGCGGTCTCTCAGGACACCAGCATTCGCTACAAGAACATGTACGCCTCCAAATGCGTCCAAAGCTGTCTTGACAATGGCCTCGCCATCTTCTGCCGAGCAAACTGCAGGAACTGCTTTGCCCCCAGCTGTGAAAGCCTGCATCAAATTGGGGACATCGGTTGAAAATGACAACCTACCCGACTTGATTTCGGAGCACACAGCATGCGCTCCTTTCTCACTAACGTCGTTGACAACCACATTTGCACCAAGGCGCGCATACATGAGTGCATATGCGCGTCCAAGACCAGCACCAGCACCCGTGATAATGACAGTTTTGTTGTCGAAGCGAACCGGTGGTGCTGACTGGGGATTTGGAGGCATCGCAGAAGCAAGTTCGAGCTAGGGAACAATATAATCAGAAGATATCCAAGACAAATTCTTTCTGTCGCGTACAGTGCTATCAACATCGGACACGGACTCCGGGCTGCAAGAAGGAAGATCAATTGAACCCAGGTTTCCTACCGTAACGAAACGTACTTACTGGCTCACTTCCGAGAAATCGGTCACTCCTGACCACTTGAGTTTGACCTGCAACTGAAGTTAGTTACTGCAGGATGCATGTGTCCAGCCGACTGACAGCTGAAGGAGTAAACGTATCGTCCGTCTTCCAGACGGTGCCTTTGCTGCGTTCCCATCGAAGCTCTGTGACAAATCCAGCGCCAATCTCAAACACTCTGCCAGAAGGGTTCGGTCCATCAGGATGGCACACAGCAGCGACGAAAGGCGCCACGAATTCCGGCTGCCAAATGAGATTGATGCATGAAGGAATGACGTCCTCAAAATCCACAAACCTTCAGATTCGCGAGCATCTCCGGAGACATGATTGTCGCAGTCATAGCTGATGCAGCAACAGGCGCAATAGCGACGGCGCTGATGTTATATTTCGCACCTTCTCGTGCCAACGACTTCGTGAATCCAATTAAACTCATTTTAGCAGCACTGTAGTTCGCCTGGCCAAAGTTCCCTGTACAAAATTCTAAGATGACGCGCATACAGTCACACAGCAACTCACCGTGAATACCAGCTGCACTAGCGGTGTTAATAATGCGCCCGAACTTCTGATTCCTGAAGTGCAGCCAAGCAGCTTTCGTACACGAAAATGCACCCTTGAGATGCACAGAGATGACCTGGTCAAACTCGGCATCCGTCATGTTCTTAAACCTACCAATCCCATCAGCACTTCCAAACCACGTTACCAAGACATAACTAACCCTCTGTCCCTCAGAATACCAGCATTGTTAATGAGGATTGATACACCGCCAAAAGCACTTATAGCGCTCTGAATCACCGCAGCACCATCAGTCACAGAAGAGGTGTTTGCAATGGCGCTCCCGCCAGCTGCAATCCAACGCGACGTCACATCTCCGGGCCGGAACAAGCGAATGGACGAGCGCACCTTTCTTTATTTCATCCACAACTTTTTGTGCAGCCTCTGCATTGAAGTCATTTACAACAACGTTCGCACCGCGCGACGCGAATAGCAGCGAGTATCTGCCCCATTCATTTCGGTCATAGCCCGAGCAGGAGACGAACGGATTACTTACGCTTTCCCGAGTCCACCACCTGCACCAGTGATTACGACAGTTTGGCCTTTGAACGATAGAGACATTGTTATTGCAGTGTATGACAAGAGGAAAGTGTGAAGCGTAACAGACAGGTTACAATATTTAGCCAATCTTCAAGTGATACGTAGGTGTGTGCACACGAACTAGAATTGGCCTAGGAGCCGACGTAACAATCACGTGAATCCTGAAACATCTCGGACCGGTACTTACACTCATCAACGTGATTGATGTGACGGCGACGTGGCAAGCCGCAACCTCATGCAATGGACGAGAGAGATGTATAAATAATGATGTATATTGAGGAATGAGATTGATGAGACGCGCCCCGCGCAGCATACACGAGCAAGTATATACTGTCCACGCAGGCCAACCAAGACAAACTAAAAATTAAGAAGCCTGTTGACAAATCGAGATCACAAGGAATATATAAATCGATAGATGAACAATGCCTGCAGAAGAGCGGCGTGGAATAAATGCCGACAAACGCCAGCGGGGATAATTTTGAAGATATAGAATGCAACTGTGCAAATAACTGGTGTGAAGTGAATTGAAAAATAAGGACAATGGCAAATAAAGTGCAAAGCAAGAGAGAGAAAACAGAGCGGACGGTATGCAGCGGCATGGGATGAATGATGGCTGCTAGAGTGTGCGGGAAGGTTCATAGGCAAAACGGACATGTAAACCTATTTATGAATACGATGCGTTTCGGCGATGGGCACAGTAACGGAGTGCAAAAGTGATAAGGAAATATGAAATGAAAAATAATGAAACGATATGGAGATGCTGCAAAAATGGGATGCATGGGAGAGCAGAGCAGAGCGAGAAAGACATAATAAGAGACATGGCTGGGTGGAATGCGTAATCAGACAGTTGAGATTGCAATGATGCCAGAGTGAAACAGTATGTCAAGCACAGAATGAGATGAGATGCAGGCAGATCGGGAACCCATAAACTTTTGGACGAGAGGAATATTCAAGCCGTGACCTGGGAGTTATCTCTAGCCGCAGGGCATTAACTACGCCAGTCCTAGGCTTCGTCCACGTTCGACTTCGCCCACTCGATTGCAAACAGTGACGCCTTCAGAAACTTCTTGTTGGCGTATTTCTGGCAGACATACTGGCTCGCGAAGTTGTCTTCAAGTAGCTTCTCGCATATCCATTGGTGTCCGGGCTCGAGGTGCTCCGCGACGAAGCTTGAGTGGAACACAAACGACTCATTCTAAAAAAGGAAATCACAAACAAAAAAGTCAGTCACATGATTCACAGCCATCATAGACACGCGTTTGCATCGTGCCCATGATACAAAAACCAACAGAGGAGGCGGTACTCACCCAGTCGCCCCCCAACATCCTCCTAGCACTGTACATCCCCACTGCAGCAATGAGACTCGGCTTACACCGCAAGAATCTGTGATCTAGGAGCGTCACCTCCGTCAAGAATTTGCCGAGCGTCCTCGTTTGGATATCATAGTTATCGGCCTTGCTGATACGACGCATCCAGCTGTAGGGTGAGCAGTATTGCGAGACCTTGAAGTCGAGCGTCTGCAGCACGATGCGCTCGCCTTTGAGGATCTCCTCCTTCGTATAGCCGTTCTCGGTAATGAAGACGAACTCGTCGACGCTGGGTGCGAGGATTTCTTCGTACTTGGCGGCGATGAACATAGCAGTAACGCCGACAAGCTGAAGCTTGACTAGGGACACGACACGTCTTGTGAGGAAACGATCGACGATATTTATCGCGATCCAAAGCGTCTCCGGTAACATGTGCCAGCGCAGGTGCACTTGGAGGAGCCAGTCGACCAGTGTTTGGCGCATTGCCCAGGTGATTTCGTTCTGACCATCCATATAATCAGGATTCGGCATCACATCATCCTGGAAGTAATGGTCAGCACATCCAAGAAACAAGGGAAACAGACGTGACGCACTTCGAGGTCGTTCATGTATTTAAAAATTTCCTCCGAGTACTCCGAGACCATCGTCGTGTCGAGATAGTCAACCTCATCTTCAAACGTCTCCTGGATCTCTACGATCTCCCGATAATGTCTCATGGCACGCTCTGTATCCACGTCGGGCCATATACGGGGCGACTTCGCAACCGCAATGGATGATTTCTCCTCTTGTTCTGGAGCAACTTGTTCCTGTACACCTACCATCTCATCTACCTCCTTCTCGTTTATGATGCTGAGCTCAGGGTCCTCCTCGATATCTTCCACGTCCATGTCGTTCTCCTTCTCTTCTTCAGCTGGAATGACTACTTGTACAGCGGGTTCTTGCCGCGATGCGCGTTTGAATACGGATGTCCGTGATGCACGTGAAGTAGGGCGTTGTGCGACGCTGTCCGTGCGACCTGGCCCGAGAGGGACGCGTTGTGGACCGGTGGCAGCTGCTAGCGACGACGACCGTGTACGCTTGAGCCCCGCGTCATCTTTCACAGCATCCTTGCCTTTACCAGCAACGTCCTGAAGTCGCGTAACCTTCAGAACGTTGGGAAAGGTGAAAAATGAAGGACACGACAAACCTTGCGGTTGATCGCGGTGGTGGTGACCTCACCAAGCGCTGGGCGTTGTGGACCATTCTTTAGGCCATTTAGGACGACAGAAGCGCGAGTTGCAACTCCCTGGGCAGACGTCTGACGGGAGTGCTTGCTGGTGGCATTTTCATCTGCATTCTTGCGTGTGACGCCGATGCGACGAGTCTGAAGCTGTGCGATGGATCACCGTGATCAGCGATCAAAGTTGTAAAAAAAATCTGAGACAATAGACTACGTACGCGAGTGTTGTTGGCCATGATATCTATTGAAATACAAGGCGACTTTATTGCGAGCGGCTAGAGCAGTGGGCAGTGGAAAGATACAGAAGAGATTGTGAAGAGAAGAGAGAGAATTGCCCTACTGCAAGCTTAACCTAGGTTTAACTGTGTCGTCGCGTTGTGGTTGAGGAAGAAAGAAGTGAATTGAATGCAAATTGAAAGGACAAGTCAGCCACCAGCGAAGGGACTTGGTCGTGTTCAAAACAACCTTGTAAGTTCAAATTCAGTCCATCGCGTAGGACGCGAACCACACACGTGACTTGAAAAACAATTCAAAACAGTCGCGTCGCGCTCGTGTCGTGACGCGTGCTTTCACACCTTTGTACGTACTATACACAATAATAACACAAACGTACACATACATAACGACTTTCCATCAGACAAAGAAGAGTTCGATCTAACCCATTACACGGCTTCCGTGATATGTCAACGTGAGCAATGCAGTGCCAGCGTGGCTGTTGTCATGTGGGGAGTCACGCTGTACTTATGAACCTCTGATATTGGCAGCCTTCCAAACGCGTAGAACTCGTGTTTGGCATGTGAGATTAAGAAATCAGTCGGGGCTAAACCTACAACACAACTGTTACATTAGTATGAGCTCTGCAACCCAAACGAAAACTTACCGAACTGTACTGCGCTTCTAATTCACCGTTCACTTCTTATCTATCATGTCCGCCCACCGCTTTTGCTTCCCACTCTCCCTCCAGTCACCGCTGGAAGGAGTAGGCGCCTTCTCCGGCATGCCTAGGCCCGACCTGTTGGAAGTGGCGCTGACTTCTAATGGTTCGACCAACCCTGAGCCGTTGTTCCCTGAGCCTAAAGCCGTTCCTGGCTGCCAACCCTGCTTCATTAACAGCTGACGACCAATATTCGATTCCGGCAGTGGCTGGGGCGGTGCAGGGGTTTCGGGTATGCGGGCAGAACCAGAAGAAGCAGTGGATGGCGAATCACTTCTAGGACTGGGTGCACCTGGAGTGTCAAGCGGCGAACTGGGGAATAGTGCTCGTCTCTTTGCGGAGCGGTCCACATAGCTCGAGGGTTGGCTGGACGCCGATGGTGACCTAGCTGCATCATGACGAGATAACAACGTCCGTTTTAGCATAGTCAGCGCTCTCTTGGCATCCCTCCCCTCCGAAGGTACTGGTCCGACTTCCTCTCTTGCCCGTTTAACGCCTTTCGAAGTAGGGAAAAGCGGAATAATATTGTCGCCGCTCTCGCTTGGCGCACATCCTTCACATGACATGCGATCAGAATGGATATGCACAACAAACGTGGTGCTTCCAATTGTCAATGCGTCTTTGTGCTTTAATGCGCGTGGAAAGCTGGCTACTCGTGAGGGGGAAAGCCGGACCCCCAAATCTTCACCCACGTTCACCGTCGGACCAGAATATCCACCAGGACGCAAAAACGACCCATGTTTGGAACCCATATCCACAACTGCCCACTCTCGCCTCCCGGCGTCCCAAAACACCGTTGCGTGTAATTTGGAAACAGCCATTTCCTTCAACCTCACACGAGGAGTTCCGCTTCCAGCTGGAGCAATATCTCTCCCAAACTGCACTTCTTTGTGCTCATCCAGCACCGCAAGATGTTGGACCTTGGGAAGGACGGAGCTGGTTTGCACAAGCAAGCGAAGTAGGGACCATGGCTTGAAAGTTGATGAAAGAGATTCATTCAGGACCGTAGTAGACTGTGTGACTTCTGTATTGCCAGGCCATTCGTATGCAGGATCGTAGCCTGTTTCTGCATGAGTGTGATTTGTACCGCTCACCTCTCCATCCTCCATCTCCACGGGTCCTTGGCGTCCAGCAGTGCACTGTCACTATCTTCAGTCAGTTGGTTGGCATTCGTGAAGGTAAATTTCGTGCTTGGGAGTTGGAGGTGAAATGAGATGAATTCGAACTCCGATGTTAACATTCACTTGCTGCCATGTTCTAGGGTCATTACGCTAGTGAACTTTAGGAGACTGAGTGCACCACATCTTGTGCATTTGTCCTGGACCGGCACCGTGCATTAGCCTACCTCGCTTATTTCTTGTAACATTGCGAAAGCATGCAATCATTCACAGAGGTACGTGTGATTACTTCCGCAGTCAAAACCCCATGTTTTAATTGCATGCAGGACCACTCCAAGGCGCTCCTCGCCAAAGAATGGCTGGTCAAAGTTGACTCGCGGACTTCTACGCCTTATCTTTTTGTGTGTGCCTGCTCGAAATTTTGAGTTCCGTGTAAAATAACGTTTGCCCCGACGTGTACGGTGGTCTCACAGA
This sequence comes from Suillus subalutaceus, assembly GCF_016647625.1. Lineage (NCBI taxonomy): Eukaryota > Fungi > Basidiomycota > Agaricomycetes > Boletales > Suillaceae > Suillus > Suillus subalutaceus. The sequence continues at coordinate 113,636 of NW_024540259.1, read as the reverse complement.
AATTTTCCTACTCTTCCAGTCGATCTAACGGCTTGCATACTCGTCACTGACACCAAGACCGCGTTGGCCGAGGGTGATTCTCTTTCTAGTCACCGAGATGAATGAATAACTCACAAACCACATCCACCCAATCCACGATCATACTGTTTAAATGCACCCATGATATTGATCGATTCAATTTACGCCACTCATCAATCTGAATATTGATAGTCTTAACGAGCAATCAATTTGCCCGGCGGTGGCGCATGTGTAACAAGCTCTCCATTTCTCCTCTCCCGGATACGGATGAAGAAGAAGCTTGGCGAGACCGTCATCTAACGCTCTTAGGTTGCGCACACTCACTCGGTGGCTTTCTGGAGCTCACGTTGGAGTTAGAAAAACCTACCTTGGGGGTAACTTTATCAGCTGGTTGTCGAGATGTGATTCGCCCTGACACGTTGCTATAGGATTTGGCGCTCGAGATGGAATGCAACAACTGGAAGTGGCGGTGGGAGCCCACCTTTCTCGGACCACAAGTATCGGCCGAGATCATATCAAAACACCTCATCATGCCCCTGATAAGTGTTAATCACCTCGCGTTCTCGTCCTCCGATGTTTTGGGTGATCTCGCGCCGGAAAATCTCGAGAAGGTCCGTCTATGCTTTCGTCACTCACCTTTCCATTTGCAACAGTTTACGTTGTGCCTAGGCAACGGATAAAGTTGGACGTACTGCGAGGAGGACGGTCGACACACATATTAGGAACGCGCTATCGAGGTCACGCGTGGCGACGACCCTTCGGCGTATGACGGCCATGTTCAACTTCTTACCTGAGCTTCGTAAGTGATAATAAATGCTCGACACTACCCTGGCATGACACGGGATTTTCTCGATAGCTGCGATAATTACTGACGCGGGCACTCCGGACCTTCGCGCGCCCACAGCAGATAAAATTTCGTCGCCCAAAATAATAGCCCGATATTCAGAGCATAAACCACATGTAGGTTTCTTTGATCGAAGATCTACTCACCCTGGCCTAAGCAAAGTCTGATCCAGGATTACGACATGGAGCCTCTACAAGAGCCCACGCCACCTAAAATGCCACAGCTGGAAGATTCTGCCACCGAGTCTGAGTCTGAAGGGGCGCCAAAGCAGCGGACCGTACTCGCCTCTCCCACCCCCAGCCAACTCCCGGTCTCAGGGCAGCCCCGTTCGGCTAGCCTGTCTAAGGATGTTTCCCCGGCCCTGCCCGGCCGCAGCCGCAGTCGGACAGAAGTCCCCGTATCAGAGTCCGACTCTTCGCTCGCGCGTCCAAATAAGAAGCTCAAGCATCCTGAGGGTTCAGATAACGACGATAGCGAGGAAGAGCGCAAACGACGCGCAGCAGCAATCAAGAGCGGAGCTGCCGCTAAGCGAGGGACAAGACAGCCGCTGAAACGAGGAGGCAAGCGTTTCTAGTCCCCGTCCTCGTTTTTATTTCAGGCCACCGAGAAGCCGGACATGCCAATGGGTAGATGGTTTTCCTCGTCGGGGGCAGTCACCGTAGGACTGATTATTGGTATTTCGGATACCCTGGACATTTTATCGCTCTTATTCCGTAGTGAGTACGATTCTAATGACAAATACCTAATATGTTTCTCCAGGCCCCTCAAAGCAGCCCAAGGCCAGGCCCCTAAGGCGTGCCACTTTCTTGGGGTATATTCAATACCCTGACTTCCTTTGATGGATCGACATCATTAACCCCTTTTCTGTATAAAAGATGTGGAGCTATCTTTACAAATGAAAGGACTCCCAAGGATGCTAACTGTGCCGTAAGAATACAACGGTTACTGTACGTGAGTAGTACCTTTCGACAGATGCACACAGCTAATAGCACAGCAACTAGCAGTCAAGTGTCCGAGTGGGGATATCTTAATTAGTGGCGAAAGCAGTACGATGGCGGGTAGCAAAATAAGTGGAGGCGATGACAACCACCTCAAGAGTATGGTAGTTGTATGCTGATTGCATGCTGATGTCACCAATGGCGTCCCGTTCGATGGCCGTGTTCATCTGAACCTCCACCCTCGTACTCCTGGCAGGCGTCGCACTTTGTTTGGAATAGGTTGCGAACTCTGCGGTGATCAGAAAATTCCTGGAAGCGAGTAATATCCATAAGAAGACTGGCCAAAATCAGGAGGTGCGTGTTTTCGCACCATGTTGCACCCGCAGTTCCTGGCGGTTTTGTGCATATGTGCTGCACTTAGTTTGCAATTCGGCCGGCCACAATCGTATGTAATTCCAGTCTGGTAGATTCGGACGTAATGCTAAATGGCGCCATCGCGGTTGTCAAGAGGTCAAAGCTCGCAGAAAGCTCGGAGTAACGCACCCCACATCCTCTGTACTGATCACCGAAACTGCAAACAAAGGGACATCGGTCATTGACAAGCATGACTTTATGTGGGATTGGAACGGACCATTCCATGTTGCACATTTTGAAGTATGTGGTGGGTGACTATGGATCCTTATGGATAGAAGACGAACGCGAAATGGTAGTGAGGGATGAGTTTAACTCGGATTGACGTGGTATGCTTTTATACGCGCACAGATTGACCAATACGATTGGATACATATGGTAAGGCATCCTTCGGTGTAGCGAAAACCCATTTACGAAGTAATCGTGGGAGCGCATATCAAACCATGGTATGGTGGAAGAGAGTAGCCGGAGCTTTGTGACGGGCGCACCTGTATTGAGAGTAACTGCGTGATCTCATCTAACCATGGGATGTCACTACCGTTTAGACTCGCAGTCCTTGATAAGGGTAGTACGGAAATGGTCATAAAGGACCAGTCAGCATGAGGCCAAACTGATCGTAGATTTGGCAGAACCCTCGTGGTCAGTGTTTACTTACAAGTTGCCAAGGGTCCTCAGAACACGACGCAGCCACCATCCAGCCGTTTCACCGCTTCCGCACTTCGGAAACTTGAAAGCGCTCCTTCTTGGCCGGCTCTATTCCGCTCTTACACCAATCAGGCCAACATCATGACAATTGTACAAGTTGGCTGGCCGCTGCCGTAAACCCGCAGATCCAGAGAAGAAAATAATACCCATGATCGATCGAATCTGTGTAACATGCTCTCAACATGCATAATGTCGTCTTTAGAGCTGCTGTAGTACCCCTTTTGATCACCAACTACGAATTGATACTACGGCAGTCTCTAAGGACGTGCCATTCAGAGTCCGGTCACTTGCTGAACTCAAGCGATAAGGTTAGCAGATTATTTTACATCAAGCGCGCGCTGATAACGGCTCAATTCTTACAGTCTTGTCTGTCGCAGGGCGCATCTGCCCAAGGCAAGGCGTTCTGTGGCGGGAACGCTCGTCATAAGATTCGCTGGAAGTGCTGATTATGATATGTGTCGACTCGGGAGAGCACTTTGAATAGATTCACACTCAGACAGTCAGGCCCAGGGACCAGACTAGGATTAAAAAAGCTTTCCAGTTCAGAGTTCAATCATATTATTTGGAGGTCATCGTCGTAAAGGCCATATATAAGTTCCTCGAGTAATAATTAGCTGCACCGACACGTATACATAGTCCAAATCGAACGAAACGCGGCGTAGTGCTACCGTGTTCATAATCTTCTTAATGGAATAACATGTAGATAGTCAAGAGGAACAGGAACGAAGTATTCACGTAACATAAAATACATTCAAAGGGTCCACACAATTCGAGCATGCGTGCAGTCATCGAGGAACAGCTTAGGGCAAATTCTGGCAGACGGAAATGGTATACAAAGTTATCCTCGGACCAAGGGCCTTCGTAACCCTGCATTACTTGTAGACTGGAGAAAACGAATAGAATATGTCACACGCGGGGGTAGTTAATTTGCTCCAGGCAGTATCCTTGGAATGTACGGGGAGCCGCGAGGCGAGGCGGGGATAATCCCACTCTATAAGGCGAAGCTGGGGTGATAAAAGATCAGCGTGATGAATGCGTCCTACACTTTGCACCTTCTCACGGGTGTCAAAGGACACCGGGGTGTTCTGCACATCAGAGGGTGATGCTCACTGGCTGGCCTGTATGATCGGACAAATTGCAGTCTCGTGCCATCGATATCATGGCAGCGTCAGAACTTCGGACAGACTCAAACTGTGATAAACACCCCAAAATATCAAGTGCTTCGAGAACAGTGAATCTTCTATATCTGTGAAGAAGCTTCTGACCCATTCTGTATCTGCAGAGGTAAGTTTCCACTCCGAATTTCAGAGACATAATGGGCGAGCGCACCAGATCTAAAGCTCCTATGTAACAAGCGAGCCAGGATATTACTTCGGATATCGTAAGATACGAGAGTGTAATAGTGCGGTACAACGGTCATCATATGAAAAGAAGTTCTCAATCCCTATTGGAGAAGTCCAGTCGCGTAGGAACGAGCGTAATCATCATGACCCATACAAGCTCACCATGAGGTGAGAGAAGATGGCCGAGGGTGCGGATGAGGTATCGGCAACTTCTCATCGCTGAAGAGAGAAAGGCAAACCTTTCGCGGGAACCCATGCTCTCGTAATATAATACAAGGAAGCCTGAAAAAGGGCACGGGAGGAGCGTCATGATTATGGAGTGACATCGTCTATTGGACGCGACTGCCAATGTGGCATCATCTAGAATAAAGGAATGATAGATCTGACGTCTGGGGCAAGGGCGACCTGTAGACTCGAATCAACTAGGTATTCGTCATCTCTATTGAAGCGTGGTGAAACAGACTCGCAGATACTGAGAATCCGTTGACTTACCATTGCAATGGAAGATAAGTGCTATACATCTGCAGAACGATATACCACACGTGTTGATACCATCTGACACCTCAACGCCGAAAACGAATCTGAAGATGGCGACCCTAACGAGGGTCTTGCCGGCTTCAGCGGGGGTACCGACAAGTGATCACCACGCGACAATGGTCTTCTGGGCAATCCAGGTAGGCCGAAAGCACAGACGGAACCCGAAAATGTGGGGCCGCTAAGGTGAATGAATTAAGAAGTGATGGTCATGAACATAATTCATACAAACACATTGTCGTTGTCGAGCAGCAAAGCTTCCACCCGTGATAAGCAAATTTTGCAATGCTTCGGCTACCGGGTAGCCAGTGCCCGAGGTTCGAGATTCTTTGAGGACACAAGGACGATGACGTCCATGACACCACACTACGCCTTAGTCATTTGTGCAGAGTTGTTAGACTCCCAGATCTGTCTTCAGACAGCTCTAGGCTAGCTCTAGAGGCGCCGGTCGTAATAACAACTACTGGAATCACAAATACAAGGGGAATCCCCGCTACCCCTTTCAGTCTTATTACATCCTCGAGGAGAATAGAACTCACGCACTATTATGAACGAAAATTTCAATGCTTGGCAGTAGCCTTTGATTCCTTCGATCCGAAGTACTGACGCCTGTCGCGAAATTCGTCTTGCACCTAATCGTCAGAAGAGAAGGATAGTTGAGATGTAGTCCCGACTTCTGGTGACGCCGACGAATGTATCATCAAGAAGCATGGATACTCCTTGGGTCGAAATCGGGAGACACGGTAATGGGCGGTCCCTGTCACACTCGTTGACTTCAACTGTGTGCTAATTTGACTAATGCATGACTACCCATGTACTCAAGTATTAGGTCAAGCTACATCGCGCATGCAGCAAAAATTACCGTTGCATGATAGCCTACTGCAATGCTGGTGGGTCGGTCACCGGCAAGAAGTTAAAGCTCGAAGCCTGAAGGCTACTGCATGTAGAACGTGTCCCTGGCTGGTTGCATCCTGATGAAGGGTACTATCGATCATAGGGCAGGAGCGAAGACCCTCTCCGAACTCATGCAAGATTTGACCCTGCGAGTTTGATTAAGATGGCTGATACCTGTGCTCTGGTAAGTAACATACTGGTTGCAATATAATCCGTGCGCTTGACAAGTACATCAATTCCTGCCATTTCCGAATCGGTCCTTCGCTTTGGGCCGCTGGTATGACTGCAGCGATCGTCACGCTATGGCAGTGGTGGCGCACAAGGAGTATTGCAGTGCGGCCTAGTTCACCTGCCAGTGAATGTTTCAACATCCAACGCTGACCAGGATTTCAATCCATCGCGAGCGTATCAATCAAGTTGCATCGCAGTATCTCAACGTCTGGAGCCTGAATACGGTTAGTCACTACATCTGCATTGACACAACCGTCCGAGTCGGGCTCATATCAGGCAAGTCTAGTTGAGCCTATTAGCCTAAGTACTAGCGAAAGTCTTCTGGAATTAACGTTGTCGTGGAGTAGAATGAGTGAGATTCGAAAATGCCGACGAATGTCAGGGAAGAGAGTGGAGTGTGAGAACCCTGTGTATATTAAATTTCAAATGATGGAATTGCGAGGTTTGCTAGAACTTTGAACACATTAATGAATTAAAAACTATCGAATGACCGTCAGCGGCAGTGGTCACTTCACCAACCTTTTTCAACGTTTACTTGCTCTTTCGTGATGCTTTCGTTGACCGGCAGTTTCCCTGGCAGTTCTCACCGGATCCGAGACAACTCACAAGCATGTGATTTCATTGAAGCTCGAACCGCGTGCAAGCATCAACACCTGCACACAGACAGACGTCCTTGGAGCTTGAAGCTTAAGCTTGAACCATAACATGGCATCAAAAGACTTGAAGGTGTTTACCCGTGAAGAGGTGGCAAAGGTCCGTTCTAGAACGCGCTATGTGCGTGGAGTCTTATCTGACCTAGATACTACACAGCACAATAAGCCTGATGACTTGGTAAGAGTTCCATTTTGCTTTATATTTATGGCTGAGCATGATACCTGTCAAGTGGATTGTTGTTGATAGCAAGGTGTACAATATCACTCGTTTCAAGGATTTGCACCCAGGGGGTGCCTCAGTATTCGCAGAAGAAGATATAGGCACATTTTGTTTCCTTGGTTCTGTGTCCGAAAAACTGAATGAGGGACCCCTCAGCTGGTCAGGATGCCACCGAGGCGTTTTACGGCCTCCACCGTCATGAAGTTCTTTTGCGACCACAATATACTCGTTTACAAATAGGTTACATTGAAGGAGAGAGGAGCGTTATGTATTCTCGAGATCTTGGGAAGCTCAGTGATGTGCCATATGCAGAGCCTACCTGGCTCAGTGCTGGGTACTACAGCCCTTACTTCAAGGAGGTGAAATTCACGGCAAACCTATATGGATTTCAATGCTCATGACCATCAAAACAGAGCCATCGACGCCTACAAGCAGCGATGCGAGAGTTTGTGGATGAGGTTATCACTCCAGATGCACTGGTAAGTTCTACCAATTACTGCAAAGGTAAATTCTCATGTACATTCCTCAGCTGCATGAGGAAGACGGCAAACGGCCAAGTGCCCATGTAATCAAAGCTATGGCGTTTGTCCATTTCATTGATACATAAGCGCTTCATTCTTACGTGAATGTTCATAGAGAGCTAAACGTACATGCCATGCGCATTGGCCCGGGCAAACACTTGAAAGGCCTCACCCTTATGGGTGGTGTCGTGTCTCCTGAGGAGGTGAGGGGCTCCAGTTGAACGTGTATTCAATTTTGACACCTGTAACACTCATAGTTTGATTACTTCCACGAGGTGAGAGTGGTAGTCGACTTTATTGTCAAGATTCTAACTTTAAGTTTAGCTTGTCTGCATACAGGAAATTTCTCGCTGCGGTCAGCGTGGATATGGCGATGGTAACATATCTCCAATTTCAGATTCCGGTTATTTGGATACTGATTAGGAGATGTACAGGTCTACAAAGCGGAGCTGTCATAGGGTTACCACCAATCATGAACTTTGGATCGCCAGAACTCAAATCGAAGATCATTCCTGAAGTGCTTTCTGGCAAGAAGTTCATCTGCCTGGCGATATCTGAGGCGTTTTCGGGAAGCGATGTTTCCGGCCTGCAGACTCGTGCAACGAAGAGTTCAGACGGGAAGTATTGGATCATCAATGGCACAAAGAAGTGGATAACTAACGGGACGTGAGTGAAGTGGTTGTAGAATATTCATGTTCATATTACTGACGTGACTTGGGTCGCAGCTTTGCCGACTAGTAAGTGCAAAAATTGAAGCCGTGCTGCCTGAACTTACATTTGCGACTAGCTTCACTGTGGGGTGCAAAACGGATGTAAGTCGTGATTGACGCTATCAAAATGGAATGATTGAGTAGCCATCCTCACAGACGGGATTTACCGTCATCTTGGTGGAACGCTCGGAAGGTGTTGAGACAAAACCCATCAAAACAAGCTATTCATCATCAGCTGGTACCGCCTATGTCACATTTGAAAACGTTAAAGTCCCTATGGAAAATACCCTCGGACCCGAGGGTGGAGGAATCTTCGTCATTCTCTCGTGTGTATCATTTTCAACGAAATGAATTGAGAGACTTATATAGCTGTACAGCAATTTCAATCACGAGCGGTGGGTGATGTGCGCTTCTTCCGCTAGAGGTCAGCGACTGATCGTTGAGGAATGCCTCAAGTGTGTTCATTGATTCCTTTTTAAACATTAGCTAACTATATCACCTGCTAGATGGATCAATCAGCGCAAGGCATTTGGCAAACCCTTGTCTTCACTGGCGGTAATCAGATCGAAGATTGCGGCCATGGTCTCACGTACAGAAAGTGTTCAGAGTTGGCTTGAAAATTTAACTATGCAAATGTGCAATATGGTAGGTTTATTCCATCCTCTTGAGGTTTTAGGACTCATCGGGTGACGTGTGTTGCAGACCTACAAGGAACAGGCACAGAAGCTTGCGGGGTATAGTAGTCTTAGCTATAAGCCATGGTGGCGTTTCGCTCACACGTTATTTTCCGTAGACCGATCGGTCTGCTCAAGATGTATGCAACGAGGTGTGCCCAAGAAACGGCTACCGATGCCGTTCAGATATTCGGCGGACGGGGTATCACGAAGACCGGTATGGGTCAGTATATTGAGCATGTGAGAATTCCACTTTGTCTTATCGTGCAGCTGATCATGATGCCCACGATAGTATCATCGCACGATTCCCTTCGATGCGGTTCTCGGCGGAGGTTAGTGCCACAGTGTTGTCATGGCCGAAGGTGGTATTTCAACTGAATCATTATAGCGGAAGATGTGCTCGGTGACCTCGGAGTGAGACAGGCAATTCGACAGATGCCCAAGAATGCGCGCTTGTAATCATGACTATGTGCGCAACTTAGCTGTGCCTCGGAGGTCCTTGACCTTCTCGATTATATTTTTATTACATTGATAGGCTCGAACATCTTGTATCATCGTTGTTGACAAATAAACTATCCATCTATCCGTGTCCAAAGGCCTGATGGTTCTGCTTAATCTCCGTTGTGTTTCATCTCCGTGTCAATCTCGGCCTTTCACCTTGGTGTCGACTGTCACTTCGAATACTGGAAGTTCCTCCACATCAGGTGGTATATCACGCTGAGATAGTAAGGGTTTGAGGTCGGCCATCAAACAATATTGGCATGAATAACAGGCGTATACAAGGACGCGGAGCTGCCGTCTTTTAGCGAGGTGGTGATCGTTCATAATCCCCCAAATATCGCCCTTCAGTGTTTCCCTGCACCAAACAGCGTCCTGAGTCGCAAGGTCGAGGAGACTTTGGTGGGAAGCACGAGCCTCATCCTCATGGCCTACCTCGTGAGATGGGCATGGATGCGCGTCACTTGATCAACCTCATTAGACTACAGAGGGAGAAGAGTAATGTCAACCACCACTCGCAGGGACGCCATCGAACTTGAAGGGGCCCGCGATGTCGGCCAGAAAGGGTCTGAGGGCTCCTGCGCATTATGAGAAGAAACTCATTCATTACTGGGTCAGTGGCGAATTCCTCCGAGATACATCAACCGTTCTTGAGAATAAGCGAGCGCTCGTACTGCGTGTCATTGCTACAAGGGCGAGTGTGTTGTTTCCAGCAATTGTTGGGTAGCTACTATTTAATAGTAAGTAGAAGGTAACCTGGGCCGATCCGAGTCGGTACTTATGTAAATGGCTATACTCTTCTGTGAATGGACAAAATCTACCCTCGCAGTCACGGTCTCGTAACAGACCAATGTAAGAGACGAAAAGGAATGCCGCCCAGGTCAATGGTTGATGTTGTCGTCTCAACCTTTACCTGACCTTTCTCAAACACGACGCCGTCCCACAAACTAGTCCAAGTTTCCCGGGAGTGGCAAAAGTAGGAGATATCAATGCCTAACACTGTGTGACGAACAACGCCTTTCTCCGATGCAACTACGTGAGTGCCGCAGATTGTGGAGCCAGATTCGCAGGACAGCAAGCCTCCTAAGGCGTGAGCAAGTTCAAGTTGCTTCTCCTCGTCGAATAGGTTAAATAGCTTGGAAGCGTGGATGACACCGACGCGACCATGAAGGTCGTTTAATGACCGCAGTGTTTGAATGTCCGGCATCGCACCCTCTGGGACAGAGCTAGCTGGCCGCGAAATCGATAGAAATGCGGGGTCAAATATGTCGCCAGGTATAAATAAAATTGACTTCGAGCTCGATTTAAAGAGTTTGCATCCTAACTCGGAAAATGCTATCATTCAAGATGATTTGTTAGTGACAGAGAGAAAATATTTTGAAGGAACTAACCTTCTTCAATGTCAGAAGTGATGATATTATGGGCCGGAAATCCATCTTCAACTGCCTTCCTAACATCGGCACCAACTGCGAAAATAAGTTAGGAAGGACATGCAAGATTGTTGTTTACTTACGACAAGAACCGACATCGAGTAATATTGCTCCTTCAGAACCACGCTTCAAAATGTGGTCGTAAATATGTAGTTTAGACATGTTTGGGCTACGACGACGTCACGAAGGTGAGTGACTAACTTCTTCGCGAGTCCAGGTTACCACTTACTGCAAGAAATGAAATCCTCGAATGCAAGCATAGGGAGCTACCTACAACTCGCGATAAGTATATCCAGTCAGTCTTCGGATAAACCGCAGAGCACCTTGTATGCCTCCTTTTGCACATCAATTATATGTGTCTTCAGGGCCACTTCATCTTGAATGCCAGTCTGTCTCCTGAAGAAGGCAATCTCCTCAGAGTCTAGACAATATAATGAGTCATCCAAGGGAAACGGTGGGTTTATTGGTTTCACGAGAGGTTCGATGTCGCGAGACATGAACACGTGATGGAGGGAGAGAAAGTAAAAGATGCAATGCGTTTACCTGCCGGCCTTCTTTTATCTCTAAGTCAAATCCGTCCCTTTCATCGGTTTATAGAACTTAAGGCTATTTCAAGCAAATTACTGGGGGCTACCTATTTGGATAAAGCAAGCTGTCCTGGAATTTCTATCAGCGGGATCCATACTGACCATTTTGTAGATGAGGAAAACGATGTTAGACCTGCCAATCATGGAGCTGTATCATTGTTCCGGGCGTGAAAAGTGACTGCCCTAAAGCTTGTGTTAGTAATTTCTGTGGAACCTGTGTATTCCATCAACAAGAGGGTCGTTATTGAGGCTAATCAATAAGTACGTACAATTGGTGGGTACATGTGCACACTAAAATTAATCTGTTTCCGTGCGTCAATGTGCCAAACGTGCGCAAGGGAGTAAATGAATTTAAGAACATTCGAAAGAGGAAAGGAGCTTTTACATAAAGGCATAGCTCAGGCTATTCGTATCCGCGGCGCAAAATCGAATGTACTGTCGAGCTTCTGAGGTTGACCGCGACCTATCTATATCATTTGTGGAAGCACAACGTGCGGCAGAGACGATGAGCAGGGAGTCGAAGGTTCCGGAACGATAGATGGGTACAAAGAACTTTTGGATATGAATTTGTATGTTCCTAGAAGTTCCTGTGAAGGAGTCTGGGGTACCTGCTATACCACCGGGCTGTAGCCTAATCATGATTATGATGACCTACAATTCTTGACTAACAAATTGACCAGGCGTCTAAAATCCGGAGGGAAAGACGGGGACAAGAGGCAGGAAGAGATTATAGTATCGGCTTACTTGCAGCAGTGAATGACCCGACGTAATCTGTCTTGAATGCACATATGTATAATACCAGCCTTCAAAAAAATTAAAGCTTCAGACTCACCGTCACTGTGATCTATATCGGTAGATCTCAGGCTAGACAACCACCACCGTTACAACGTTACAGTCACGCCAATTAGACCATATATAGCAGATACTCCGGCATCACTTGCAAAATAGCACGAAGAACATTATAGAGTCATACGCGAGTGATTGAAGCGAGGGCACGACTCGGACGACAGCGCTGGTACCTATCTACGGTAGTCGTGAGTACAATTTGTGGGCTACAAGTACGTGAATACAAAGTATAGAAAGCATGGTGATGAAGGCACTACAAAGGCGGATCAACAAGCGGATCAAAACATGGTTACCTAGTCAAGGTAAAGCCAAGTAGTACCGTACAGTCTGGAGAGGTTGGTCCATAGCGATACGAGCACGTTTGGATGTTATGGGTCCTGCAGACTCCGTTTTTTTTTTCAATTTCTCTACACGAGCTTATGCCCCCCAATACGTCTTAAATTTTGACAGCTCCTGGTAGGCTTCTGTAACTTCTGATGGCATTTTAGTGATGAATGACCAGAGCAGCAACAGAATGGATCTCGATCAATGTCGGACCGAGTCCGTCACGGTCACAGAGGTGGTCGCCACACTGTAATCTGAAGTTGTTATTAGTTTCGCGTATCCCACCTGTAGCCAGCTGTGGCCACGATGGCATCATCCAATCCACTAAACTTTCGATAGGTGAGGAATTACAGTATGCGAATGTGCCACGCGTGTTAAGCTGATAGCCCCTATCCAGATGGTTGAAATTTGATTATCCCCGCTTTTCTGGCACTGTCGGGAGATGGGTTCAGGATGCCAACCAGATAGCACTATCAGAATTGGCACGAACATGACCCCAGAATGCTGAGTACCTTCTGCAAACTCGATGACTGCTAGCCCAATTTATTCAGCTCAGCACTTTGAAAAGGGAGACTCGTGTTTCTTTGACGTTAAGTTGCGCGTGCTCGAATTCATTTATACCGAGGGTAAGGTTTCAGGATAAGCAGTGATGTCTGTTCCACTTGCGTTCTGTCTTCTTACTGAAGGGCGCTTGGAAATCTGCAATGAAGGTCTCAATATATATTATGATGTAAGTACGACATGGATAAGTATAATTTGAATAAATCACCTTACCCACGAAATTTTACTAGCGCCTTGAGTAGACGACAAGGGATAGATAACTTTGCGCGTAATGGCTGGATGGATCTGTAAGGAGAATGACATTACTGGCAACGTGCGCAAATCGCCGTGAGCGTTAGTGGCGGAATCTCATGTCTATCCAATAAATTTGCCTCGAAGCAGTGGCAGAGATTTTAACGAGATGCGTTTGCCAGCTCTTCTCTGTTCCTCTTCCCATTCCTGATCTTCTAGGTACTGATCAGCCGCACGGGCTTCCAAGGTGCTGGCACCAATGCCACCAGTTTCTTTGCACTTGACGCCATACACGGCTTCTTCGTCAGGATCATCGGCCAGAGCCACGTATGCCTTCGTCACGCGCCAGTCTACCTCTTTCGTCAGCATTTGCAAACGCTTCTCGGCTTTCTCGCGGACGCGCCTTGCTCCTGCGTCCGTATCCGCATCCCGCGTAATGGAGAGTGACTTGGTAGAGGATGGCAGGACAATAAAAGTGCGGGTATGGAGTAAATGAGGGGTAGTAGAAAGGGTGCTTGGGGGTAGGTTATTCAAACGGCATAATTCCCGACCCTTCACGATGATGACATTGGTTAGTGATGGCCATAAATGCGCACAGCGTATCTTACATTAGCTCCATAGCGGAGAGCAATCCCCTGCAGTGTGTCCCTAGGATTAATGTAATATCTAGAGGGGATGTATTGCTCGTCCGTGATTGCAACATCCGCATGTCCTGCGGATACATCACTAGTCTGCGTGATGAGTATTGATTCACTGGTTAGACTGGATAATGACGAAAGCGCTAAAGGATATGCAGGCGGAGCGGGTTCGGAGATCGGGGACACCGAAGCAATCTCGTGAGCTTCGTCTTCATCATCTTCATCATCCCCCAGAATAAATATATCTTCGTCCCGCACCGTGTCATTATTCGCGGCGCGGATGTTCCGCGGGAAAGCCGAGCTAACCACGCCCACGCCGCCTAAACAAGACAAGCAGGGGTTATAGCTCCTCAGGCGAGGGCTTGAGCTGATACAAGTTGGACAGATGGGACGAGCGCAGCATTTGGTCATAAATAAGTCTGCGTCAGGTTTTGGTGGAAGACACGATGAGCAAGTCAAGCAGAGCGCGGTTGAACGCATGATTTGGTCTCAGAAATAAAGATATTAGAGTGAGGTGGCGGTCAACCTAGGGCCAGTGATCCTGAGACTCGGAGCTGTGTGCTGACTCGGAAGGTCATACATAATACTAGCACAGCCACCCCGCTATTCCTTGGTAGTGACGACGGCCTGTACTGACATCTACTGACATGGCCTCCCCACCACCGGGACAGCAAACAGAGCAGCCTCACCTCGTCTCTCTAGTTCTGCAATCCAAGAAAGCACTTAAACACGGCCAACAACTTTGTTCCAAGGCTAATAGTCTTTCAAACGCGTCCGCGCAATGTTCGTTGGACGTACTTACACTAGACGCGAAAGTTAAGTGGATCACAGAGGCCGTCCTCGAGCAGCTTAAGGTGCGTTATTATTGCCACCAATTCAACTCGATACTGGAAATTTTGCGATTCTAGCTTGCGGCGAATGTTGCTAAGAGTATCGAGCATAAGCGTGCCCAGCTGGATAAACAAGTTAAGGTGTGTGGCACTTCCCCGTGTATCGATCTGGTGACATTTCTACACAGTAATGTATATAGGCATGGGATGTTGTACGCTCGCAACGTACTGAAGCACTCGACAACATCCTCGAATCCCTAGGGGCACAGCTAGTACCACCTGCTTTTCACCAGTCTTCCTCTGGTTCTTCACTGTTCGGAAGCCAACACTCCATTGATGGCAAGAATGATAATGTAATTTTCAATGCACAACAGAGCCCTTCCGCAACTGTACGGGAGAACCCATTCGACCGTCACGGCAAGAACGCAGACCGGTCCAAGTGGAAGACGCTGCGTGACTTCGTGGATGACAGTGCTATTGAAAATGTGCTGGACACACTAGAGAGTGATAGAACAAGGCTAGACGTGAGTTTTGTTTGCATGCTCAGGAGAATACCCCACTCAATCTGCGGAAAGGATATTATGGCTTCAACGTATGACTACCCAGAAACTCTCTCGGCTGCTATATCGTCCATTCGCGACACTCTTCCATCGTCTAGTAACATGCCTTCGATAGAGGATATATTGAATGCACAGCAGCAGCCTTCAGAACTTATGGCACGCCACCTCAGTAGTCTTACTTCCCACTATGAGCAAATGGCAGATGCGTTGAAAGAAAGTGAAGCTGGAGAAATATTTGGCGAGGAGGACTTGCAAGGTATTGGAATTAACTTTTTGCGCAGTGTCTGGTCTTCAGCTTTTGACTAACGCGTTGAAGACATGAACCGTGATACTGAAGAGCTACCTTCTATCATGGCTGAGCTAGAAGAACAAGCACTCCTGATCGAAGATACTCAGTAAGCTAGCATTTTGCTTTGTGCATGATGTGGCATTCTGATGTTCCGCCTAGCCACCAGCTAGTGACAGCAAAGACAGCTGCTCAAGAGCGACTAACCACACAATCTATAACTCTCGATAACCTCGACGAGCTAGGTGAGATCATGTCTGACATGCTACAAAAGCAGCAAGATATCGAGGTAATATTTCATATCATATGCTGCGATCAGTATTTGATCCTTTGCGACAGAATGAGTGCCAAGAGCTTCTCAATGGGCTCCAGGAGCGACTTCTCATCGTTGAAGACCTTCATCACCGTTTTATCCAGTACCAAACTTCGTTCAAGAAACTCCTTGTTGAGATCGGAAGGAGACGACAGTACAAAGAAGCAGTAGAAAAGTTTATAGAAGGGATTGTTTTGGAATTAAGGGCAATGACTGAAGGTTAGCCTTATTCGTCTCTTTCTGGTCGCTTATTAGGGTGGTTGCTAAAGGAGTGATAATATTATTCAGAAGAACGTCAGGTAAGAGAAAATTTCAATGCAGAGCATGGGCGACATATCCCAGAGGACATCTGTTTGTGCATCGAGAATCCACCAACGAGATGGGAGGTTGTGCCTCGGGAAGGAGATGCGCGGGAGAATCTGCCTGAGGTAGAAAGTGATCTCCTGGAGCAGGTTAGTCATTGCGACACCCATGCTTACGATCATCACTGAACCCTTTAAAGGCAAAGGAGAAGCTGGCCGCGATAGATGTATCATCAGCCGGCACTGAGAGTGTGTAGAACGTTTCACATATTGCATACTTACGGGACGGATGGATCAGGTTGCCCTCACCTGTCCCAGTTACAGTCTAGCTACATAACAAATTGAACCTTCCTTCTAGCTCACACCCATATGGTGTTTGGTATCGGCATGATCCAGACCGTGTGTGTATCTTGAAAAAGCTAATTGATACCAGATTCGCTGTAGCGTCAAAAGTGAGTCTTTAAGAACTCAATACGGCATCTCTGACACCGCGGCCGGATAACAGAGACCTGGGTTATGCATGACATCCTGCCAGAGCTGCTTACTACCTATTGGCAGTGGCACTGACGAGAACTCAACGTGTAAATGGTACACTTTTTGCTGGAACGTGCCACGTCAGGGGCACGCACGGCATTTAAGGTCTATGCTCTTCAAATAGTGATAGTTGCTGAGTTTTAAAAGTCTAACATCCCGGAAGCCTACTGCGGTCCGGTGTTTGCTCAGTCAACTTGGCTCATTCATGCATCTACCTCATGTTTGGATCCTTTTATTATACGATCATGTAAAGATTGAAGTAAGTCAACGGACAACCATATGAGTGTCTCATAAAGTGGAATTCAAATGCGCGTATACAGACATGAAACCATAGTATATTAGGCTAGCCTAGTAAATAATAATTGAGATCCGACAAATCCAAGTACGTAGTCTGCACTTGGTTCATGATAACGACCCATCTATGGTGTGATCGCCCATTTTGTGGTGCTCGCACGACGCATCCTGTCTGAAAGTCTGTGGGATTATCTCATAAATTTACTGTCGGTAAAGTCCAAGTAGCACAATCTCTTCGTGTCAATTGCACGGTAATCTACCGCACACAAGATCTCATGGGGTAGTGAATCGATCTGCACGGCTAAACTCCCGGGTAGCGGGGGTCATACCCGACAAAAATCTGTGCCCGCTCCAACAGTATGGTTCCTTTGGCGGGTACGGGGAGCTCGTACCCTTACCCGTACCCGCGCAGAGTTTACCCGCAGGTAGTACATACAAATGATACATTAAATTAGCTATTCTACAAACAGGAAATGTAGATACTGAAAAAACACCCACCGTTCCAACATGCGCAAGCAGGTGCAGACGCGAGCGCGAACAAATGTGAACATGTGCACACGAGTGTCAGAAGCCGTGTAAATAATCACGAGCTTCCGTGGTTGAAGACGTAGTGGCGAGTGGAGGAATCGGACAACGTCGAAGCCGTCGACATTGAGAAGCTGCTGGCGTTGAACGGCACCCTCCAGTGCACCGAGTTCGCGCATCACCATGATATTCCGTAGAAATAAATATAAGGTCAGTTAGTCGAAGCCCACACTGGCAGCATGACGCGAATCAAATGTGCGTGGTATCCAATTTGAAAACGGAGCCGCACAAACACAACAGAAAGCAAAGACTCGGAACCGGAAGAACCGAAAAAAAGTGCGAGCACTCATATCTACCAATTCACTCAGCACAACGTTCAGTGCCAACTGGCAGCACCACCGTGTCGATGGCGCAGTCCAGCGTAGCGTCGTATTTGTGGTAGATCGGTTGGATGGCGATGGGGAAGAGACGGAAGTACATGAGGGAGGAGTTGGAAAATAACCTACACAATGCATGAGACCGGTGGTGGTGAGGCCCCCTATGCAAGTACGCAGGCTGGTATTTCGGGAGTAGGTAGAAATAGAGAGCCAGGAAAGCTAAGTGGAAAAGTGAGTCAGTGAACCCAGTATTAGGACTAGCGAGGGAAACTCTACTCGCCGACCAGGTATACTTGCTTTACATGGCGCTGGTGGAGGGAAGAGGCTGGGTAAGGCGCAGGCTGACCAAAATGTTGGCGTCAGTGGAGATCATGATGATCAGTCGTCTAATAGCGCGTTAGCATTCAGTTGACTGCAATGCAAACACCAAGGTACGGGTATGCCAGGGGTACGGTTGAAGCATGAGTCTCAGAATCAGGACCCGTACCCGTGAAGGTAATGCAGATCCCTAAATTTTAGTCACCGTGACAGGAAGTGTAGATTATGGGACTCAATTCTGACGAGCGTGTTCAATCATCCTCCGAGCTCAAGGCGCCAACTGGAGTGATACATATCTTGTTACAGTCCATGAGCAGATGTTTTTAAAAGGTCGAGTATATCAAAACCGAACAAAGACTATGTTTATAGCATAATTAAGAAGGAACGACTGTCTATATAGTTTGATTAGGGGAGACTATGTTTATAGTTGATTGTGATCAGGCAAATTGAAGTGAACGTGGCAATATCGCCGTTAACCGTGTAATTACATGCATGTGATTCTGATTGCAGTTTGTCTCTACTAGTAGTACTCTTCCCACCATGTCCACACTACCAGACGTCTTCACCGACCCAGAGGATTCTCAACTCGTCGCCGACGCTAAGAAAGACAAGCCCGAAGACCACGAGTTCAGCTACACCGAACGCGACGTCATTCTCTACAACATTGGCATCGGCGCAACAGCTAAAGACCTGCAATGGACTTATGAAAGCCACGAGGAGTTTGCGGCACTCCCAACGTTTGGAGTGATTCCGCAATTCGCAGCCAGTTCTGGTATTTCACTAGGCTGGCTGCCGAACTTCAATCCTGTGAGGCGCCCCTGTTAGAATTTAATGTACTCCCGGGAACTTAATCACGCGCTTCAGGCTAAGCTTCTTCATGGCGAACAGTACTTGGCTATCAAGAGCCCTATACCTACAGAGGGAAACTTTGTCAATGAAACTAGGTTTGTCCATAATCGTGCTATCTTTGTGCCAATCCCCAACTCCGCCGCGTACACAGGCTCTTGGAAGTCCTGGACAAGGGCAAGGCTGCTTCGGTCACCACCATAGTGTATACGAAGGATATAGCCACAGGCAATATCATCTTCGAAAACCAAATAACGGTCTTCATTCGAGGAGCCGGCGGCTTCGGTGGCAAGCGCTCTGGCAAAGGTATTAAAGTTTCTATCAATCGACCACTGGCGTGTTCAGGCTTATCTGAGTTTGCTGCAGATAGAGGCGCTGCAACAGCCGTAAACACACCCCCGAAGCGTCAACCTGATGCTGTGATCGAAGAGAAGACGAGTGCCTCGCAAGCTGCACTATACAGGTAAGATTCCAACATATTGCTGTATCTTCTCGCTTTTCTGACCCTAGTACATAGACTAAGTGGCGACTATAATCCTTTACACGTAAGTCGCACTGATCGTGCAAATACTCGAAGTTCGAGTAGTCTTCATCTCCAACACAGATCGATACTAGCTTCGCGGCAATTGGCCCCATTCTTCATGGTAATATCCGAATACTATGCCCGGGCTACGTATTTCAATAAATCCTAAACCTATCTTAGGTCTATGCTTTATGGGGATCGCAGGAAAACATGTTTTGCAATCTTTTGGCACCTACAAGGATATCAAAGTTCGGTGAGTGCTATCCCTATTATGCTCGAAATGCTGTGTTCTTATATCCGCAGTTTCTCCGGTGTAGTATTCCCTGGCGAGACGCTCGTTACGGAGATGTGGAAGACAGGCAGCAAAGTGATCTTCTGTACGTCCGATAGACACATTTTTTTTCAGGTGTTGAAGTCGAGCCTTCTTTCACATATGTAGCCACTAAGACGAAGGAGCGGGGAACCACAGTGCTCGCCGCAGCAGCAGTGACGCTTGCTGATACCGATATGATGGCGAAACTCTAATGTGGTACGTAAGGACGAGTTTGGTGATCGACGATACTTGAGAAAGAATAAATTGATATTGCATGTACATATATTGTTCTAGCCAAAAACTATGAGGTCCGCATGTACCGGCCAAGTAGATGTCATATGTTCGACCAAACTCCTGTTTAGACTAGAGTGGAGCAAGTCTTTGCAGCAGGGCACCACAAGTTACACATCCAGCACGGTAGAGAGAAGAACGAATGATATACATGGAAATAATGACATAATGTACGTATCAATTAAATAGTCAGAGAAAATATATACTTATCAAAACCGTGGTGAGGGAAGGATTCATGAACACTTGTTGGCTTTAAACTGTCGTTATTTGTATGTCTTGCGGTAGGCCCAAGGAAAGAACTGAAAGAAGTGGTACGGTTGTGCTGGTCATTAGTCTAGGATTTGCTTCTGAAAGGCGAGTATGTATTCTTGGTCGTAATCCATATCCGGGAGAATAGCTGGCTCAGTGTCCGGCCCATTGTCCTTTCTAACACTCGAAGATGCCCGGGGTGCCTAAGGAAGAGCTATTCAGCACCTCGGTAAATTAATTTGAGTCAACGACGTACCAGGGTAAAACCAGAATGTAACAGCCAAGATCAAGTATAAACCTGCACAGTGGTGAGCATGAACGCAGGCCAAAATACAGCTGGGACTTACACATGAGAATCATACCCTCCAACCAATTTGACTTGCCGTCCTGTACACAGTAGTTCACGGTGAGGACTAATAAAAGCATTTGTTTAATCATTGTGCCACCCTGTTGAACATTGTACACACCAGATAGGAACAGCACGATCGACTCCAACGGGTCGAAGAGGAGTGTCAGTCTTTTGCCCATAATCCAAGCAAGCGTCACCATGAACCTGCAAAAATAGGAACGGTGAAAATTAGTAACAGGAGGCACGACGAAGAGACTCACGGTATAACGAAGAGCGCAATTTGCTAGAGATCGATCAGCAATCTCAGAAAAACATACAGGTAAACAGACGCACTATACTTGACCCGACAGCAACTCCCAAGCTCAGGGTTATCTTGTCCTTGACGGACACTGTGACAGCAGTGACATGTTCCGCTGCATTACCGACTATGGGAAGCAAGATCACGGCAACAAACTCTTGACCGATGGCCCCAGATTCAGTCAAACCGCTAATAGAATCGACCAGGAACTCTGCGGTCACAGCTACCAACTGGGGCGAGAACAATTTCAAATGATTGTTGTCAGCACAGACAGTGGTACGTACCACAGTTACAGCGACCAGAAGCCCGAGGGACACAGGGACACTCATATATGGATCTACGTCAGAGTTTGCATCCTCCGTGGACGTAGACCGACGTTCCGAGTCGGTACCTTCAGCAGGCACAGCAGGATTAGATGCAGCTTCTTCGTCACCCGTCGGTAGAGTGGATTGTACATGTTTAGCATTCCTACGACGGTAGAGTCTCAACTGTAGCCATGGATTCTGACCCTCATAGCCTTTTGTCTGTTGTATGTCCGCGCCACTGTCATCATAGAGGGCTTTGTGTGAAAACAGTTGAAACACCAGATATGAACCGTAAACTAAACAAAGGTGGTTAGGTGATTACCAGCTGTACTTTGGTTGACCTACTGAAAAGGAGAATGAGGGCAACCTGGACGAGGGTGAGAGTTTGAGAACAATTTTACACATGTCAAAACAAATCAGACACGTACACCATGGCTGGTCTTTAGTATGTTGTCATCTGTCGACTCCGCATTATATGTAGGCTGGCCCTGCAATGCCATGTTGAAAGCGCCAGGCAGTAAAACAGCAATGACGCTAATGGTAAGCAGTGACGAATTCAGTTGCACAGCACCTGTCCACAAAAGTAAGAATCAAGGGTCTCATTGTAAAACTATTTCACACATACTTTGTCCGAAACCCTGTTCTGAAAAGCGCATGCCCCCGGCAAAGAAGCACATGCCCAGCACCAGGACTGGCGTGTGGTTAATTAACTTTAAACCGGAAGGCAAGAATACATACGAAGGTTGCTCAATATAGATCCCACCACTGGGGGCAACTGTAAGTCCAGGGTCGCAAGGAAGATAAGAAGACATACAGGAGGACTGGACGATTCTGAGTTCACATTTTACGAGTGCGATAATCTAGAGTGTCAACCTCAGCATCTTGCTGTGCAAGTTTACTAAGCTTAGAACGCACTGAAACGATGAGCTCGACGCTATGGAAAAAAGCACGAATAGTTAGATAATGATCGACAGAAACATATTTTAACTGACGCATTTCCCTAGAATTTTGCAGTGGTTAGATTGAAATCATGAAATAGTACATGATGCACGAACCAGTGTAGCATTAAGAAGACCTGCCAAAGTTTGGCCAACCCTTATGGAGAGTTCGTCCGTAGCGAACGCTAGGAGCTGGTAGTGGTTCAGTGTGATACAACTACAAAAAAGGGAGCTTATAATCACCTTAGCCAATGGTATGATGGCCAAGAACGTTACTGCAGCAACACGCTGTAGCATCCGGAAATTTAAAAGGTAACTTGTCAACTTACAGACAAAGATTAGACTATGTTGATTAGGGAGAGCAAAGTTAATTGCCCACTTGAAACGACGACTAGTCAGAGATGATACAAACTGATGCGAAAACGACATACAGATATGGGAATAAACACCAGCAGAACGTTGAACCCTACACAAGCAAATATTAACATAATCCATAAGCTGCGAAGGAATGTCCCCCGTACATGATGAAAGGATGATGGCGCGGATGCTTCTCCAAGTACTGGGGGCTCTGGAGATCGTTTTCTCTGGGGTTAGCATCAACGTTGCAGCCTTTCGTAAAGTCGGAAAGAATGCCATTTTTTGACGACCGATATCACTCGTGCTTTTTCTACGCCTCGGGTTGGCATGGGACAGCTCTTGCGACAGTGGAATGTTCTCCGTGGCAGTGTGCCTGCGGAATATTCTTTCTGATGAGAACCTGTCGTGATCTGATGACCCGTCCGTTTGGACAGGAAGGTCAGAGATATGGGTAGACGCTGTAGTAGATCGGGTGAGCTATATTTAATTAGCAATTCGAGTCACGCTCACTTGTCATAGAACAAGTTGCAATTGAGTTGAAAATGCTATATACTGGTCAGGTGGGGGTGGTGCTAATGATTGGTTGATGTCGTTTTGGTTGCTTTTAAATAAGCTAAGGCGTGGCACTAGCACTGTGGCCCGTGGGCTGTGACGGTGACACAGCCTCAGATCGAAGCTTCTATGTAGAATGTTTAAAGATTTCTAGATGACGGTGAAATCCTAATAGTACGTAATCAATGGGAGTCTGACGGGTGACGAGCCACAATAATTTGAAATGCCCGTCCATCAAGCACAAGTACTTCTTAGCATACGTAGGGTTGTATTGTTCACAGTGGATAGTTGGAATACACAAAATAGTACCAGTACTGCAGGGGACATACAATGTAACCGTGCAGAATGCTGTCACTGCGGCAGTGGCCGCGGCAGAGATTTACTTAAGTATTAAAATGTAAACAGTAGAAACAAAGGCAACGAGGACGTGTTAGTGCAGGTAAGTACTACATGTACTAGTGGCAACTCAGTGCAAGTAAGGGCGATCAACCGTATTGGGACCGCTGGGTTTGAATTCAGCTTATTACAGCCGCCTACATACAGTATACTTTTAACTTGGTACAGCGTCGGCATGTTCAAATGGGCGACATAATAGACTCCCTGGTCCCCAGCACATTCGCCAACGATGGCGGCCCGCCGCCTGCCATTCAAATTACTTCCTTTGGTTGTGACGGGACTTGAGCGGCTCCAGCCAATTGGCAATGCTAGTGCCAAGGCCCACGCTCCGCAGTCCGCTTCAAACATTGACTCCATGCGCCTGGTGAACAACTCCTCGATATTCAATGACACAAGGATGACATGTCATATCGAGGAGGATTCGAACTTGACGTCATTGGCCTTCGCGAGCACTGTTCTCAAGTACTTCACGCACCCATGATCATTCACTATCATAGTGCATGATCAATTGAACGTCAATCGTGGCGGTTCCCCTAATAATTATGCACGTCAAAATAAATCGGGACTGGGGCTCGAGCTCCACTCTGCTCCGCGATAGTCGATTTGGAGTACGTTGCATCAGTTGCGTCATGATCCCCAACAAGACATGATGAGCAACCATATTAACATTCAGCCCTCCCAAGGGCACTAATTAATCCTATACATGAAATGACTAGTGGGTAAATTCGCTAGTTGTGAAGAAAAATGACGCAGACATTGTTCCTAGAATCCTTTAGAATACATACAACGCAATGATTATGAAGCCGTCAACGGCAGGTAACGCAAAATGTCAACAGGATATCCGGCTATCCCTGATAAGCAAACGACACGGCACCATACAGGCCATCCTCACGTCCCAACATACCACAACCGTGTAAAACCTATAAAGCGATGATAGTCAGCGACCGTTCCCGTCGGATATGATAAGTAAGTGACTTACTTCCATCTTTCTCGCGTGCCATCCGACACCACTATTTACGTTCCCATTGGCATCTGCCAGGCGAGACATTTGAACACGGAATGGATGCGCTTTGGGAAGGTTTCGCTGGAGCCCCGTGCCAACCCAGCCGCTGGCCGTGTCGACATACCAGCCTCGACCACCTTTACTTCTGATTATTCTCCAGGATCCGGCGCCAGCGCCGAGAGCAGCAAGGGCGGGTACGGAAAGCTCAATCACCCGAAGCCGCGTGGGAGAAGGAGGTATAACAACCGTCTGCGAACGCAGAGTGGACATGTAAGGGGGCGTGCACAGCGGCCCGATAATTTGACTGTGCAAAGCCATCATCGCCTGTTGTGCCGAGCCTCGAGGTGCACCAGGTCCAACCCTGCCCCAATCTAGATCAGGGCTGGTCTGAGCAAGCGTGAGTACCTCAACATTCATAGCCTTGCTCTTTAAAAATTGAGCGATGACGTCTAAGTTGAGATCAGAAATATATGATAGACCAAGCGATCGCAGCTTTGACTGCGGCTTGCAGACATCAATGAGAAGCTCTCTAGTCACAGGTGCGCTTGAGAGGTCGAGGTACGTAAGTTCACCAGAGGTGAAACACGGCGCGGAAGATATTATTTCAGCAAGATCATCCGTAGTGAGCGGAGATGGGAATGTTAGGTCCCCATATAGTGCGAGTTCCCGGATTCGCGCTGCCGCTGGTGCACGGACGAGGAAATCCCTAATACAGGATCCAGTTAGATGAACACACCGGGCCAGCGCAAGCGAATGCAGGCGAACGGTTGAGCCCCCAAGAGCAGTAAGTAATTCCGGTGTGACTCGGGTAGCGGAAAGGTCAAGGTGAGTAAGGGAAGGGAATGCGAGGACGAAAGGCATCAGGATCTGAGGTTGAATCGATTTCACACCACGAAGTCCAAGGCGCTGAAGCCCTGGGAATGTGAGTGGCTCCTCTTGCATAAATCGAGCACGAGCACGTCTAATCTGACGTCGACTTTCATCGTCACTTCCACTAGACTGTTCATCCTCATGAAGAAGATGCGTGTTGACGAAATCTGTCAGGGCACTGACGAAAACTGCGCTGACGCAGCCAGTAAGGTCCATAGCCTGAAGGTCCTTGCAATCTCTCCTTCTTTCGCGATCCTCTTCTTCGGGATCCTCCATCACAATTCCTCGTCCACGGGTGGGCCGTCCCCCACCTCTTGAAGCAGAACCACGAAGTAAAAGTTCGTTCAGAACAGGCAACGACAGAGCACCATCCATGTACTCTGTGGCGCCGAAAGCAGTTAGGTTCGGAAGTTCCTGCATTGAATAGTTAGTCAATGGAAATATGGTAAATCGTCATGTCAAACCTTGAGAAGCGCTTCGACACGTTCGCCGGTCACGAAACGACTAGTCGCACTATCTTCCACGGAACGACGCATTCCGATGGTACGAAAATGGTTAAAGTCTAGATGGCGGACAAACCGACCAGGACGAGGATCATGAAGCCTCGGGACTACAAACGTGATACATGTCAATTATGGCAGAGTGTAGAGTAAGACAGTGAGCAACTCACCATAAACCCCAGGTTCAGTAAGATCCATGACAGTTTGAACAGCGTCATTGATTGACCTCATAATCTTCCACCGAGCAGGACTTTTACTCTTTGGCCTAAGACGTCTTGGACTCGGGTCGCGAGATACTGGAGGCGTCAACAGCTCGGGAGGAATGGAACCATCTGGGCCAGCTAAGGACTCCATAATGCTTTCCTTCCATTTCCTTGCTGCATCCTCATCAGAAGATGCGCCAGTACGCACAGCGCTAGCTAGAGCGGCGTGAGTGGCTGCTTGAATAGATTCTTTGACGGCCAAAGCAGCCTTTTCATCGTCTTCGGGATCGATTGTGATTTCGTCTAGGAGAGCGAGCCAGCTCCTGGGCAGACGAACCTCGATCTTGTGCCACAACCATGGCTTGGCAGCTTCATACCAGGCATGGTTTACCAAACAGAGACGTGAAAGGGTTTTCCGTGCCTCTGGCTCAGTCCAATTTGGCGGTGGCATAGAAGATGGTAACGCCGTTGGCGTTCCGAACTCGCCAATTGCGAGTGGATCGAGAGAACTGGCATACTCGGAAGGTGGTAAACCGGCGGCATAAATATATTCACATATAGTAAATAGCAGTTCAGGGGGGTATTGCAGCACAGCAGACATAGGAATTATAAAGAGCAAGAAATCGAGTAACGCGAAAGCCGGGATGAACGAGCTGGTCGTTGAATCGTTGAATGGAGTCACAATTGAAGAATGTAAAACACGACTTATATATATACTGCTCGGCAATCCCTGACCCCAATTATGTAATGCGGGGACCATCATTTTACGTTAGCGGCACCTTTAGAGAACGCCAGCACAGCCTGAGATTTCAAGTCATGAGTACGAAGATTGAGTAGAGTTCAACCATTCCACGACTTACGGATGTTATACTAATTTTCAAATAGTGACGAGATTTAGTAGACTCTAGAGCAGTCTTACTACCCCGCCCAGTTTTTTGCAGTGCCTCCTCGCACCGACGGATCTTCTGGTATGGAACTCCGGCTCATGTTTTACATATCATCGGCCCAAATCGGAGGAACAGACGCGACGTCACACCATCTCGTCGCAATAGGTCCCCTTCCTCAGCGCACTGGACCACGCAATAAAGCGACTTGACTACTGCCACGGATAATTTGATACGATCATTTTGTTTGCTGGTGCGGGGTTTCTAGTTGAGCCATCACTCGTCATTCACTGCATAGAACGATCGCTGTCGCCAAACATCGACATGTCTAGCTGTCACCATTGGCATCATGATGTTCGGCTGTCACCCCACAGTCCACGTATCAATCGTTGCTTCGAACGTGACTCTCATGCAATCGGACCACTTAGCATTTTGCCAGGAATCTAGTATGACGTACAATCTGACAAGTTTCCCGCAAACGAGTGCGAGGATGACGCTCGATTGGCTGGTTGTTGTGCTGGCATCAGAGCGCTGTCCTGTAACATACGCTTTTAATGCGCGCTTGGTTACCAGGTCGATATTACCATCCGTTCCCCTTCAAGCTTGGTGAGCAGGTAGGGGCTGCCAGAGGTTTAAATGCCACGTCTCAGAGATGCTCGTACATTCATGGGGTTACAGGACAGCCGTGAGTTCCGAGAGGACTCCTGATAATCGCCCTTCGACCTTTATCCACCTCCGGAGGGGGTGAAATTCGTTGCTAGGCCTTTGTAAAAATCCTAAGGGCCATTATAATGCCGCCGGATTACAAGTTTAGTCAGCGCCTTCAAAGTGCCGAGGCATCGAGATTCGAAAGTGACTGCAAATTTAGTGTTGTGGCGGGCTACGTTCAACGTAAGGCCGTCGAAGGGCCCTTAGATTCTCGTACCCCTTTGTAACGGCATGCGCCAGGTTGGCCCTTAAAATGTACTACATGGTATCGTAATGCGGGAAATTTATTTCCGACATTTAATTTCCCCTTGGCCGCTTCTAACCCGGCGGGGTCTATTTAGGAGGCCTCCCCCAGTCCACCCCTCCGAAATACAACACTTTTATGTATGTCAGAATCGTTATCGGCCGAGTGTTATGTAGTACTAGAATGTACTAGACAATTACTGGAGAGCTGTCAAAATATGTCAGAATTAGCCCAGGCTCCAGTCTAAGAATATTTATCGTTTAACTTTGGATTCAAAGAGAGGAAATTATTAAATTCGAGTAGTACCAACTCCTTTATTATTAGTACCTCGACGATTCATAGCACATCAAGCTCAAGCTTTTCGAGCGCTCAATGACATTACCCCCAGTAAACTAGCGGCAACTTTCTCGCAGCACTGCAAGTGAAGTGTTTCGCGCTCATCCCCTGCACTATATCTATGCTCATTACTCACTTCACTCGTCTCCAAAATCGTTGCGCAACAATCGAGTTCTCTTGACACGGGAGTCGGACCATGAGGATTTTAGGTTCAAGAAGCTTGTTCTTGAACTCCTGAAGATATTGGGCGCAATCAAAGCCATGAATGCTCGCTCACGACAAAGTAGAGCAACGGAGATCATGGAAGTTGACGAAGACGAGTAGTTGAATTACCATCAGCTGCTAGCATGCATTATCAGCATCGCGGAGTGAGGCCGGGCGAAATTTTCATTTTTTTCAAGGCCCGTTGTCCACCTCCAGATGGGGGGTCACGACTATGTCTCCCCAGCATCCACCTTCGGCCTAAATTAGGTCTGCCGGGGCAGTCCTTGGTAGGGATTATCAGGGGTCCTACTCGGAGCGGTGGCGAATTGTTGTACTTCAAGCTGATTGGCACGGGATTCACTGGTCTGCGTAACAATTAAATTTGCAACGTGCGCTTCCTCAAGGGAACAAACGTGGCATCAACATGAACCTTGGCATTCGTGATACATAGTCAGATCAAGGTGCGACATAGAAATCATACTGTCTCAACATCCAAATCAGTGATGCAGCTGTGGCGCTAGTGAGTATGTGTAATGGAAAAATATTAACAAAGGATACATACTGGAGACAATCACAGGGCTCAGAACAGGTAGATTGATTTTAGCTGTGCGGAAGAAGCAAATCTCAGAGGTGAAGTGCCCAAATGCGATAAGGTACGTGAGGAGAGCCATATCATAAATCCTAAAGTTGGGCCCGAGGTTCATCATTATGGCTTCGCACGAGGAGAACAACCCACGTTTTGTTGTTGATATTGTACGCAGCATATCCCCGTATGACTGCTGATGTTAATGTCCAAACTGCAAACGTTCGTGCCTGGAGTGCTGTTACTGGAAAGATAAGATCAGCGTGAGTCACATTCTGGCCTTAATGAAAGGTTACATACTTGAGGCAGACGGAACGCGAGCATAGAGCCTGCGGGTCAGCTTCAGTGTCGCAAAGTTCTGAATAGTGTTGAACACAGCCATTGTGGCGACTATGAGTTGCCATTTGGGCAAAAGGCCTTCAGTTTTGGGCAGGTCTAAGGCACAAGTTTGTAAGATTGCCATAGAACAAGAGCATGTTTTCACTCACAGTCCAGCAGCAGCATCTGAATCTGAGTGGCCATCTTAGTAGCACTAGTACGGTTGAAACTGTTAAACACGGTGCACGTGTAGCATGTATGGGCTTATGTAAGTTTCCTTTTACTGCTTTTTGTTGGAAGGTGCATGTTTTGCAGATCCTGGTTTGTGCTGTCCCCATAACGGCTCTGGTACTTTGTCCTGGACGAATGAGCCAGCGACGAAACCCATGCAAGAACCCTCCTCTTCTAAATTTCCTGGGACCTCACGCTCGAATTCACTTGCAAGCACCATTAGCAGTATTAATAGTGGTGCTAGTCTAAGTCGCCGTTCGCGGACAACAAGGAAACGAACACGGACAATAACTCCAGAGTCTAAGCCAGATGACACGCACGCAGAAGAAGACCAGGTGCTGGACATCTCAGCTGCAAATAGCGCAGAGCCATTTCCTAGTCCGGTTAGGATTGATTCTTCCGAACGTATACTGTCTCCGGTTACTACGCGATTCGAAACAACCAGAAGTCCGGTTTCGAGTCCCGTGAATTTGCAACTGCATGGTGATCTAGAACGGAGTGGAGGAACGTTCGGCGCTGTAGGAGGTGATTTGCGTGTGTCTGTGAAGCAAAAGGGACTTTCAGCCCCTGCCGAAAGTCAACCGGGTTCCCAATCGCTAGCAGGATTCACTCCAACTATTCCTGTGAGTTTAGAGCCTGTTTCCTTAGACGAGTGGAGCTCACGAGGTTCTAGATAAAGGGAAAAGGTCGCGGCAATAGAGCAATGCTGACGTCTCCTCCGTCTGCCTTCCGTCCAAATCCCACTGACAGCGACCATGCACGAAGCAGTGTCCGTGACTCCTTGCTAACGCAACAGTCATCTACGTCTTCCTCACTTTATCCTCTCACTACCTCCATTGGGACAGAGTCACCTCCTTCTCCCCTCTCGCCGACGACGCATGACCATGGCGTTATAATTCCAGCTCTCGAAATCGATGAACCAATGAGGGTGCAGGAATTCAATGCAGACGACGTCTCATACCGTCTTCAGTTGCTTGTGAAGAACAATTATTTCCTTCCTCCCGCGCACTCAAAACCACGTCCGACCGATTTTGCACCGTGCACAAACGCATCCAAAAAAGCAACCACTCCTGCATTTCTAGACTATTTTCGAGTTGGAAAATCCAAATCCAAACCTGTTAGCCCAGATTCCTTCGATGGATCTCCGATGTTGAGAGTTACATCAGATTCTACGACCGTGTCTGGTTACCTCCCACGTGGAGTACCTCAAACATTCCGATCCCCGAAGAATGTTCAGCACCTTGCACGTGTGGTCGTTGTCCGTGAGCAAATGGACGATCTTATTGCTGCTGCAAAGCAAGCGGAAATAGATTTGAAGGGTCGAGACGTTCATCCGGACCGCGATAGGGGTGTACGAAGACCAAAGGTTGATGTGTTTGATGGGATCATTGATCCCACGGAAGTAGTCGACGTGCCTCCCCCATCGGCCAACTACAATCTAGCCTTGCAAGCCTCGGCACTTCATGGACTGGGAATTGAGGACTCTGTGGGAGCAGCCGTGTTGGCCGAGCGCTTACCTCCCGCAGGTAGTCCTGGACATTCCATTAGTCTTGATCCACATGAGGATGCGTGGAGAAAGGCTTTGTTACATCAAGTTGTTGGACACTCGCTTAACAATTCAGCAGTAATGTCTGTTGTGTCGTTGTCCATTGCTCCGTCCACCCCGACAAGGTCACCGCACCATCTGCGCTCATCAGAGTCACTATATCAGCGCGCTCTCACGAACCCGCGGAAAATGCTAGACAAGAAGATTATTGAGAATCCGATGGTTGATCACCTTGAGGAACCTGAGCCACCAACAACCACCGCAGGCGCACCTTCTGGAAGAGATCTTGTTGCGCGTCTTCCGGCTCGGGAAAATGTGCGGTTATCCAGCTATATACCTCTCCGAGCAGAGACCCCGGTCCCTCATACCCCTCTTGCGCCTCCTCCTCGCCGACAACTCGGAGACATCCAGTACTCTCATTCACAATCTTATCTTCCCGCAGGTTCTACAGAGCCTCGCCGAACACTTCGCAAATCCTGTTCTTCGCCCATGCTCTCCGATTTCTATGAATTAAGGAGAACACCCATCATGACTCACCCATCGTTGCCATCATTAAGTATATCTCCTCCGTCCTCGCATCGCATGAGCAGAATGACCGCGCTAACTCGGTTTACGGATGATTCGACCGCTTTTGATGACTTTCGGTCTCGTCCTTCCTTGGCAATCTCAGTGCCAGCAACCGACAGTGGGCGTCGGCCATCGTTTTCAGAGTACTCTCAACCGTCCCCGACTGCGTCCGCCTTCAGGGATAGATTGTCAAATGGCTATTATTCCCCAAACTCCCAGTCACTTCCCGTTGATCCTTCGTCACACTCACGAGATTCCTCAATGTCGCCGCCTACCCCAATTCCTCGTCTTTCTACCATGTCCCCACCACCTAGACCTTCTTCATCGATAGCAGGCATCGCTCTGTCACCTCCGCCGCATCGTTTGGCGAACAATACCAACCAGCCCAGACCTTCACCACTCCATGAAGCATTATCGCTTAATAATTCGTCCTCAGACTTTAGCCAAGGCACCTTCCGCTCCTTTGAATCATTTTCTCCCATGCTCAGCAACAACGGTACCCAAAGTCATTTACCTCTGCCACTTCACGTCAAAATCTCCGTTGACAGCTTTGCGTCTGGGATTCACTCTGCGCCACCTCCCTCATCACCAGCCACCTTCTTTGACCACATCCAGAACCATCCGAATGCTATGGATGACTTGGACGATTCTGAGGATAGTAGAAGTGACATAGACCAGGATATGACTGTGTACCGAGACTCTGAACCCTCTCCCCGTCCATCACTTATGGATTTAGGCAATCGCTCTACTCCCAACCTTGCCAGGACTGCAGATGAGCTGCATCCTCAAGGAAGCCCAACCGAGCGGCACAAGCCTGTCAGCAACGTCCCGCAAAAAACTCCATACTTTACAAATATCAAGGCAACGCCAAATTCTCTCACCCATCTCACGCTTGCACAGCACTCACAAGAACATCTCACAGTCGATGCCTCGGCACCGCAGCGGCCGGACACACCTGGATCGGAGAATGTGCGTCGCTGGCAGAAAGAGCAGCAAGCACTGGCCGAGTCATCGAAGAGATTGGATGGGATGCTGATACAGCATATGGAGACTGAAAAGGATACGTTGAGGAGAATTGCGCTGACTGCTAAAGTATCGAAACCTTGAATTACCTTAGGACTCTTTTTGCTATCCTATTTACCTACGCCCCTTGTTTTCTTGCTGCTCTTTCATTGCTTGTATTGTACATGAGTACTTCTGATACCTGTCATCTATTTTCCTACCCAGAACTATGTGATGGAATGCATATGAGCATAATGGATCAATTTAGTCATCGCCACAAAGTTAAGCTCGGTATCAATAGCTCACGCAGTACATGCGCAGAGGGTCAGCATTCTGACTCCGCTCCTTTCAATAGACTCTACTCGCTTACGTCTACAACGTTGTTCACGACTGGCAGCATTAATGATATGGAAAAGACGAGCGAGCACCAGAAACACTCATACTCGTGGCACCAGGTGAGCCACGGTACTCTGATAATTAACGCTTCATTTGGCTTACGCTCTCATGGCCTATGTAGTCGCATGATCAGGTGAAGCCAATGGGGTAAGGGTTTGTTCCATAGTCCTGACACTTGGGCGAATTACAGGCTACAGTTTTGTTACTCGTCCCATATGAAACTTCGAGAGAAGACGTTGTTGTCAGTATCGTTGCTTTGTTTGCCACGTGTAATCTCATGTTCGCCGTGGTAGGTTGTTATTGAACGCAACTATCTACTCGCTGGGGTTAAAGGGCAACAGCCCATTGTGAAAGTAAGTCTCTCATTGACAAGACAGATCTGTAATCCTTGATCTTCAATTTTAGGGTTGTCTTTACAGCCACGTCGACGTGGCGAACTCGGCGTGGCAACTCGAACCACGCAACTCGCGTCTTTCCGCTCGGGAGCGTACCACATCGACCATATCGACAACGTCCACCCAATCTTCTTTCGCTTTCGTATCCGACCCAGAAATCTCAAGTAGCTTCGCGGCTTCTTTGGAAAGTGGCCAAGTGTCCGACGCAGAGGAGGTTGTGGCTCCGTCACCCGCATTATCATCGCCTATCTCCTCGGCTGACGAGCACACGAGCAGTTCAAGTCAACGTCACTCTATCCCTGTTATTTCTAGTCCTGCATCGCCTTCATTGCCTGTACATGCTTTATCATCATTCTCCTCCCTGGAGTCACTACACTCCAATTCAGGAAGACTTGTAACGCTTCATCTCGAGAAGGAACAGTCGATTATTTGGCCATCGCTAATCGTGAGCTTCCGCTATCAGGGTCTTATCTATGCTTGAGCTCACCGGTTACACAGCAAGGACCAATCCCCCAGGAAATTTCGCCATGCGCTCCTGTCCCTATGCTATACGATTCCAGCTTGGAGTACAAATATAACATGGACCCCACAAGTCTTGTCCTATGTGCCATAGAACTTTACGACATCAGGAAAGATAAAGAAGAAGCATTTGAGTGCTTTGTGTATGTGACGCCGGTGCTGAAAATTTATTTCATGTGTGACTGACTTCCTGTCTGACTATCTAGACGAGCGTGGCACCACGGCCACCTCCCCTCTGCTACAATGAAATTGGTGACTCACTATCTACCTATCCAAACATCATTGGACCATCTTGATGCATCTGAAGAAGGGCAACGTGGAACCGTTTCATATTATGTTCAGTCCATTGGCGGCCCGGCGGGCCTAGCCAGGCTATTCTTGGAGGCTGGTCTTCTTCATCTCGAAGGAGCAGCTTCTGTCTTCCTGTCAGCATCTTATTCCACATTGTCGTCCATTAGGATGCCGCCACAGCCACAGCCCGGAGAAGGTGGTACAGAAGCTTGGAAGCGTGATAGGGAAGCTGCAGGTCGATACTTTGAGCGTGCTCGCGCTCTGCAACCCGATCTTGACATTCCTGTCCTTCCTGATGAAGGCGTTGCCCAGCATGGCCTTGGAAGCACCCATGAACTTGAGATGCCATCTTTAGAAATTCATCCTTCTGCCTCGGAGAGTGTTTATTCTGGAGAGGATTCGCTCTACTCAGAACAAGAGATCATCCCGCGCCGAAGAAGGCAGAAGAAAGAAGAGCTTATCTTCATGGATGAGGTCAAGGGCAAGGATGACATCGATAGTGCATGGTATCTGTATGTTCCCAGCCTGGTGGGTGCCGGCACAGCATTGCTGGTCGTGGGCGTCATAGGCGCACTTAGCCTTTCATCATGGAGAAGAAACCAGGGATCTTGATATGTCTCTTCTTTTGACTCGCCGTTATCAGTGCTCTATTTGTTTTGTATGTAGAGTTTAGCTATCCTTCTAGTTTTACTATTGCTTGAATTATTCCTTCTTTGTATTAATGCTTACAAGTCGCAGCGGGAAGGCAAGATGTCTGAACAACACCTTCAGAAACACTCGTAAGTGGTGTATGAGCACTTGAGCCTCTGAACGTAGTGGTTGCGCGACATATTACATGGCTGCTCACATCACCAAAACTGCCCAGTAACATTCGCTCGTTCCTCATTCAACATTGCCGCCGGTCTTACATATGGTGTCTTCAGATCTGCAGCCTATCCGCCTCAACTGTTTGGTCTTAGGCGATGACCCTTGGTTTCACATCTTCTCGATTAAGATCGCACGGACGGAGAGTGTCGGTGACCTCAAAAGTTGATCAAGGAAGAGAAGAGGCCTGAAATCGACGCTGTCGCCGCTGACCGTCTCAAACTATGGAATGCGAGTAATCTGATGTCACAATCTGATGCTGACGTCTGATACTTTTGAAGGTCGACCTACCTGTCGACGACACCCTCGACCGCAATATGCGACGTGACATTGAGCACAAGCTACCGCTATTACCCCTGGCCGAATTGTCCGAGGTTTTCTCTAGTCTACCTGAGGAAGGACACCTGCATATCGTTGTCCAAACTCCTGATATTTTCCCTCCGCCACCGCCTAGTAAGTTGTGTTGGTCAACATTGTCACTCTGTCCTCTATATTGAATTAGCATTCTCTGTACTGTCAGCTATCCCCATGTTCAGCCTCAACTGTTTTGTCTTAGGTGATGACCCCAAGTTTCACAGCTTCCCGATCAAGATCGCACGGACGGAGAGTGTCAGTCGCCTCAAAAAGTTGATCAAGGAAGAGAAGAGGCCTGAATTCGACGCTGTCGCCGCTGACCGTCTCCAGCTATGGAATGTGAGTAATCTAATGCCTATTCTGATACTATTGATCTGATACTCGGGAAGGCCGCCAACCTCACTGTCGATGATACCCTCGAGAGCAATGTGCGACGTGACATTGAGCACAAGCTACCGCTATTACCCCTGGCCGAATTGTCTGAGGTTTTCTCTAGTCTACCTGAGGAAGGACACCTGCATGTTGTTGTCCAACGGCCACCTGCCGGTGCGTTATCATTCCTCAAGATTATGGCTGAAATAATGACCGTCTTCTAGGGATCTCTCGTAGTCTTTTGCCACTGTCATATTCAGAACGTGTGGTACAGGAAAGCCGTGAGGCATACGCTAAAAAATTTCCATTAGGCCGTCCTTCCAGTCAGGGAGTTCCTTCTGTATTCAATAAGACGTTACAGGAAAATCATTCGTTCACTATTGGTTGGGAGCGGCCCCGTCCAGCTGCTTCCACCATACCTACCACTCTACTCCATCCAATCTTTGGCCAGTTCATTGACGACTGCGAAAGTCACGAGCCGACGAAAGAAGACAATGACCTGGTCATGGCATTGTCAGAAGCCATGTGCAACTTTTTTGATGACGACGAGAAACGAGCTTCCAAGTTCCGGGAAATTCTGCAGGAGCATCGTATAGACCTGATTCCCTCGAAAATCCAACATACGAAATACGAGACCGACGGCGATATTCAGTACAGGGGCTTTCGTTATGCAATCCTTGAAGCCAAGAATGAGCTAGGGGCTACGCAGGCTGAACCTCACATGCAGGCCATTTCATGTTACATACGGTCCACCCTGCCTTTAGTGGGCACAAAGCGTGGTAGATTTCCCTGCATCCTGATTACTCTCTTTGGTAAGTTCCCAAGTATCGTGTAAGTGGTAAGTGGTGATGCGCTGATAACTACTACAGGGCCCCACATTGATTTTTCGGGCGCTGTTTGGATAGAGCGTCCGACCATACAGGTGCTTTCGGCAGCTTTACCCCTCCTTTATCATCACACCGACACCAAAATGCGTACGTCCGTCGCACGCCATGTTGGTGCACTCAGAAAAGCTCTTCGGTCCCTGAATGAATACTGCGAGACTATGGATTCAAATGCTAGTTCCCCAACTCTCAATCCAGACCTCAATCCTGTTACCGCATTTCCATTCCAGCGTTCTTATACCTGCATCGAGACGTCGTCGACCCTTCATTTCAGATACATCTACCAAATGGACAATACAAAGTTGATCTTTGCCGCCCAAACGATGAACAAGAAGATGATCTGCGCCAAGTTTGTCCGTCGCTACTCGATGGATGTACATAAGCTGTGTGCTTCTGAGGACTTCGCTCCAGCGCTGTACGGCCTTGATTACCTGCCCGGTGGGTGGTACATGGTCGTCATGGAGTTATTTGAGAACGATTACATTTGTCTGCGGGAATGTTCTGCTCCTCACTCTCATCAAGACGAAATTGCTCAGAAACTCGAATATCTTCATCAAAATGGTCTTATTCATGGAGACATTCGCGACATAAACATCATGGTGAAAAAAGACGGCAGTTCTGGAATAAAATTAGTGGATTTCGACTGGTCGGGGAAGATAGGCGAAATCCGATACCCGATGAATGTATACCGAGGGGAGCATCTCTGGAGACCTGATGGAGCAGAAGACGGACAGTTAATCATGGCTGAGCACGATGTTCAGATGCTGCGCGCTATATTCCACGGACCACATTAGGATTTTCGTAAGTGGGTCAGGTTTAGTTACACGTCGTCTACACATTGTAAGCGGGTGGAACGATTCGCAGCTGGTTTGTGATGGCAAGAGAAGAGTAATGTGCGCTCCTTGTGCGGTCGGGAGCTCGAGCACGATTTGCGTTAGCGTCAAACCTTGACATCCATTTAATGTAGTTGCATATGCAGGTCGCAGAGGCAACTGTCCTCGGTTCACTGTCCATGACGAACGGTTTGTATGGAATGCGAAGGATGCAGTGGCTTTCAAATGTATTGAGAAGTTGGAGATTGGTTGAGGAAGCGACGATGCAGCACGACCGCGCGTTTCTGACGAATCCCATTTCTACCGAGAGGTTACATACTCCAGGATGGGTTAACATTGCAAGATAGTCGAGTGTGTATTCTGGTGCGTTCAATCGAGTCTGCTCAGCTTCTTTCAGGCTGTCTGAACTAAAATAAGATTCTACATGGCTTCGTCAGTGAAATGTGTGATTGATATCACTTGCGATACTTACAAAAATCGCCTGGCAAGTTGTCTAGAATTTTGTCACTGAAAATCCATCAACATAGACGTTCAGAGGGGAAAGGAATGCACGATCAAGACAGCTTTCAGCGTCTTCGAGAATTGCTGGGAAGAGGACGTCAATGGTGTCGTCGAAGTTTGTGGTCCAACAACGCCGTGAAATGAAGCAGAGATCCCCATAGTACTGAGCAAAGAACCGTAAAAAACAGTTAAAACACAGCATCATGTGACGTTATCTCGTGCTTAATACATGTCTGGCTGTTGCCGGTAGGAAATGACTCAATGCGGCTCCGGAGATCCATGATGTAGCTGGTTAAAGTTG
Organism: Suillus subalutaceus; assembly: GCF_016647625.1. NCBI lineage: Eukaryota > Fungi > Basidiomycota > Agaricomycetes > Boletales > Suillaceae > Suillus > Suillus subalutaceus. Next base: position 75,160 of record NW_024540259.1, on the reverse strand, counting down.
ACTTCAGGAACTGGATCATCATCACCGTCATGCGGCAAGGCACTGCTTGGTCTAAAGCTGCAGGCTCTGTGCCCTCTGACCGTCTACGTCCTGTGCAGCGCCCACAACATGCCCCCCAAAAACAAAGCAAAGGAAAGGGTAAAACCCAAGAACCTTCCAAAAGCAAAGCGATCCGTAAGCTCGAATCGCTCGCCGAGGGCGTTCGCAAGTCGTCTGGTAGAGAGAAGGATCCGAAGGGCGGATGTTTCTGCCAAGGCAAGGGCTCTTCAACTGATCTGAGCTTATGACGCTGAAATTAAATCCAGCAAGAGAACATGACCTTTCCCCATACGCCCCCATATGCCGCGGTTGTGGATTGATCCTATGCACTATCAACTTGCCCTACTACGCATGCCCGCACTGTTCTGCAGTGCTCCTCTCAGACATCGCGCGTTCCTCGCTTTCTGTCCATTTTGATGAGGAGATATCCAAGCAAGTAGCAAAAGAGGAAGAGGAGAAGTTGCGAATTATCCAGCAAGCACGCGATGCGGAGGGCGCGTTCCCTGTTCTCCCTGGTTCTGCCACACCACCCGTTCTGTCGAGCACGCCTTCTCGTCCCGTGGCCCAGACGCACAAAATATTATCTCTGAACTCCAAGACGAAGAAATACACTGTCTCATCATACACGAACACCCCTGTCTCATCCCGTCCGGCATCTCGTGCTGAGTCTGAGGTTGAAGAAGAGGTTCACAGAGTCGCAGCACCTCCCCCACAAGTTGACTTTGTGAAAAGGACACCTGATCGAAATCATCCGTGGAGCAATATGCGTATGGAATTGCTTTATGTTCCCGTGAAATAACAAGCTGGTAGTCACGGTGCTGAGGAGATTGCAAGGCCCTTGTTAACTCACATATAACGGAGGGTGAATGATAGGCTGAGGTAGTGTAAAATACAGTATACCAGTGCTACTTGGTCATACAGATACAAGATACATATGGCAGAAATATCAACAGACAAACTTCGAGCCCCATTAGATACTAATAGATGTGCGCGCGAGAGCAAGGCAAAATCAAAAAGAGTACATAGTAATACATTTTATCTTGAAGATCACGGCGGCTCTTCTGGGAGTAAGCGTTCGAGTTCTTCCATATCGGATTTGAGCTGATCGAGGGCCAGCTGCTTCGTGGCCAGTTGAGCCCTGGCTACCTCCAATTCCTCTTCAAGTCGCCTGAGTTTTACAGGATGGGGGCTGGAAGGGCGTGGCAGTGGACGAGAGGATGAGATGGTAGGGGATGAATCTCTTTCAGGTGAGAAGGGGAGCGGAATCAGTAACGGGTCCATAGGAAAAGATGTCAAACCAGGATCGTTCCATGACAGAATAGCGGTGGGCTGTAGAGGTGTCGCCAGCTCCATGTTCTTTTCTACCTCTATGCCATCATCCAAATGCTGAGCATCGTATGCGTGATAAAGATTCTGGTAATTCGGTGAGCTACAGCGTCTCTCTTGCACGGACGGTGGCACATACTGGCGAATGCTGATGCATCGACAGCTTGAGAGCCTCGATTTCCTTTAGCAACTCATGTTCGCGGGACTTGGCAGAACTTCGACTATGCTGAAGTTCTTGTTCCAGATGCGAGACCTGAGAGGCCAGTCTACACCACGGTAAGGATGAGAGCACAGATGATACGATGATGCTAAGGGCCCTACCTCACACATTCCTCCTCGATAACTAGGATTTGTGGGAAATCGGGAGGATCCCCTCCATTGGACACCTGCAAAAATTATTCAGTGATATGACGTAATGATTGACGTGTCACAGACTCTGCGTTTCCTTACGGCCAGCTCAACCAGTACCTTCCTCTCTGCTTTAAAGGCATCAAGTTGGGAGATGTATGAGTTAATCTGACCATCCAGCTGCGCAATAGAGCGTTGCGATGCAGAATCAGACGAAGCTGTGGGACTATTGTAAGATGATGGCCGTGTGACTACATGCGAGTCGGCTGGCAGGGTAGATACTGTATGCAGTGTTGGTGTAAAATGGGTTTCGGTAACAGTTGTCAGAGGTTTCCTCGTGATGACTAATTGGTGCGGGTGATCGGGAGAAGCAATTCTCGGCGGTGACGAGGGGCCAACAACGGGGGTTGCATCTGCTGAAATGCGTGTAGGTGAAGCCACGGAGCCCCGCACGCGCTCAAGCTACAGCAAGCGCGTAATCAATAGGACTGTATCAGCGGTGGAAAAAATGTAACCACCCACTTTTTGTGCTAAACTCCTTATTTCAATCTCAAGAGATTTATTTCTAGTGTTGCTGTCCGCTAATGCACGGAGACAGTCTTCGTCGGTCATTGGTTTTTGAGGCAGTATTTCGCTTTCGGGGGCTCGAGAACGATCCAGCGGCGACTTATCCCCCATTTTATGGTGTCGAATGGATGCTTCTAGTACGACCTCGCGTGCAGCAACTTTAGCCTCCAGTTCAGATATACGGAGGTTGGCTTCTTCCACGACCTTGCAGTGGGCTTTGCGCTCATGGTCAAGTTCGGTGCGAAGCCTAGTTATGACAGAAACACCGTACTCCAAGATATCCTCAGAATCCCTGCAGCTTGTATCACTGGGTTTAAAACGGTTTTCAGGGAGTTGATCTGGGTGTAATTTTCGGCATTTAGTCTCGACGTCTGCGAAGCTATTGAATGGATGGACAGACGTAGATGTTCTGTTATATCCATGCGACTGCAAGGCCACATACTCCAGTCACTGGACATCTGGACTAAGAAATGCAACAATACATGAGTGAGACACGCATCCGTTTGCAGATTGCTATGCACCTTTCTGAATCAAGTCCTCAACGACATTTTTGAGATCATCCCGCTCAACTTCGAGCACCTTCGCAAAGGTTCTCCAACGTTCAATTTCATGGGACAAGGTTACCCTCTCGTGTTCCTTCGCCGCCAAGTCTATTGCATGTTGAGCCTTTAGAGAGTCGACAGTGTCAATAGTTTTGAGAAGGCGAGCCTGCGTCTCTGATGTTCGAGCAATATAGGCGTCTATCCGAGCCTCCAGGCAGATAATCTACATTAATGTATTCATCAATAATATTACCCTGACTGACTGCTATACCACTGACCTGTTCGTCCCTCTTCCGGAGAGCTTCTTTTAAGTCATCTCGCTGATCCTTGTGGCCCATATGTACCTGGATATATTATACAACAATTTATACATCCAGCCTGTCCGAGTCGTAGATCAAACTTTATTTCCGCATGTGCATGCAAGCTTTGAGGAGCGCAGGCGTGAGAAAGAATTCCCGAGCTTTCATTTTACACGGAGATCGTTAACTCTCTTTTCCCGCAGGCAACTTAGACTTTCTAGCAGGCAATTCACGGATCACCACAATGCATGTCTATGTGTGTCTACGTTTTGTCAGACGGATTCACTATTCCGAGTCAGGGAGGCCTGTGATCATGAGTCCTGACTCCAAGCTAGCCTACATATCGATCAAGAAATCCGCAGAGCGAGGCATATGATCGTGATTGATCACGAATCCACATGTCTGACTCTATGGATGTCTCGACTTATCGTGCCATACTTATAGGATCTAGACAGGGACAAGCATTACTCATACGTCGTGGTCACATCCCGAAATAGACCAGTATCCAGCCAGTCCACTGCGACCAGCGTCCCGATTGTATGCACCCACGTCATTCAACAATGGAAACCTTTGTGGATCAGAAGTCTTAGAAACGGTGCCACAGTTTCATCTGGTATATATAACCAGGCCGCCTCATGGCAGACTTCAGAACTTTACATTCTCTGAATATTGGACTCACTGTTTGTGTTGGTGCGCATTCTTTGCCTTTAGGACTGGTGACATCTTGACTTTTGATCTTCGTAGCATCGCCGTCATGTGTTACTTTGTAGTCCCCATTCGCACCTGCTTCAAGTGCCACCAAAACGAACCACTTTTCGACGAAAACGAAAGGCGGTTGTCGTATGCGAATGAAAAGAACGAGGGTACCGTAATCATCTACGTTTGAAAGAGCTTTGAAGCCATTCGACTCATCACGTTATTTCTAACAGCGAAAATCAGCATACGCAGAGCCTCCCCAAGACTGCTATTCGCGCTGGTGTATTTTCAGTAGTGAACACTCTGATACTTGCAGCTCCTGCCGGATCACTTGTAAACAAACGTCAGTGACAGTCTTTCCTGATATCCGCAGAGAGACTGATGCGTTTCATACTATGCAGACACGGCAAAACACGCGAAATTCAGGGTGGTTCACCTTCATACGTTTGCGACATCTGCGCCTCAAGCCCTCAACGGCATTGCCAATGTCACTCGCCATATGGCGTAGGCAATGGTGTACTTCGTCAACGGGAAACTGGTTGGTTTGCCGGGTTAACAAGATCTTCGGCAAAATAATATCAGGCAAATGGCGTTTCTGTATCATTGACACTTTCTACGAAATACCGAATTCATCACAAAACGTCACTTCTTCCGAATATATTGGTCATCCGCGATTGACCATTCGACATCATGATCTAGCTCTCTTGTACTGTCCTAGTGCATTAACACTGAACAGGCCTGGTCTTGGATAGTACTGTTGATGTGTTACATGACCATGGGACCTAGGTGCGCGTCATGAAATGCAGCCAAGATACAACACATGTATTTATTCATCCGATGTGATTTGAAAACTGAATCAATATGCAAATCACTGGCACCGTGTAATGTGTCTACCACTGTACTGTGAGTTGAGCATACCCACTTGCCCAACCGGATATCCCTATGAAGTGCTCATGCATGAATCGTAAACATTCTCACGATCGAAACGTGCGTTGCCGATACCCGTGCGGTTCCCTACGCCTATATTGATCAGAGGGCATTGAACAAATGTGTGTTCATTGGCTTGTTCTTCCATGAGTGACCGTATGAATAGTATGATACGTAGTACGTACGTGAAAGAGATGAAATGTGACGTATACGGTACAGAACTTATGCAGTCCTCTCTGGTTAGGTATATAATTGTAACTATATACTATGCAGTACATGTGGGGGAGTCTCCACCTGGGACCACCCCATCCTTTCTGTTAAAGTTTCTTTTACCTCGAATCAAAGGAACAGTCGCATTCATTTAATTACGATACAGTAGATGAACAAACAATTCCCCCGGAGGAATCATTATACCAGGAAGGTAGTACAAACAGTCGCGGTGCACTCGCATACGGTAGCACTGACCACAAAAAACACATGTTACCAGCTCGAATTCGGTGCGGCTGTCGCGTTTCTGTGACCTAACATCTCCTGACACTGAACACGCCAACATGTGTTCGTTTAACGACGATGTTACCAAAAACGTCTTCCCCCCCCCCCCGATGGCGGATCTTTTGGAGTGATGTTTCAAGATTGAAGTTGAAAACTTGAAACATCACTGAAAAATATCCGACCTGCCTGGCTCGAACAGGCGACCTCAAGATGAATTTATCCAGTTACAGTCTCGCGCTCTTCCAACTGAGCTAAGGTCGGTTATGTTTGGATGAACATCCACCAATCTAAGAGGCTTCAAGTGCAAACAGCGTATTGACAAGAGTGAAAATTAGCCGAAATACAAGAGGTTTATGTCAGTATCAGAATCCGCTTGAAAGTAAATATGAATATGCAGTCGTTGCTTGTCGTTAAGGGTCATGCATAGTAGAAAGTAGAGTAGAGAACGAGAGTGAAAATGATAAAAACGATGATAAGTTTCAAGAATTCAGATGCATAAGGTGGTGGCGGACGCTGCCTTTCACATGATTGTGCACCAACGAGACTTCTTTTCCCTGTCTTCCTCGACAGCGGAGGGGAGGGCAGTGGTTGGAGCAGTGGTTGGAGTGTTTTCGACTGAGGACTTATGAACGAATTCTCCAGCTGCAACGTCGAGCGATGTGCGACCTTCTTCAGGAACCTTGGGTGAAGAGGAGAACCATCCACCAGGGAAGAAACGAGAAGAGGTAGTGGACTCCAGTCTGTTGCGATTGGCTCCGTTGTTGGCGGGAATATCGATGCGGAGGGTGCTGGATTCGGTGACCTCGGCGGCGTTGAGCTCGTCGACGGCAGACAAGCTTGGCCTGAATGCACGGAGTCAGGAATAAGGAAGGAAGTGAGGGAAACATGGACTGACTTGTTGGCGATTTTCCGTGGCTCTTCGAGAACAGGGAAAATCTCTCGGGCGATTGGAGCTCCACTGGCCTCAACGTCGTCATATGTCTCGGAGAGGTCTGAAACAGTCGCGTCACCCTCGAAGCACGAGGGAGTCTCTGCCATGGTAGGCTCATCTACAGACGCTCGCGTCTCGGTGATGAGGACAGGCGGGATGGGCTCCTTGTCAGCCACAAAGGGAGGAGCGCTAGAGAGTGGACCAGGCAGATGCTCTAATTCGTCAAGCTCCTCCGCTTCTTCAACACTATCATTCGGTCCCTGCTTGGTGACAGAGTACGAAGGGGTCCACGGCGACTTTGGTCTTTCTCCAACAGGGTCATCGACGGGCGTCAGAAGCCCTGAGTCAGATTTAACCTCAGGAACATCCTCTACAACAGCCTACGGGATTTTCAGTAAATGTAAAGCTCGATACCAATACAATCTTACAGGTGGTTGGGTCTCAATGATAAATGAACCATGTTCAACAAACTCGCCGTCCTTAGCAGCTGCTTGACCGTCAAGTGCAGATGCTGGTTCAAGTCCAGTTACTGAGTAGGACGGCGTCCAGGGAGAACTACTGCACTCTCCGTCAGGGTCGGTAGCACCCAATTGCTGTTAAAAAACACTTAGCGTGGCTAATCTTCGCATAAATAAGTAGTAACCTACCGTACTCTCGTCGACGACGATGAACGATCCCTGTTCAATGTCCTCCTCAGGCACTTCCTCCACCGTAGGTGGAGTCGGTACCGAAGGTTCTGCTTGAGCGATGATACCTTGCTCCGAAGCGACATCCTGGGGAGCCGCTGAATCAGGAATATCTGACTCGTCTAGCATTGCCGAAAGCGTAGCATGTATGTCTGCAACGATTGTGGCAGAACTGATTACCTCGCCAGAAATGAGTGCTCCTGCGAAAGGAACAGATTGCTCTTCAAATCCTTCAGCTGCAACAAACTGGGCAGCACTTGGGGGAAGTTGCTCCAAGTCATCAAGTCCCTCATTAGTCTGAGCAACGTTGCCTTGTACAGTCACTGAGTAAGAAGGCGTCCAAGGTGATTTAAGGCAAGGCTCTTCCGGTTCGTCGAGCCTAACCTATCCCCGAGTTAAGTCCAAGGCAGAAAGGCAACAGGGGTAAAATTATACCTGTTCTTCTGTCAATTGTAAAACCTCAACTTGGGATTGTCCGGACACTTCCACATCAGCTGTAATCTCTGGAACGACCGCGGCTACTTCATCGATAATGATCTCGGGTGTTTGTGACTGGGTAGGAGCAGCGTCGTCATCATCGCCTTCATAGACGTTCACATGATCCTCGACGGGAACGCCTGGTCCTTGAGTGATGACGCTGTAAGAAGGGGTCCATGGTGAATTGGGACGTTCAATGTCGGTAGCAACGTTGAGAGCTGGGGATGTCGCAATCTAAAACATGTCTGAGAAAACGTGGATAGTGACAACGGATCATACACACCTCTTGCTGTTCAGTGACCTCTTCGACTACGGTGGTTTCGGGTTGCTCGACTGCTTTGGTCTCTGCATGTGTAATTGGAGGCTCCAAGTCCTTGTCGACTTCAGAATACTCCCCATTGACAGGAAATTGAGAGGTGACCACATGCAGCTCCTCTAAAATCTCGGACCCCTCTACGGGTACGGCCGTGAACTCCTCAACGATACGAGCTGTAGGGAAAGACTCCTCTACGAAGGGTTGCTCAGGCAAAGACACGGATGCCTCTGCATGTTGCGGATCCTCAATTTCTTCCTTAGTCTCTTCACTGGTAAACAAGGCGTCTTCAGTGTGCTCCAGGGCAGCGTGGACCTCTTCGAGAACAACTTCGACGACCGGCACTTCGCTTGCAGCAGGAGCGGATTCTTCAACAGCCACGGGTAGTCCAGTTACGGAAGCGTCAGACTCAACAGTTGACTCCTCGGCGACGATTGTAGTTCCCTCAGGAGATGAGGTATTGTCAATCATTGGGTCCGCGGGAGTGGCGGGGGCCGCTTCGAAAACTGGGATGGCCCCCTCCGCTTTCGAGGTGATTTCTTCGGGCGCAGCAGTGACTTCTTCTGCTGTTGGCGGTACCCCCACAGTGGAAGCGATGGTAGGCTCGTCTTCAGGCGCGGAAGGTTCCTCGGTGGTTGGACTGTCATCAAGTGCAGGCTCGTCAGAAGCCGAGGGCACTCCTGCAATGGGGAATATCTCGTTCATAGCGGGAGGGATTTGACCATCGAGAGAGACAGATGCCTCTTCGGGTGCGGAAGTTTCCTCGATGGTGAGTGACTGATCGTTGGGCACCGGCGTATCCTCGACTGCAACTAACTTATGGTCTCCCATTGGTGCTGCGGCTTCCTCATGCACAACTGGTTCGCGCGCTTCTACGTCTGAGGGCTCGAGAGGTTCCTCGACCACAAGGATATCCTCCTCGACCGATGCGACGACTGCCACTTCAGAGATCTTTTCGTCAGACACAACGACAGTGACGGACTCTTCTTCCGGCACGTAAGGTTTTTCCGTGGTCGAAGTTGCTACAAGACCAGGCCCGTCAGTATCCGAGGGCACTTCTGCAAGGAGAGCTGTCTCGTCCATAATGGGAGGAATTCGATCATCAACAGAGACAGGCTCTACTGCGTCTGTGGGAGTTTCCTCGATTGCTACAGGCTGGTCTTCATGCCCCGGATAGTCCTCGACCGCACCAGACGTATGCTCTTCTACTGATGTGGAGAGTTCTTCGACCGTTGCTGATTCAGACACATCCACTTCTGCGAGCGCAGAACGTTCCTCAACAAGGGGAGCAGATGTTTCTTCAACGGTTGAGGCATCTACCACGAACGAGATCTCTTCGATTGCTGGGGCGGCTGTTTCAGCGAATACCTCGTCGTATGGAACAAGAGGCTCCTCAATGGATGCGGCAGGCTCTTCAAGGGAGGGATCCTCGACGGAGGGAAGAGGGGCTTCGACATCGGCTGCATAGACAGAAGGCATGGCTTCTTCCAACGCCGAACCATCGTCAACGGGAGCTGCGAGCTCTTCGACAGCAGACTCAGCTTCGTCAACAACAGCCTCTTCGACCGGCGGGAATGATTCGACTGGAGCAGTTGATTCAATAGGAGTGACTTCCTCAACTAGAGTGATCTCTTCGACTGGTGCATGTTCTTCGACTGCCACAGCCTCGACTGAGGGAACCTCCTCGACTGGTGCGAACTCTCCTATAGCAACGTCGACTGGGACGACCTCTTCAGCATGTATGGTTTCTTCAACCGCCGTGGTTTTCTCAACCAGTACAGTCTCTTCAACCGCTGCGGGTTCTTCGACCGTTACAACCTCTTCAACCGCTGCAACTTCCTCCGCTGCAACTTTCTCAACTGATGCAGAGTCTCCTGTAGGAACAACGTCGATTGGAATGACCTCCACAATCTCTTCAACAGAGGACTCTTCTACATGCACCTCGGATTCCACACCAGCGGCGTCCAAAACTGGCTCCTCAAACACAGGAGTCTCCTCAGCTAGAGGCGTCTGCGGCTCATCATCATACGCGAAGTCCACCTCAGGATCCTCAACGAATGACACGTTAGAGCTGGGTGGCTCGACATCGATCTGAACAGTCTCCACTACAATAGACTGGACTGCAGGCTCTGTGAGCTCCGCATCAACTGCTGCAGGCGCTTCCGACTCGACAGCGGTAGGTTCGGTTTCTGCTGCTGCTGTTGCACAATCTGTCTCAGTGGCAGTAATGGGCTCGGGGTCAGGGACTGTGACTGGTTCTGAGTCAGCTGTAATGGAGTCGTGTGCATCAACAGACTGTGCTTCGGCAGCAACGACGGATTCGACAGGGACCTCGGGCGCCGTAGTTGGCGCGATGGCAGCTTCCTCTGATTCAGTTGACAGGACATCTGGCCCTGCCACAGCCTCAGCTGGAGCCGAAACAACCTCGGGAACAAACACTTTCACGTCCGGTTCGGTGGGACCGGCTGGCTCGTCCTCAGCATCAATAGCACCCTGCGGCTCCTTATTAGCCTCTTTTTCCGCTGTGACACGTGCATCGACCTCTGCAACAGATTCCCCCTCTGTACCTGATATCGCGGCTGGTGCAGCAGTGGCTACTGCTTCCGTCACCAACACAGTTTCTTCAGTTGGATCGGACTCGGCAACTTCTGTGCCGGGTTCCGCAGTTGTTGCAGCATCTTCAATCGGTTCCAACTCGGTAGCTTCGGGGGTGGGCCCTGAAGTTGCCGCGAGTTCCGCGTCAGGCTCATAAGCCAGACTCTCTACGACGACCTCGCACGATGTTGGTTTAATTTGTGCAGCTTCAGGCGTCGTTGGCGTGATCCCTGGTTCGGCTGTGGAATATTGTGTTTCAACCAGGGCGGATTCTGCTTCAATTAGCGCAGATTCTTGTTCGGTCGATATGTTTTCACCATCAGGAGCAGTCTCTGCTACAGAATCGATGGATGCTGACACGGTCTCAGTGACCGCAGGCTCATCTCCGGCGGACGAAGCCTCCACTTCCATTGGGCTTGCTTCTGCTTCAATCGGGTCACATGCAACTTCTGCGACAGCCCGTTCAGGTTCTGCGGCCATGGGAGATATTTCCTGCAATGACGTCAAAATGAGGGGAAATACGTCGCATTAGAAGCACGACTCACCTCTGCTTCAACAGCAGGGGGGACAACAACCTCTTCTAGTATATCAGCAATTGAGCTCATTTTGGTGCTGAGATGGGAGATGGGCGCCTCGTCCTGATAGTGAGAAGGCTCTGCAGCAGTAGTGCTCCCGACGCCATTTATGGAAGTCGTAACAAAGTCTGATAGGGACGTGTCAGGGCCGGTGCTGGCAGCGATAGGAGGCTCTCTATCATCTAAAGAGGCTTTAGAAGCTTCCACAACAATTGTGGCAACATTGAGCAAGGGTATTTCCGTGCCTGAGCTGTCAGTGATTGGGAATTGGTCCTGTAGCTGATTGTTGGAGAATGGACGCGTTAAAAACATGTCTGCGCATTTGCATACCTTGGGTATCTCTGAAATGACCGTACCGGAAAACTCAATCGCGTCCTCTTGGACGAGTTCTGCGAGACTCGCCGGCTTGTCGCATGAGGCGATTGTGAGAGTTGTAAGTTGCTCGGACTCTTCTACGAAAAAAGACTTGTGGTAGCCGTTGGCGAGAGGCTCAAAGTCATGGATAAAGGTGGTGTTATCCTTATCAAAGTCACTGGTGTGCAGGGCAGGTGCCTCTGGCCCCATATCGTCGACCAACTTACCCTGGATACAACTTGGTCACACAAGAACTATAACGCAGCAAAGAGTGGCACACACCACATTGAGAACCTCGATAGACGTCTCCACCGCGAGGGTGTCGTCAGAGGAGGCAGTTACCAAGGTATCATCGGTCTTGTCACCGGTTCCGGAAATGTCTTCAACACCTAGTGCAGACTCTCGCACACCATTTGAAGTGGCCTCGACGACCTCCCCGTCAGTCACCAACTTACTAGGTGTCTCGAAAGAATCGGGACCGTCGTGCACCTGGTGGCCATTAGATATCAGGTCGTCAGCGACGACAGCGTTGTCGGCCACAATAGACATGTTCTCGAATAATGATAGTAGGGAGTGTGCTATGGTTCTAGTGAGTGAGAGAGAGAGATTGCAAAGTTCGTTCTTGTGAGCGAACCCGACCAGTCGCAGCTGCAAAAAAATGCAAGCGACGTGCGCAAAGAAACTCAACAGAAATCCGCTATCCGCTTGAAAGTCTACGCGACTGGTCACGTGCTACCGTTCACGAGACACCCTGCACAATATTCAATCTCGATTCTGTGATTTCACAACGACCCTTTCACACCAGGAGATAGGGTTCATATTGACAAATGAAAGATGCTCTTCTATAATGCACAAAGGAGCACAAAGTAGGCAACATTGCCAACAAAAACAAGTGACTAAAATAAGAGTAATATGGAACGGAGAAAAGACAGGTGATATGTATCAAATCAACAATCCGCCGCGCGTCATGATCATGTCCGTATCATCATGTTTAGAAGAGAGCAGCACCAATGAGACCCATCACACCGGCAACACCCATTGCCGAAGAGACAGAAAGGCTACTGGCAGCGCCGGTCTTCTGAGTCGTACCAGAGGATGCAGTGGTAGTGGCAGAGGTTTTAACACCAGAAGAGGTGGCACCAGAGGCAGAAGCAGAAGATCTAAGCGAGCAGATGACTTAGAAGCCACTAAGGCGCACAGAACAATTGCGGCTTACCCAGCGGTCGGGGTAGAGGTACCACTTGCAACAGCGCTACCACTCGATGAGCCACCCTCATTTACTGCTGTGTTGACGCAGGAAGTGTCGCTGCCAGACATGATGGTGACGATGTCAGAGTATGCCGTAGTACCGGTACTGTCCTTGAGAGCGATGTTGCTGGATCCCAGTCAGCTGCACGTCTCCAAGAATTCCACGGAGTGACTCACAAGATAGTGTTGGCTTGAAGATCGACGTTCCAAGTATAGGATGTGCCCGTTTGTGTAGGGAAGGACTTGATCTGTTCGAAAATGTCTCAGGATGGCCGGTCAGCTTCAGTGTAAAAAACAATGACTTACAGGTGAGGCCATCGATTGCCCGCCTATTAAGGGTCAACAAAACAACACTTGATCAATTGCACGAGACGACATACCAGGCACAAGGGTCAAGTAGTAGGGAGGCACTCCGCCAGACCAACTAAACAAAACAGGCTCTAGAGGACACGAGCCGTGTTAGAGCATGATACCAATTGATAGGAGAGTACATACGGCACTCAACAACATCAGCCCTGCATCACGCGATGAGTACTCCCGTACGACGAGACCTAAGAGAGAACACGTACGGTGTGTTGACGGTAAGACCAAAGACGGCTGGAACGGCGGAAACGAGGGCCACGAAAACGGTTGTGAACTTCATCGTCGGTATAAGTTTGTTGAACGAGTGCGGCGCGAATAGCGAGTCGGGTGTTTTGTATCAAGAACTTCGAGAAAATAAAAGTACGAGAAGGAAATGGAATATTTCCGTTACGACGGCACTCTTAAGGCTTGGCGGAGTTTAGAGTTTGTTGCCCTGCCGACACCACGGCAGAGTCATTTTTGAACCTCCGCGAACTATCGTCTGTTCCATTTGGATTTGAACTAATGCTCTTCTTGTCAGCCGCAAACTGACTGGTACTGATGCTAACAAAACCAGCTGACACCAAACTGCATTTTCATGCAACGAAACTTGTTGAGGCTAAATATTGTTCTACAAGGCGGTGAGACTTTGTGGAACTACTAATAGTAACTGCAACGATCACGCATTAACTTCCCTTAAGTGGAGGAGGATCTTCGTCGGCAGGATACGTCTATTTCCTTTGTAACTCCGCCGGCACTTCCCATATTATCGATCGATCATTCCCGTTTGGTGTGACTGTCTGCAGGCTGTCTGCCACCCATCATGAAAGTATGAGTGGGTCATCGAGCGACTGGCAAGAACAAAAGTCTGCTATGATTGTGGAGGCGTCTGCTTGAACGTGAAAATTCTGCCGGCTACCGTGTTCTGGCCTTTTCGGTTACAATCATTTGACACCTTATTTGTTAAATATGTAGGCTTGTCAACTTGTCTTTGTGTCTGTCTCACTGAACCCCCCTTTTCTGTTATGCGTGCCTCAGTGGGTCACTCCTGCATGGTGTCTCAAGCCTTCTGTTATGGGGTGTTTTACAGTTTCGCGTCGACCTCTGTTGATATCTCTGTCCGGTGCCCAGGTCTTTCCGCTGGAATCGAAAATAAATCTTTTGTTCTGCCTCAGCATCGACATAAAACAAGAGTGCACGCAAACTACCCAGCGGCGGCATCAGAACGACATGGCTCGATCTGCCACTTTCAATTCTTCCAGCCTCGCTGATGCCTCATCAATGGCCACTCCTTCGGTCGTTGGCTCTTCTAATGCAACCAAGGATGACTTGAAATTTAAAGGTGGGGAGGTTCCATCATTTTGTGGCACCCTGTCTTTAGCTTGCGTGCCGGCCTTCTTCTGGCTTCCGGCCCCATTATGTAAACATTTTTTGTTCGGTTCTGGTCAGTGTCGAGAATCTTGGTTGGCACGTATGCTGCTATGCACCTCGGTCCTCAGGGAAAATCATTTGTTGGCAGGTTTCAGATCCACACCACCAAAGAGAGCAGATTTTTAATCTGTTCAAGTTGACTATGACCTTGAAGGATCCATCCATGGGTGAATTTCAAGGTATGGTAAAAGAAAAAAAGATTGTTGAGCAGGTTTCGAACCTGCAACTGATTTCTGTCCTTACCACTTGGCTAAGACTGGTCAAGACGTCTGCAATATGAGTGGAAAAACAACATGCATTGACAGTAGAAAGGATTAGCAGTTACTTGCCAACGCAAAATGAAATGGACTGCGTTTAGTTCAATGGACACAAAACATGCCAGGAATAAGCAAGCCGGGCGCCGTTACGATTGGATAAGTGAGACCATATGAAGCATAATTACACTTCAAACTTCGTATCACAAACAGTTCTTTTTGGGGCAAAGACAATCTTGTTATGTAACATTAAAAGAGCATGCAAGTGACAACATGCTCGACAATCACCTTGGAGCCCGCATGCATGCGTGCATGCCAGTAAAATGCCCCTCATAATCCAATCCAACTGCTTCGTCCCCCAGGATTGTGCAGCGAAGTCTGCCCAATTTTGATAACGCCCGCAGTAGACCTCGATGGTTCTTCTCCACTCTTGCGCAATTCAGAACGCTCTAAAGATGGAAATGCATCGATGGCGTCGATCACAGGACTCGGGACTGCAACATGAGTTGAAGTACATGCGAAGAAGGACCCATCTCCTGACGTATCCTCCGAGTGTTCAGGTGACGATGGAGTACTGAACACGGGCAAAAACGACTCGGCGTACCACTCGTACCATACCTGCCGCTCATTCGTAAGTCGCCAGATTGATACGTGCAGTTCTGAATTGCTAGGTAGGTAAAGAGGTTCCTGGGCGAATGAATGTCAACCAGAGCCACCAGGGAATGTCAATGAAAACACCTACTTTGAATGGGAAGAAGAGCGGGAACCAGCTCAGCATGTTCTTCGACACCCGATCTTTACTATGCGGATGAATGCTAAGACCAACATGCCCATAGAGGACGGCTTCGAAATAACCGGCAAGCCCGTGCATAACTCCAGCATGAGGAATATGGAATGACAGCTTTGCGGAGCGGACATTGTGACTATTCGTCAGGGGTAAGCCTAGACACTCGACGTAATTAGCGTCCGTCTAACCCGAAGGTCCGCTATTCAGGTTTACCTCGTTCATCAACGGTCGCATCTTTTCGCGGATGCTCAAATTCCCAGCATTGTTGAATCTTACGCCCACAGCGGCCTGATACTCCTCCGCCCTCCCCACTTAGGATGTTGACGTTTTGGAACATCACCACATATGGTGTTTCCATGCCTTTGATTTCTCTACTGATTCGCGCGTTATTGTACAACTTCGATGAAGATAGCGGAGCGAGATGGGCGCTGTACGATGATGGGATGGAGATACCATCAGCTGGAGAACGGTTAGCGAAATGAGGTGATGAGCGTAAACAATCCGCACGTTTCAAAAACCTCATTGCGCCGTCGAGACACTCCGGACTTAGCTCGTTATCGCCGAACGAACCGAGTAATTCAGTGATGAGGATGTCCACTTGCTCAGGGAGCTCCACATGCCGCATGTCGCCAAAAAACAGCTGAACAGAGTCACCCCATTCATTTTGTTTCCGGCCCTGAAGCCTATTTACAGTCAGACGTCAATGTGAAGATGATGAGAGCCAAACAGACGTCACAAAGGCATTTGGGTTCTTCTCAACTGCGTACACGTAGGCACTTCTTCCCGATCTCTTGATGGCCGTCAAACTTCGTTCGACAAGGGGGCCACGGCCTGCCCCAGCAACGCAAATCACACTGCGAAGAAGGGTTAAGCCTTGTAATACATGCCAAATTTGATTCGCACATGTGATCACTATCAGGCCAGTCCATCAACGCGTGATACACGGCCTACATATTTCACGTGTCACTGTACAACTTCGGTTCATAACAGATGAAACGCACCTCTTCATAATTGCGGTATTTCACAGGGTCCTGTTCGAATGTTTGATACGTAATGCTCTGGAGGTTGTCCATCAGCGGCTAGACAGACATCAGTACGATAGGATGCGGAAATGAGGTGTATGTATCAACTTGTAGGGGGTTCTGGAGGTAGTCTTGATAACCCTGAGCGAAGTGCTCAACTGTCCCTGCCGTCATTGCTGCCTGAACAGCCGAGCTTGTCTTCTCGACATGTCGCACATATTGTGCATATGCTGATTCGCCACCCTTGGTATGTAACCCCGAGCTAACCCCTGACATGATGATGATAGGGTGATGCTAATCGATTCTTGTTTCATCATCTGCCCAATAGCAGAAATACAGCGTTAACTCACCGCCATGCTATTGCGTAGAAAGGATTGTGTACCCTTGGGAAGGACAGGGTAGCCCTTCACATTTGCGATAAACGTGGACGCGGGGAGGAATATATGGTGAACGGGTTCAGCTATCCATCTGTTGAGTATGCCGGCATTAGAAGGTAATGGCAGGGTGAGATCGAGTGCTGGAATTCAGCTCGTCAAGTACTGTCTCCAAGACGTAAAGCGTATGCATACTGAGCGTCAAGCGTGTGTTATAGTCACACAGTGTGCGTATTATGTCCCACATCTCCCAGGTTGCATTTATCTCTCCTTCGGGAGCCCGTGCGGCCTTCAAGGATTTTGACGTGGAAGCTCGCGGTATCACAATTTTCGGCGTTGAGGGTGCAGATGGGGTTGACGATGTGCTCAATGTCGAAGGGGGAATAGGTGGCGATTCTTTCGGTTGAAAGACGGCAGGATCGTAGATAGGAAGACGTATCGAGAAGTTCATATAAGTTGTATTTTTGAGACATTCGTTTATGGCGCGCGCATATGATGCAACTTGTGATCGATGCCTAGGTGGAGGTAAAATGACCGTCTGGACATTGAGATATGACGCGTAGGCCACTTCCTGGCGCAATGCCTGAAAAATCAGATTCGGGTTAGTGCAGAACAATAGTAAGCTCCGCGAAGATAGCTCCACAACGCTGGTAAGCGTGATTTTTTTTCACAGAATGGACTCACGATCTCTGAGTCATGCCTAACCCAGTCATCCGTTGAGTCAAGCTGAAGCCAGTCTGACGCCATCACAATTACAGGCTCCGCCTCATCTATCGCATTGCCACTCAGGATGCATGATTGAGGACATGATTCGTTGATCTCACTTACCAAGTCTCGAGATGGTCACCTCCTCGTGCAGGAAAGACGGTGCTTTCCTCCATGCCTCCGCCTGCTGTTCTGCAGTGGCATTTTCATCAGTGTCATTTGCATTTGCTGATGGCACGATGCACATATTTCTCCATCGCTCTCTCCATTTTGGGGTAGTCAAAGGAAGACAGACAAAGTCATAACCCTTGGCGTGACTTTCACTGATTAATTTCAGAATGGGAGTCTTATCAGATCCATCGATGCGTGCAGATGCCTGTGAAATGTCATCAAAAGTGAAACAAGAAGCTAAGCTTGCAGCGTCTGTCATGATCTTGGAGGAAGAGAAGTGAGTATCCTAAACAGGCAATCTGAAGAAAACGCATGTTTATAAACGCGTCGTATCGCGTTTTATATCTAACCTTGGACACACACTGAAATCACAAATTTAAAGTCTCCAAACCCTTGCGACCTCCTTCATTCTTCTACTCATTTCGCGACTTTCCGAACCTCTGCACCCACAAACGTGTTCATGTAGAAGGCTTATGTTTTGCTTCTCAGACAAGTCATGATTGATGTCGGGTGAATTAACTGCTATCCAAAATACTCGTGCCAGCCCTGCCCATACCCGTGGGATCTCCATGGACATATTTGCATCACACAGGTCTTCCGCTGTGCCAATAGATAATCGCCCAGAATCACCCCAAAACTGATTCTCCCCGCGGCTCATGGGCAAAGGCGCCACAAAGGCATAGCTTCAATACCCTAGTCACCTTCGAACACGTCGTCGTAATCAACGAACTTCCTCGGAAACTTTGTACCAGTTCAAAACGTTACACGTTCCCATCTATTCTCACTCCACGAACGTGAGCAGTTTCGATCGGATAAATTCGAAAGGATTAACGGAGTTGGTGCTGGTTGGTGCTGGGCTGTGCTGAGCCTGGGCGCACACCCTTCACTCCGGCTGCGGACATCCGGGTCTCAGGTATTTTGGACTTCCAATCCCGTTCTCATAACATATGAGACATGTCTTAAAGAAGTAACTGTTGCCTCCGAGGGTGGTAACTTTTTACGGATAGCGTCCCTCGGGTGACGGCTGATTTGATCGACTGTGATCATGATCAGTGTTTAATCGTTACGACGATCATCCGATCGGGTGATTCGTTTTCTCAGTGTGAAACAGCCAGGAGCTATGTACGTAGTATGGACTTGTATGGATCCACATTGGTGGCAGGTAGAATATTAATTACTATTAGCCATCCGTTCGAGGTCTCTTGACTCCATTGGGTGAGTTAGCTTCGGAATTATGTGCAGCGTCGCTATCCGTTGTCATTTCATACCCTGCTATTACCCCTTCTAACACTGTTCTGCCAACGACTTGTCTCAGCTCCTCATCAGGATCCCGGCCATCTGCTTCAGAGCGCTGCATAATATCATGAACAGACTGCATGAGGGATGACGTGAGGGATTCCGTTGCGATGTTTTGTTGATGTTGAGAAGGTCGCGAGGGTGACACCGCCCCAGGCATCACGCATGAGGAAGGACTTAGGCGTGACTGCAGGTATCCAGCAATTTCGGGAAAGTCCTCTCGTAAATGTTCAATAGGCTGATGCATATTATATATCAGCGAAAAGGTGATGCATCATTTTCAAGCTCACGCACGGAGACACCATCATTATTCTGATGGTCTAAAGTAGACCCGTGGTCCAATAGCCATTGTGCCGTCTCGGTATTTTCAACAGCGTATAGCGGTGTATCTCCGTCTTCATCGGTGACATTGACGTCTCCTCCTGTGCTTGGAAGGGAAGTTTTTTTTACATTTTGCGGCCAAGGATCTTATCACTGACCTTGAGAGAATAGGTATGCTAGGATCTCAAGCTGCCCGTATGATGCCGCAGCGTGCATGGGAGTGTATGTGAATTCATCGGGAGCATTGGGCGACGTGGCTGGAAGGGACCGGATCAGAGCTCATCATGTGAACTATAAAATGATACCTGCATTGCTGTTCGATAAGTTCCTGAAGGAACGAGATAAACTCAGCGCCTACCGTAAGCGAAGACAAGTTACGTACTCGAACCCTGACTAAATCGCCATCGCCCGCAGCTACCCAAATGTTCTTTTCTGGTTGAACTCGTGCTGGGACGGGCATCGATGGGATGGGGCTCAATCAGCGACTGGAGAGGACTGGTTTGGTAAAAGGATGTCGACGAAGAAGACGTCCCGAAATGGGAATTCAGGTTTAAATGCGGGACCAACTTTTTTGCCACAATCGGCACACTCAGTGCACAGTTGATGAACGTTTCATTTCCGGACACTGAAGATGGAGCCCACCTACGCCGAGGAGCCCGCAGGCTACGGAAAATTTTGAATGCTTCTAACGGTAGGAAATTTGTGGAAGTTACTTGGTTTGAAATCTCGGATCTATGCTGATCGGAACTTCCCCTGGGTGAGCTCGGCACCGCCGTCATGAGGATGAAATATGTCGTTAGAAAACAGAGCAGCATGCGGTGGTACTGCCTCTTAAATTTACGAATTTTGTGCCTTCTGAGGTATGGAACGCAGGCGAATTAAACGGAGTCTGAGTTCTGATATAAAATCAGCGGAGATATTTAGTTTATTTAAACAAGTTGCACAAAAGTCGAACCTGAAAGTCAATTTTGAGACTATCCGGACCCTCCTTCCGTCCTAGACGAATGTGCCCGCTCCTACCTGTGCTCGATCGATTGTTGTAACTCTCAAGGCCCGTCGATCCCGATTTCAACCTCCGTTGTTTGACGACCCACTGATTGTAACATACTGTAAACTATTATTGGCAGTCTCTTTACGGGACTTCGTTTTTCAAGCTTCTAGCTAGCCATGAGCTTCCTCGTGCCAACGCAACGAGGCCTTGAACATGTAACCCAGCCCATGGGCGACTTCTCTTCCATACATAACCAGCCAAATAGATCCCATCTACCCCTTTCCTCCTTGGAAGGGTATCCTCATCAGGGCATGTCCGCCCTCTCAACTTCAACACCCTTTCCACCTTTTACCGACAATTCAATGTCTCAATCTTTGCCAAAGGTTGGCGAGACCAGATGCTGTGAGTCTACCAAAGTCTATTATTCCCTAAAGGGTCTCCAGTCCGATTGTTTCGGAGCATCCACAACCCGATCACAATCCTGTAATTTTCTTTTGATCGTCAATGATTTCACTAACCATGATTTGTACTTTATGGCACCTTTAGACTGGTCCTTATTATCGTCCGAATTGGATTTTGTCTATCTGGATCCCGTTCTTGCCAACCATCTCGAAACCCAGGCCGACTTGCTTATTGGCAAGTCCCTCCTATCCTTTGTTCACCCCGAAGAGCAGGCTACTGCACGAGCTGATCTCGCAGAGGCTCTTGAACAAAGGACAATGCACGGTAGTGTTACTAGGTAAGCGATTCCAATTGAAAACGGATTTATCTTGATCCCATTTTTTTCCAGGGTCAGGTATTGCCGTCTCTCTCGCGTCCGTCGCATCCTCGGTCATCAAGGGCCTACTCAACCGTGGCCTGATGGTGACAAGGTTTCCGTGGATGCCTACTACATGGTCGTCGACATCGTCATTAACTGGGCTGCAGAGGGCCTCGTGTTATGCTTTATCCATGCAGTCGTCGATCTTGAACCTGGTGACAATGATGAACATCACAGAACTCCATGGACAAATTGGTGTGGCACACCATGCATGCACCCAGAACAGATATCACTGTTGCAACAGCGGCTTCTATACTACTTGCCTCAATCAACCGCTACGACTAGGGTTTTCCAGATCTTGTTCAACTCCAATTACAGTCAGCAGGACTGTCGTCTTCTGTTGAGCTGGCCGTCGGACAGCAGCCAAGAGTATCCTGGTATGCCAGGAGCAAAAGACTTTGCAAGGCGAGCGGTGGGCATCCAAACGTCCACTCGGGATAACAGCGCGAAGACGAGTTGCACGAGACGTTGGAGAATCCAAGATACAATGCCTGGAATAGGCGAAGTAGAAAGCGTGTTCATCCCTCATGGTAAGCGCTTCCTTGATGAAACTCCATGTGCTTCTATTAAGCAAGCGGATATAGGTTCAATAACGTTTGCATGCCACACCATCCAACAGCCTGCTTCGCGGAGCTTGTCTGTCTCTTATTCTCAGTCTCAGCCGTTCACGAGGTCGACAGACCCCTACATGCCTGCACACAGCCAACATCACCCCTATGACATGTCGGCAAGCCCGTACACACTCCCGCCTGTGTCTACCTCGATGCCACAATCTTACGGGCACTACACGCAGTCTGTGACGTCCCAATACTCTCACTCGCCCTGGGGGAGTTATCCGGAACCTTCCTCCTCGCTTTCCCAGTTTAACAGGTGGCCTGCTCAAAGCCCTGCACATTCTATGGCATCCCTCCCATCGTCTTCATGCACATTGCGCGAGTCGCCTTACTCGAGACCATCACCGTCTCCAATTTATGGCGAGAACAGAGCGTCCTTAAGTAACTATCAAGCTACACCTAGTCCTGAGGACTACAGTACCAAGGCCGGCTTCGAAGCATTCGAGGCCAGTGTACCGCCGGCGCCGCCCTGTGGTACCGACATTGTACCTCCTCCAAGGCACCGAGTGAGCCCCGGAACACACAAGGACACACTGCCACGTAGCACCAATAATCGCCCTCTCGGTGTTCTCAAATGCAGTAGTTGCAAGGCAACGTCTAGCCCTGAATGGAGGAAGGGCCCAAGTGGCAGAAAGGAACTCTGTAACGCGTGGGTGATACCACAACATGCGACGAGACTACTTACTAATATTTACTTGTCTTCTGCTTCATTGACCAGATGTGGCTTACGCTACGCCCGTTCTCGTGCTAAGAAGGAAGGACACGTGGTGTCGACACAGCGTCGGAAGAAAGACAAGACCGGAGCCGTTACGGCTAATGAGGAGTCTGCGGTGCCGTCTACTCCTCCAATACCTATTGCCGGCGCTCCTTCGACAGTTCGTCGCGGTGCTCTTGAAGGGAGCACATTTGCTTCCCCATCATCTGTTGGCTCTGGATCTGGTAGTGAACCTTACTCTCAACCAAGCCCTGTAGCACCAGAAGATAACCGACCTTCACCATCACCTCCGCTGCCTGGTCTCAATTTTGTTCACTACCACCCTTCTCAGCCCTCCTCTGGACCGTCGCATCATCAACCACGAGTTGATGGTCGTACATTCCCTTATCACGCGTCCAGCCCTTTCCAACCCTCCCCATCTCCGTTATCTTCGGGTCAACTAACTCTCCGTCCACCACGAGGACAGGATGATGTGCCTGGCTCGTCATCTCGCAGCGGGTCGTATCACCCTTATCCCTCGCCCTCATCAAATCCTACCGCTTTTGAACGGGCAAAAACGCAGGATCGCCACCTGACTTCACTGCCTTCCTCACCAGAGCGTAGCAGATTCCGGTGACCGCGCCCTGGAACGACTTGAAGCTTACACGAGCGTTATGCGACACCTTGGCCCTGTTTCTGTGAAATGCTACGTTTCAGTATTTTTATGTTTCCGGTTCATTTCTTTCGGCCAATGGTGCAAGCACACCTTCCTCGCCAAAATATAATATTATTGATGCAATTCGCCGGGTTGTTCCTTTCGGACTTACATAGTGCAACCAACACATGGATACACGCCTTGTGTAGTTTTACCGTAGTGGATATGCTAATTTGAAATCATAAAATCAGGAGTTTGGTTGCGGTCGGACCATCGATTGTACTCGTGCTTGCCCACGTTTCTGGTCGTGAAATCGCGATCCTCAAAACTTTGCTACGCCGATCAACTCGCAGACGGGTCAAGGATCGCCCTGAATAAATTTCTTTTATGCAGTGCCAGTGTCAAGTCAGCTACATAAATGATGGGGGGAATCCTGCGTAACTGATACTACACGCAGCTCAGATCTATCGTTCAGAGCCACCTATAATATGGTCTGTTCTCATAGTCAGAATTTCAATGGCACGGTCTGAGTCTCCATTACAAGGTCAAAGTTTGTCATTCCTTCTACACAGCCACAAGAAGCCACGCTAGTTATGTAAGTCCCATAAGGCTCAGTACTTAGCCTTCGGATCTATATCGTCCTTGGCTTGCTTAGTGCTCACACGGACCTGTCATCTCATCATGCACCGGCCGGATGAACAATCAGTGGAGTGCGCGAGTCATGAAAAAAATGGAATCGTTGAACGGTGAGCTCCAATGTCAAGTTCCGGTTCAACGCATCTTGACCCGTTGGTAGCCCCACAGCTCGTGTCGCATTACCACCTCCTGCGGTAGATGGTGACTCCGATGGGGAAGCCGAGGCGGATGGATCGCAAGCAAATGACGGTGATCTGTTGGAAGACTTTCCGGACGAAACCGACGTGGGTACTTACGCAGTCTTTCATTGTCTACCTAATCGAGGCATGCATGACTAGGAATTAGAACTTGTACACTCGCGGTTGAGCTCTTTGACTAATCTTCGACTCGATCGGTTCGCAAGGCATCTGAGGAAGCTATGTCTGAGACAAAACGCTATATCACATCTAGATCCAGAGGTGTTTAAACTGCTCACGCAGCTTGAAGAGTTCGACCTGTACGATAATAAACTCAAGACTGTGGGAGATGCGTTGGACAATATGTCCGCTCTAACGTGAGTAACGTTTCTCTCACTCTAAGTCTCTGATGTATTCTCAAGTCGCGTAGCACTCTGGACCTTTCATTCAACCTTCTACGACAAGTGCCGGAGGCACTGTCGCATCTACGTTCCTTGAAGACCGTGTATTTCGTTCAAAACAAGATCTCTAAAATCACCGGCTTAGAGTCTGTGGGAGGGACATTAAGAAGTCTCGAACTTGGGGGGAATAGAATACGGGTAATTTGCGCCAATCAGCCAATCATTCGCAGGGATAGCTCACGCTGGTACTCCAGCATATCGAAGGGTTGGATGCATTGGTCAACCTGGAAGAATTGTGGCTCGGAAAGAACAAGCTCACGAAACTAGAGGTGCAGTGCAGTGCATCGCATTATCATGGTTTGAGGCTCAAAGTCATACAACACAACAGAATCTGAGTACACTGAGCAGACTGAAAATTTTGTCTCTTCAGTCTAACAGGATCACGAAGATCGAGGGTCTGGGTCAACTAGCTGATTTGGAAGAGCTCTACCTGAGCCACAATGGAGTCGAGCGTTTGGAAGGTCTCGAGAACAACGTAGGTATTCGGTTAATTGTTCCGCTGTCATGCTTAAGCTCTTGCGCAGACAAAGCTAAGAACGCTCGACGTTGGTACGAACTTTGTTCCAGCGATCGAAAATATCTCGCATTTGGTATCACTAGAGGAGCTCTGGGTACGTGCCTTATTGACTGCGACAGAACCCAAATCTCATTTTATGGTCAGCTCAATAACAATAAGGTTGCTGATCTGCGAGCCCTCGAGCCGCAGCTCAAGAATATAGCATCCCTTGAAACGATTTACCTGGAAGGTAATCCTTGTCAACAGGCCGAAGGTACAGGTTACAGACGGAAGATAATGCTTGCGCTTCCTCAGGTTAAGCAAATTGATGCCACGTTAGTAACGTTCGCTTTCGATTTATTTCTAGAGTATTTGGCTGACCTAGTCTGTAGTTTTGCGAAATCATTGTGACCCACTCGTCTCCAACAAATTTTCTGCAATGAGACGGCACTGATTTCAATTAGCATTCTACAACAAGCACTAATAACCGTCGGCATGTTGTCCACCGCGTCATGATGTATTATTGCGTTCTGTCTCTTTTTCACGGCTTTTTTCGTTCACTGCGTCATGCTGTGTTGTTGCGCGTTCATGCATCATATTCTGTCTCTTTGCTGAGTACTATGGCGACCTCTGCTTCATTTCATGCCGTTGTTGGACCACCAACTTCGATGACACAATTGTTTTCCGGCCAATTCCCGAAGACGCTGAATGTTGATGTATTTTCAACGACAAAATTCTAGACAAATCTCCGGGCGATTTCACCTTGTTTGCAAGGTCATGATCATATGCCATGTCGAAAGTTCTGCGGATCATCTACAGGAACAAACAACCAATCCGCAACGAGTCTCTCTCACTGTTTCGAACGTCGCTCATGTCAAATGCATGATGATTCTTGATGTCCCAATTTATCTCTGATCCAAAAATCGTTCATACGGCCTTTTTTTTCCCTGACGAGTCAAAAATTCCGTTTCTGGTCGGGATGTCACTCATTTTGCGATCACTGATGGCACATCTTCATTTTTCGAGTGTATTATCGGAGAATTCCGAATCATGTGATCATCGAAACTAACATTTTGAACATAAAGTTATAGTCTTTCCGTTTCTTCAGTCAGTACCACTGGATTTTCTTTTGACTTTTGCAGGTGAGAACCCTGCTACGGCTGGAGGTCTCCGTGCGAGCTCTATGAACCCGCAGAAGTCAGCATACATGTGCTACATTTCGGACGACTGGAGAAACATGAACGCTTCGCAGTTGTCCATTTCGTCCATGAAGTTATCTCCATGAAAAGCTTGCTCGCGCTCCAGCCTTACCCTAACCGTGAGTTACCGCATGCCATGATCTTTCACCGGGATATGGCTACGCACCTTCTTCGCCTCTCGATAAGTTGCACCGGCATGCTCAAACTGTTTTGTGTCAGTCCGGTAAAGGGAGTGCAAGTGTCACACCAAAGTTTAGTGAGTTGGACAAGGGATATCAATCATACATTTCACTGACGAAGTCATGTAGAATCTTATTTTAGTTTAGACAGCCTGAAAGAAGCTGAGCACACTCCATTGAAACACACTCGACTACCTTGCAAATGTTAACCCGTGACTTGGCACTTCAGCGACTGAAACGCGGCGTTCCAACGACGCTTGCATCTTTCGATGATCCTGAATATCAGGACGATCGCGCAACCGCACAACAAAATGTCCTTGCGGTCATCAGTCTCGTCCGGGAGACCAACTGCTTGGAACTGCTTCCTTGCGCCTATTACTACTGCTTTCGCTTGCCGACAAGTACAATTTTCGAGGGTAATGGTGGAATTGTCCTAGCCTCACCAGACATAACCGCTTGCATCCTCGGAAGAGACCAACTTCTGGATATGCAACGCCAGACAACTCACTCGTTTTTGTACACGATCCTGGAAGTATGTAACCTCTCAGTAGAAATGGGATTGGTCAGAAACGCGCGCGTGCACGTCGTCGTGCTGCATCGTCACTTTCTCAAAGTTCAACTCTCAATACATTTGAAAGCCACTCCATTCCCCGCATTCTATACAAACCGTCATGGACAGTGATTGAAGACAGTTTCCTCAGCGACCCGCATATGCAACTGCATTCAATGGATGTTAAGGTTTGACGCTAGCCTGAGCGCAAACCGTGCTCGACTTCCGGACTAACTTGAACCCCTTTGATCACGGTCCATTGTGCACAGCGTTGTCGAGAGTGAGAACGTGAAGAGACACTGTCTTATAGTATTTCCTGACTTGCTACTGTAAACACAATATATTGTCTTAGAGCCAACCGAAGGGGAGCCCTCATAAGTTATACTCAGCAATTGGGAGGCCTGTCTCTTCGAGTGCCTATAATATGAAATGGCCAGTTTCTAGGTCATACTCTACAGATTGACAATATGTACAATCGGATCCCCAGGTCTGCATCATGTACATTTCTCCATCATTATAATGCAGATACGCCAATGAAGCTGGAGGCAGGGAGGTGGGGCGAGGTCGGAGGCTGGCGCTTCACCCCTCGACATTCGATGTTGCCGAGACGTCGTTGTCTCGTAGTGGATCATTGGGAAATGTAAATAACCATGCGATCGTACGCCATCGTTCTGCACTCGGCGTGCCCTTGATCGATATCATTTACGATCTCCTCGTGGTCTGCACGCTGCACGTAATTTCGGGATGGATCGATTATAACTGGATGTGCCAAGCAGAACCATCGTTATGAATCACTGCTACATAGCGTGGCCTTGTATATATAGCTGGCGCTGCCCTAAGGATCTGTCACTAGTGTATCTCGACTGTGAGAGACAACTCCAACAAGTGCGAACTACCAAATAAAACATGACGCTTACAACCATGGTATCATATTCGTACGTCGGTGAATATAACAACACACTGTCAAAAAGGACATAAGCCACAGGGTATATATGACAATATGACTGTGTCGCTGAGTTAGGATTTGAGGAAGACCATTCTGAAACCCTTTTCTGGGGGTCAGATATTCGTCTTTCACGATTTCGTTTGTCTCCACAGCCCACGTATGCGGCCAGCAGCGCAGCTTGCGAGGCTGGACGCAGGCATGAGGAGTGCACACTGCAGGAGGCGTGGCATCATACTGGCGTAGAGGTACGAATAGACGACAGTGTGTCCGTCCGGAAAGTTCCGGTGTAACTGTACAGTTTGAAACTTTGGTGAGTGAGCATACCCAGGTGGTCGCGGTCACGCAAGATCCAGCAAGCATCGAGCAACCTACACAATGGCGAAAGATCGCGGTAGCTCTCCCATGTACATGTATGGCTCACATCTCATTCCCTAATTTCAGTTGGCTCTTCTGGAAAGAAATTCCGTATGACACTTGGTCTCCCTGTTGGTGCCGTCCTCAACTGTGCCGACAACAGCGGTGCCAAGTCACTATTCATAATCGAGCCTTATGGTTTCGGTGCACGATTGAACAGATTGCCTGATGCTGGTGTTGGCGACATGGTCGTTGCATCAGTAAAGAAGGGGAAACCTGAACTGAGGAAAAAAAGTGTGTATTAGCCCTGCACCTTATATCGATCAATTGTATTGATGAGATCAACTTGCAGCTATGCCCGCTGTTGTTGTCCGCCAACGTAAGGCATGGCGTCGGAGAGATGGTGTTTTCTTGTACTTCGAGGTACGAGACAATTTTGTTCGCATCATTAGATATGTAACCAATTCTACAGGACAACGCCGGTGTCATTGTTAACCCCAAGGGTGATATGAAGGGTTCGGTCATTGTCGGCCCTGTTGCAAAAGAATGTGTAGGTTTACATTTCAAAATGAGGGGGATTAGGTCTCTAACGCTAATCCTCAGGTTGACCTGTGGCCCCGTATTGCAGCTAAGGCCGGCTCCGTTGTATGATTTAGATATGGTGCAATCGCATTTTTTTCATCGTTTCACACGTTTATTGGTGACTATCGGGCAAGTCACTGTAGGCTGAGAAGTCTATTAGACAGTCTCGACATGTAGGACAGCGTTACTATCAATGGCCCATCTATTGCATCAATAGGCCTAGTAATGCAATTCTCCAGTTGTGAATGTATTCAACTGTGGAATTCGAAAAGAACGACTGTACATGCATACCAGTATGGCCGTCGTCAGTCACATCACATCTCACCACTTCTGTCTGCGTTTACTTTTGGACTCCAGCGTCACGAGTGCCTACCACCATATTGACTTTTTCAGTGTGCCCTTGATCTAAAGAAAACGCGTTGAGTGAATGTTATCCTCATCCACTTTGCGTACATCAAGCACTTAGCGATCATGGTATCTTTGGTTCGTGCAATTCAACCCCACTCGGCTCCCCGCGTTGTCACCCTCACTCATCCAGCTTGTGCAACACAGCGAGTCACTAGAATCGCTGGGGCGCCTCTTCATGTCAAATTCCTTCGAAGATGGTTGGTGGCTCTGCTTCCCTTCGGTTGGGTGACATGCCTAGTCTCTCGGCTCCGCCTTGCTCTTAGCTTCGGGCTGGTCTCCTCTTTCCGTGAGCACATACAAGCCATGGCCAGTCCTGTCTCCTTGCGTGCCCCGCATCAGAGCTATCTGCAGCATCCCCCCCTCCCCATGAGGGCCTATTTCACGCTCCCCCTCTTTTTGCTTTCTCCTGCGCCACACAAATTACCGATTTAAATCACTGAAAATTAATTCTAGGGACCCCCTATGGACGGAGAATGAGCCAGCCATTCTTACTTTCCACGCTACTCATCTAGTCAAAGGTTTCCACACTAATGCTCTCCTCCGAGTCTCTTACATTAAATGGCAACACGCCAGAAACGGTCTCATCCTTGCTTCGATGACGGAAATGTCATATTGGTCGCACAAGCAACCACCTTCCGTGTGCTCTCCCACTCCTCTCCTGTGTTCAAGGAAATGACCGGCTTCGCATGCTTTTCTCACTATAGGTGTTTTCTCCTGATGATGCTTGCTTGCTAAAACGTGAGGTTATGATAGATTGAGGCGCAGGCAGTGAAAGAAATGTGCGAGAGATAGAGAGCAGAAATTTAGGCCCAGGTCTCTAGAATCTATGTAGTTGTACGCAGTCCAGACTTAGTTTGCGAGTCATGTGACACCTATGTCACTTGTAGTTCATTTGAAGAATTGAAGTTGATAATCACAGTTGATTGAAGATCTAGACACTGTACTAATTCAACAGTAATTCACCCTTCCTTGGATGGCGCCAACTAACAAAGCCAGAGCAGCAGGTGTCAGCGCGAGTTCTTTCTTCGACCTCAAAGCAGAAATCGCAAAGAAAGAAGATGAATTTGCTCGGACCAAGGCTGCAGGAGGCAGTAAATACACGGTGGGAGGGGTCAAGAGGCCTGACAAGGTGAGTGAATACCGTAACTGACACGGGAGGCTTGAATACAAACATAACGTAGAAACCGACTGTATGGACTCGCTCCAATAAAGGCGTTCAAAATCGTGCCGCGCGCGACATAGAACTGGAAGAAGTCAGTAAGGTGACTATCGAGTCCGGGCGAGCTGTATTGGAGAGGAAGGCGAAAATCTACGAGAAACTGCGGAAGGGAAAATCTGGTGGCCTTACTGACAAGCAGTACGAGGCTTTGCTCGTCGATGTATGTATGCTTCATGCATCCGATGACAGGCTTGCTGATGTCCAGACTCTAGTTCGACTCTCGAGGACCTAGTGATCATTTTGAGTCGGACAGCGATGATATGGATGAATCATTGACGGTTCCTCAACAGCCTCAAGACGACGTAGGTACTCCTGATGGACCCTCTGGGATGATGCTCATATAATGCTTAGGATGACCCAATCATTGAATACGAAGATGAATTTGGAAGACAACGAACAGGACGCAGGTCCGAAATCCCTCGGCACTTACTTCCGCGTACTGAAGATACAGAACCAATACCGGATGAGGACAAGTAAGCTAAAGAGCGAATCCTCATCACCCTGGTCTTATTTTTTCTTCAGGGACGTCATTTACAATCCCGTCAATTACTTCCCAGTGTTCGAACCTTCCGCAGAGCGTATCCAAGCAGTTCAAGAGGCTTACTCGGAAGCCAATAATCCATTGTCTTCTCACCTACGATGCTTCAAAGGAGGTCCGCGCTAAAGGTGCTGGGCACTATCAATTTTCTGCAGACGAGGAGACGAGGAAACAACAAATGGAAGAACTGCGGTCAGCTAGGATGGAGACTGAGAAGACAAGACAAGACACCGGAGCAGTGGATCTTAAACCGGGAGAGGTGGAGGGCATGCGGGACGATAGCACTGGTGCGGGCGTGTCGAGGAGCAGGGCGATGGAGAAGCGGAAGAGAGACATTGAGGAAAGGCGAAAGATATTAGATGCGAAGCGGAGAAAGGTCAAAGGTGACGAAACCCCCGCAGGCCGAGGTTTTGAGCCCGATACTTCACAAACTGTGACGTTGGAAGTGCAGGACACATCTGAACCGTTTGCGGCGCTGGAGAGGCAGGTAACTGATGCTTCGGACCGACCCAACAGAAAAGGCAAGCAGAAAGGGACTAATGACTCGGAACCAAAGACAGAGGCAGACGACTTCTTGGCCCAGTTAGAGCGGGAAATATTAGGAGGTCGTTAACCACCAGTTCATACCCTTATCGGTGAGTTAGTTTTTATTGGTCAGTCATTTGTGCTCATTGAGTATCTAGCTTTGACTTTTCGCGATATCATGAGGTTGTCGTAGACCTCCGAATTGCGCCAGGACGTGACTAGGACTAATAAACCAGTCACTTATATCACTCTTATGGAGGAAGGTACTACTACGAAGTAGAACTTTGGATCACCTGCTACACAAAGTCCGTCGTAAACAACGCTCGCGCTCATTGCCTCCAGTTGATGTACTTCTGTGCAACAAATCGGATCGTTATATGCACATGCTGACACTGATATATATAACCAGCAAACAACGCCCCCGCTTGTGTAATTTGATACTCGAACTACAAGTGTAGTGTTTCTAGCACCATGAAGTCTACCATGTAGTCCAACAGCCTTATTTTTGAATCCATCACGCCACTGCTTCACCCTTTGCTTCGAGAACCAGCCTCTCGGGGCAAATCAAAGAGAATCGACCCTTGTCCTCCTTAAATTCCACACACCACGTCCCCCGACGCAAATAACGTCTCTTCAGTGGCTCTTCGCCAGAGACAACGTTCTCCATGAACTTCCTACACGTCCTAAGCACCTCAAGTGCAGGACGGAGAGCAGTAGCGTGCCCGCAGTTGATCATCACATTTTCAGCATCGGGTTGCGTTTTTACGAGCTCGATGAGTTGATCCATGGTGGAGAACCACACGGGTAAAGATCCCCCGCTTGGAAAGATGATGGGATCATCTTCATATAGAGTGTCCCCGACGTATAGCATTTTCTCGTCTGCATCCCACAAGGCAAGCTCGTCAGGAGTGTGCCCAGGGGTATGCAAGACTGTGAGACCCATAGATAAACTTGACGATGAGGTGATCTCATGTAGGTGCGGTACCAAAGTAAGCTCGTAGATCGGGGTTCGTAAGCCTAGAGCATTGCACTCTGAGCTTACAGGGAAGTTCTCTGGAGAGACGAAGGTAGGCGAGTGGCCTGAGCCGAGAATGGGGCTGTCGGTGGCGAATGGTTCCACGCCAACTTTAAGTTCCAGGGAGTGATCAGCAGGTCGACGAAGCTGTATCAGAAAGAACACCTACGAATGTGATCGTAATGGCAGTGGCTTTCCACCACGATATACTTCATCTTTCCTCCTTCATTAAGAGGCTTTCCGTTGTTATCAGGAACATCAACGGTCTCGATGAACTCTCTCAAGCTCTTCAGACCGATCTCCGGATTATGTGTAGCCCCACCACATCCTGTGTCCATGATGAGGATGGTCTTAGCGGATGGGACTACCTTGACATAGATGAATGGGTGTTCATTGAAGATGTCATCCCATTCGACGATCAAGAAAGTAGTCTGCGTCAGGCGTCGAGCAGTGAACGCTGGCAATTGCTTGTTCTCTAAGCTGGCGCCTTTCTCCATATCGTCCGTCATCAAATGAGACTTGGAATGTAGTCTTCGATGTGTTTCCGGGTAGAGAAATACAAAGAGAACACCAGCTAAAAAGAACAGTACTGATTCTAGGCTTGAGCTCATCCTGTGGGGAACTTGATCGCTGAAAGCAAAAGCACGATGAGAAGATTGTGGTCTTATCTTTGAAGTATACTCACCTGCAATGTACCACGAGACTTCTGAGAGATATTTCTGGTGATCTTATGATTCTTATCCACCTGACACAGGGCAGATGATAGCGACTTCTTCTCCTCCCTTTAATATTACCCCTTCAACATTGTCCACCATCTCGGCGTTGACGCTCCATTGGCTAGACTCAAGGATCTTGTCTAGGCCGACGTCTGGGTGCAATGACGCCAATAAACCGCTCAATGAGGAGAGTGGGTATTGCGAGGCAGGGAGGGTGACCGATTGTTCCGTCAAGCCAGTTGCTGTTGACGCAGCAGCAAAGTAGAGAACAGTGATTCCTGGTTGGCTCATAATGGTTGGCTCTGACCTAGTCACGGTCTTCCCAAGGCAGACCTTTGTAGCCGAATGATCTTAAGATCTCTACTAATAGCTCTGTCAGGACCATAAGGTCCAGGAACGTGCTGAATCACGGCCGCCTTCTCGAGTATCGACCAGGGCCCTATCAAATCCCCACAATATTCTAAGCGAGTACTATAAGGAACTACAGTATAGCATAGCATACTCTAGCATATCTAAGATACGAGTCTAATTATGCAAATAATGTAGGAGTAGCATATATTCTTAGTGGTCCCTTAACTCTACACACCACCAGATTGGCTTCGAGGTCTTGATCGCGACGTCTTGTCCTGGCACGAGATGATTTGACGTGGACATAAGTCCATCAAATGATGACTCCGTGTTGTCCAAGTTCCACCGCAGTCCAGTCGTCGTCAGGATGGTTGAGTCGATGCCGACAGGGAGGAGTCCACACGTTTGTCCTAACACGTCATGGTTGATGTGGATGAGATGTTCACCCTGAAATAGTGAGATACAGCACTTGAAAAAGGAGCACGACTCACTTCATTAAGGACCCATCCTACATTATCGTCGGTGACTGTGAAGACGCGTTTGCGGGTCTTGCGAAGTTTATGGAGGTATGATAGTGTATGTACAGTCTGATCCAACCTTCCGGAGAGACCTCCCAGAATCACAATCTCGAACTGTTCGGGAAATGAAATTTTCAAATTGAACCAAAAAAAAAAAGGTTTTACCTCCTGCCCAGTTAAACGTTCTTTCTCTTCTAGTGCTTGCACACATTTCATGAGATCCGTAGAATTTTGGTCGGAATCGTAGATTACTGGTACATCCTGGGGGACTGTTGAGACAGTGTCGATCAAAACACAGGCCTTACCAGTGAAGTGTAGTACGATTTAACATCATCTCGCAAAGAGTCGAGATCACCCTTCACCATATCAGGGAGGAACCTGTGACGTCACTAGCCATACACGCGAGACTCGAAACTAGACTTACAAACTTCGAAGGTTTGCATCACCGCTTGCACCCAAGACATCATATAAACGATTAGCGCCCCCGTCGGCGCAAGAACGCCATTCGGACGCGGCCCAGAGGGTCTTTAACAATTTGACACTAAAAGGTTGATTTAGAATGATAAGTGCTCGCGAGACATTGAGGTTTTTGGAAGCTCGCGGGTCCAAGAATTGAGTGCACCATTCTACGACCATGGCAGTAGAGAAGGTAGGCAGGATCCGAAGCTGTTCAAGTCCATGGCAGTTACGTTGATATCCCATGACCCTACATCGGGAAATTGTACTTACAATGAACCGAACCGTGAGAACTTTGACTGAGCTTGCCAGACGGAGCCTCTGAGACTCAACAGCATCGGGTCATCGACTCGGAGCACCACGGCGATGTCAGACACAAGTCCCCTCGCGCAAAGCAACGAGTACATACTCCAGGTATCTCTTTAATGTTTGTAGTCTAACTCGTGATTAATGAGTTTTTGATTTTCAGTCAGCACTGGAGACTGCCTTCCAGCACACGGACACTGCGCCTAAATCTGCTACTTCTATTCCGGCCGCTCCTACATCACTCTCAGATGCACCTGCAGTAACTTTGGAGGTCCCAGAAGGTTCTGAAACGGTCGAAGAAGACGCATGGAAGGGAGAATATGAGGCTCAGGTAGAGGAATGGCGTGCTCAGTCAGCCGAAGCTCGTGCCAAAGCAGAGCGCGAGCGCGCACGGTGGGAACAGATTAGGATACGTGAAGCAGAAGAACGGCAAGCGCTCGGCCAGGAGCCAGAAAACTGGGATGCATTGGGCTCCCATATTACGTCCTCATTCGCCGCTGCAAGCGAAGTACTGGCTTCTTCGTCTGCTTCTCTAGCCTCGACATCCCTTGCGGATTCTGGGCATCTTGTTAGTGAACAAAAGGGCCCGTCGAGTCATTTACAGGCCTCTCAACATCTTAAGACGGATAGCGGGTCTCCGTCGCAGAAATGGGAGCATATAGATTCGTCTCCCACTTCTTCCTATCCATCTATGTCGTTTCCCGAGACTTCTATTCCCTCGTCACCTTCTCCGCCGCATTTTTCACTTCAACAAACCACAGGACGTGATAAACCTCAGGAGCAACATTCTGCAGAACGCAAGCCCTCCAACGTGCCACCCTCCACCATCCCATCCTTGCTTGACAGTACAATCGCGCCACGGACACGAATGAATTTGCTCCTTACCTCTCTTGCGATCAACTTATTACTTCCTTTTGTAAATGGGGGTGATGCTAGGTTTTGGAGAAATATTTGCCAAGAACGTCCTAGTGGGGTGGATGGGGTGGAAGTCGCAGAGCGGTCGCACTGCTGCGAATGTTGGTGTTCGGAGATGATCCCTGTCTTGGTAGCGTGCATGCACACTATGTACTGATCACTGGAAATGCTCTTGAATATACACACTTCACTTTCACACAAGCAGTCGCAATAACGCGTTTCTTGTATTTCATCGTGCCCGCAAAAGTATTTTGGCTTGTCTGCATGTGCTTTGATCCGGTGCGCTTGCTCATTTATGTCTCTGACATTTGAGTTCAATCTTACTTCACAGATACATAAGTACTGCTGCGGCTTAGTTGCTTCTTTGCAAGACGTTCTAGAAGCACTTTATCTTTGGGACGTGGAATGGTAGCACCCCAATGTGGGCCTGCGACCCAACCTCACGTCTTTCGTGCGTTTATCATTCAGACTAACCTTTTGGTACCAGATTCTTAAAGACCCCCTGGCCGCCTGCAAATGGTGTTTGATGACAGAGTTGCCCTTCGTTTACATAATGCCTTGGGCATAGCAGCTGGTGGCTCTGACCTTGGGGGTTTGTCAATCTACCTTGCGTGTAGTCCTTCAGATATCGGTGTAAATTCCTCCCTGGTGCGGCGAACGACCAATTTGATTCTGACTGTGAAACATGCTGCATATCAGGCATGGCATCCATGTTCTAATCAACGATTTCTTCAAGCGGTCCCCCAGAATGTACCAGTAACCCATGGTTGCAAACGCGCCTGCATACGGACACCGGTAAAAACGTGGATAGCTCCTGGATGAAGTGCCAATGAATCGACATTAATGTTCAGAACCTATGTCTCAAATTGTCTTCAGGGCAAACATCTTATTTCATATGTAGGTCCGTCCGTCCCAGTCAAGCATACTACTAATCAGCGCAGTACTGCCCGCCTTGCTGACCTCTTTGAATGTTGGCTGCATTCTGGGAATGATCATCACTTAATACTACACAGGAACGACTATCTCACGGTAAGCAGGCGATTCAATGTCTAAATGGCACCTATGAACATGACTGAAGAATGCCTTGGTGGGCATGGGGCGGGCAAATTCATTGTGACACGCACTGGCAGCGTTCAACATGCCTTTCGGTACTGATGATATGAGAGCTAGCCTCTCCCGGAGATGACGATGATACCTGGCTGATTTCTTCAAGAGCTAGAACATATGTCAGATGTCTACACAGCGCGTGACCCCGAGTAGCTGCGCAATTTAGAAGTTCGAACATATCAAGTACTGAGCTCGAGGCTAAAAAAATGCAAGTTTGTAGGAAAGTAGGACAATTTTGATTGAAGTGGTACATAAATATAAATGAAGGGCACGAGGTTCAAGTGCGTCAGACGTTGGAGTTGGAGTCTTGGAACGCCCAACTCAGCTCTGTCTTGTTTTGTCTTTCTACCATGTCTAGCGCAGGGGCAAAGGCTGTCTTTGTTACATGCCTCGTTATCAACGCAGTTCTGTGGTCACAGAGCCGATATGGCCAGTCTTACCAAGACCAGTCTCTGCAGTCCCTGTGGAAGCGGAATGGCCCAACGCTGACGACAACTACAGAGAAGAACTGCTCTCCTCTATCCTATTCGGACCTTTCGTTACAATGTGCACATGTTATCGAGTCATGTCCGTCGCCTGAGACGTTCCTAAGCATTCCGTACTTGTCCCACTACTTCTGCGCTCCCCCACCCTTCCGACCTCTGATTTTCGCTGGATTGGTCATCTGGCTCCTGTTTCTATTCAGCACACTTGGAATATCTGCATCTGATTTCTTCACTCCAAACTTGGCGACCATTGCAACCTTCCTAGGTCTCGATGAAAACGTTGCTGGTGTCACCTTTCTCGCATTCGGAAATGCCTCCCCGGATGTGTTCAGCACTTTCTCCGCTATGCGTGCAAACTCAGGAAGTCTTGCCATCGGAGAGCTGCTTGGAGCTGCCTCGTTTATAGTAAGCGTCGTGGCAGGCAGCATGTGCATCATCAAGCCATTTAAGGTTGACCGAACCCCATTCCTAAGGGACGTCGGCTTCCTCACCCTTTCTGTCGTTGCGCTGCTCGTGATACTCCACGATGGCGACATCAGAGCGGGAGAGTGCGCATCGTTGGTAGCCATGTACGTGTGTTATGCCGTAATTGTCGTCGTGGGGAGCTGGTGGGAGCGGCGGCGCGATCGAAGGGAGAAGCTTGAAGCCCTCATTCGAGCAGAATACGGCGAGGATGAAACTATAGTAGAACCATATCAAGATGTAGGTGCGTGTCTATTCTATCCCTTCACTCCTACCATTCTATGTTCGTTCATCCCTGAATACATGCAGTTGCCCCTCCCACCAATACGCTTACCGTGCCTCTCTCGCCACCGACACGACACCGGGCATCGTCGTGTCCCCAACCCCCACGACTTGCACTCCCAACACCTTCACAAACTCGCGCACTATCATCCTCTTTCCATGCACAGCCCCCTAGCAGGGAGCGTACTCCCTCGCCCCTGAGTTCACCCCACCTCTCACAGATGCCGTCCTTCTCGCTGGTCGGGGCGCTCGAATTCAGGCAGGTGGTGGCAAGCCTTCAGGCGCACGCCACTTCCAGCAGCTTGTCCATCTTCGACAGTCCCATCACCCCCTACGCGGGTGGCCACTACCACCGACGTGGTGGGAGCCATGCAAGCCGTACTCCATTGAGCGAGGAGGACCCCTGGGACGCAACGTTAGGAGGACTGCCTCTGAACGAACGCAGTCCGAGGCTGCTTGTGAATGATATCATCTCAGAGGGTCATGAGCCATCGCAATCATCGTCAGCGATCGACGTGCAAGTACACGCTTCTACTTCAATATCACCCATTCCATCCATTTCGCACACCCCTGCATCACCAACGGACACCGCGTCCACTACGACGACAGAAGTGGAGCCGTACGTTCCTCCCTCGAAACTCAAGCGTGCATGGCGGGTCGTGAAAAAGACGTATTACATCCTTTTCCCTGCGCTGCATCACTTCAGAGAAAAGAATGCACTAGGGAAAATAGCGAGTCTGCTTGCCGCGCCTGCGGTAATGGCGCTCACGTTGACTCTACCTGTGGTCGTGGTCCCATATGACTCTAATGGATCTGCATCGGAGAAAATGCACTAAGCGCCATCATAATGCCGGGGAAGATGGCCGGTTGATGGACTTTGAGGAAGACGGCATCGAACGTGCGTTGATTGCGGAGGAAGTGATGCAGCAGGATCTCCACGAGATCGAGTTTAATAAATGGCTGATGGCTGCACAATGTGTCCTAGGCCCTTTATTTTGTTTAGGGGTGTTATTCCGTGCGTATGTTTTCTCTTTGCCCACTTCCCTTTTGTATTTTGAGTGTGAGCTGGCTGTTGATCATTTGATTTAGATGATGCGGATCACTTGATGTTCCTTGCGTTAGGAACAGCTGTGTGTGGACTTGCGGTTGCTGCGCTTGTGCTCGTGTTTGCGGATGGTAGAAACCACCCTACCGCACGTATGGCTCGGTGTAGTATGGGTTTCTTGGTTGCGATCGCATGGATCATGGCAATCGCTGATGAGGCTGTCAATGTGTTGCAGGTTCGTTCTATATTTTTCTCCTATCACACCTTCCGTCGTACCGATGACCTACACAGACATTCGGTTTCATCTTTGGACTCTCGGATGCCATAATTGGCTTGACGATCTTCGCAGTAGGCAACTCCCTCGCGGATCTCGTAGCAAACATGAGCGTAGCTGTAAGTTTACTTCCTTTCCCCCCACCGGCCCACCTGACCCAGCCTTCAGGTCTTCGCCCCAATCATGGGCTTCTCAGCATGCTTCGGCGGGCCCATGGTCAACATTCTTCTTGGAGTCGGCATCTCTGGCTCCTATGTGATTTCACAAGCTGGTGGCGAGCCATACCCACTACATTTGGCACCTACGCTCATAAGCAGTATACTTGGCTTGCTGACACTGCTCATTGCAACGCTGGTAATCGTCCCGCTGAACGGGTACGTACTGACTCGCACGTGGGGATTCTGTTTAGTTGGCGCGTATTTCGCGGTCATGGGAATGAATATATGGGTGGAGCTGGTGTGGTAGATGACTAATGGATGGTAAGAGGATCCATATACTTGGAGTTTGATTCTGACAGTCGGTATTTGGGACTTAGTGTTGAACGTGTTAACTTAAATCTATACCTGCATATGATGTCGCAGTGCTTTGATAGCCGCTAACTCTGCATGATGTATCCATACGTTCAAATTGTCGATGTAGTATCCAGGAATGGTTTTAACAATCATGCTCACGGCCTTATCTGCTTCATAGTATCCATGGAGCGTGGACAGACAGATCGTCTTGTATGAATGCCTTGTAGTCCTCTTTGAACACGTCAATCACCTCTATCATGAACACTTCCATACACCTTTATCCAATCTTCATCAAGATGAATAGCGCGAGAAACGTCCATGTCTTTGGATCATGACAACCATGCAAGGAGCTAACAGGTGACCCATTCGGTTATATTTCGAGCCAGCGCTGTGGACGTGTGACCATTGTCACCAAGTATACATGGTTTGATCTAGTCCTCATTTCTCGCAGCGCTTTCCGTGCAATCATTCTTGCACCAGTGACTGCAGCCGTACTTCCATCGATTGAAACACTTGGGTTGGTAACGACAAATAACATAGCTACCATGATTGCGGTTCTTGGATATGGTGGAGTACTGTCGTAGAACACCTGCAGTCACCGAGTCTTATGATGGCACATAGGCTTATCGTTCTTACTATTCGGTATGGGGATCGCATGAGAGCCTGGGTGGATGTTGGATATACCGTGATGGATGCGTAATCAGTTAACCAGACTTGAGTGGTGTTATCTTGCCCTCGCATCCAGTTCGAAAGCGGACACGACAACAGGCGTGACAATCAAGGGCCTTTTATTTATCTTTGGGCATTGTATACGCTTACTTCTACTGTCAAATATGCATTGGAATACCAAATAAGTATCACAGCTAAACTTCGAACAACGGTTTCAGGCCCTCCTCGGAAGAGTACCCGACAAATGTTTGATTGCTTGAAGCCTTTCCAGTGCTACACATCGCCCAAAATTGACACATCGCCGCCCTCCTGGAAAACGATTGGAAGCATGTCGATTCCTGCATCGGAGTCGGTTACGAGGTTAGCATCATATTCTCGAATGCTAAGAATGAGGCGTGGTCCCAGCACAAACATCTGCGCGATTGACGCAAATTCAAGCAGTCCAGCGTAGACATCAGATCCCACTGAAGATGAATCCTACGGATACGGTGAACAATGATGACCAGCAGATGCCAATAAGTAAAGGATCGGCGTACCAGGATCCCTGGAGAGAGAAAACCGAGTTGGAAGCAAGAAGCAGCGACAAAGCTTGCACGTCCGGAACTTCAGCTTAGAGATAACCCCGTTTGAAATGATGAGCTCACCTAGCAAAGTAAATCACGTGAGCTTTTATCAACACCGAGAAACAGTCCCCCATTGTCCATCCAGTCAACGGGCGGCGGAGTGTACGGAAGTATTTAACAGAAATCCAAACTGCAAGACACAGTGCGAGGACCTCCCATACAGTGTAGAGTATCCACGCCAAGGAGTCCAAAAGTCCGGCGTCTCCCTCATAGTCATAAGTGCACTGATAGGTGCCGGAAAGGACGAACTGCTCTGTATGTCTGATGAGCCTGGTGCACTTAAGTCTTTCGGCCATAATTTCAGCTTACCTCCCACAGTGTATCTGTCTCCTATCACGCCGATCACTCCGCAGGTGATCGTGATAGCCAGGAGGATTGAGACGAGAAAGGCAAGCATCTCTCTGGATCGCTGATACATTGCATGTAACCGAGTGGTAATGATGACTTGCATGATGTTTCGGTCAAGTCAACATCATTTGAGGTATCGTAGCTCAGTAGCTCACCTCCCAGCATTGCATTCACGACCACAGTCATCCAAGTTAGTGCAGAGTACATAATGTTGCCTGAAAATTCCCAGCGAGCGATGAGCTTCGGAAGACAAACATTCGAAACAAACTCACAGCTATCGCTGTCATTATATTGAATCAGCAGGTAAGCAACTCACTCACCCCTATACAGGAGTGTGGTTGTTTGAACGGGGATAGCAAGCTTTTGTGCAGAGTACTCACTGCATCTGTCACCGAGACTGTCGGAAGACTTTCTGTATACAGCCAGTCAGAAGCAACAAACATAGTGTATATGAGACATACGCAGCATGAAAATTCTGATTGTGAAAGATGTCTTATTAGCACAGCGCTGACTTGCTGGTCTCG
The DNA here is from genome assembly GCF_016647625.1 of Suillus subalutaceus. Classification (NCBI taxonomy): domain Eukaryota; kingdom Fungi; phylum Basidiomycota; class Agaricomycetes; order Boletales; family Suillaceae; genus Suillus; species Suillus subalutaceus. The sequence goes on along the minus strand of NW_024540259.1, from coordinate 33,394 downwards.
TAAAAAAACATACACCGCGTATGGCATTCCAAGGTAGCGCACCTAGAATGTTTTGAAGTAAGCAAAACTGGCCAACTGCGCTCATAACACAATGCACGTACACCGAGATATAGAAGAGTCGCGAGAGACCAACGTTTCCTCTGCCCCAGACTTGGTTGGATGTTGTTTTCTAATATGGGACTCTGCTCACCCAGACCAGTTCAAACTAGTATAAAACCATTATCGATGAGATGGTTACCCCGGCAATAACATCAACCTACCTCTTGTCCGGATACGAGTGCTGAAAATATCATGAGAAGATCAGCAGGTTTCTTTAATGATATTATCTTGCTCACCCCAATCGTATATCACTGCAGCACAGGAGGCGACTGTAAAATCACATTCAAGGTTAGAACGTCACCGACATCATTCCACTGAATCTCCACGAACCTACGAAATAGCTATAAAATTGATTTGATTTGATTAGCGGCCACCAACTGGGATCACTTGAGACTACAGTCATATTCGGAGGATAGATACAAGCGAGTGGTGAACCTGCCGTAAGGAGGCATGCGTGGTAGATATGGGACCCTCCAGTGTTTTTATCACCGAAATAGGCATGATGAGGATGTAATTTGACCCTGCTTTGATTGACATGAGATTGACACATGAAAGAAAGTAAAAAAAAGTCGACCCGTTCGACAATACAAAATATGTTCGGCTGTGTGACGCGGGATGTTTGAACACCGCATAATAAGCTCAAAAAGGTGTTCATGATTTCGGGTAGTTCAAGTTGGTGACAATGACACTCTCGAGATGTTCTTGCCATACTTGTATTAGCTCAGGGGTTCCATTAGTAAATAATGGCGTTCATCAGTCTAACGTTAGGCATGATAAGATGGTGGAAAAGCCTGCCGTTTCAGTAATTCTCAACGAGTATCAAACTCTCTACCTCGCATGCCGGAATCTGGTGACCGCAACAGCTCATGTGAGGTCTCGTAACAAGGCCACACGCTGCCAGCTTAACCTAAAATGATACTTGAAAACTGACATCAGTCTAAACATACCGAACAGATGACTCACATCTCCCACTGCCCCTGCAACGCCTCAAGGCAGACGCACCGATGTACAAATCCCTCAAATGTGTACCTTCCTCACAAGTCTTCAGCATTTGTCGCCTCTCTGAGCTGTGGTCACGAGAGCACAGAAATAAGGTAATGACATGCGATTCTGATGATGCAAAAGGCACTGCGCTAAATTCGTCATACAGTTGATGCATCAGCGTTGTATCAATTAGCACAGGCTGGTGAAACACCCCGCCATATACGAGACCACCCCTGGTTGAAAATAGAATGGGAAGGCCGAAGAAAAAGACAGAGATGCCTGCATGACCGCACGCCATCGGAGGAAAACCGACTTCTTGTTCTTCGTTGATCTTCTCCTGTCCCAGCTTGATATATACACTAGGACGTTATGAGTGTATCAGAGACATGAAGAAGCAAAGAACACACTGCAAGATTTCCACAGGAATACTACAGGAGACTACGGGTGGGCACAAAGGCTGTGCAGTAGTTTCAAGTTTATGGTTCCAACCTCGTCCACAAAGAATCACGGCCCAAGCCTCCCCTTGTCATCATAGCGCGTGCTGTTTGTTTGTAGGTTCTGAGTGAAATCAGAACAAGTCACGTATTGATGTCAGTAGCGTACCGCTTTCACTGACCTCCCAAAAATCTTTGTGATCAGGTCACTGAAGTTGATCAAGAACGCAAAGCCCTTTTATACGGACCCAAGCATCACATTATACACCTACTTATACTTGATACACGGGCATCCAGAAATGCAGAGGGTCGGGAGTATTGACTGGACTGGCTAGCTTTATTGAAAACCTCAATGCTAGTGCCAGGATCCTGCTTGCCAGTGAATATCGACGATGGTAGTATGAGCAGACAAAGTGGTGCGGAGGTATTTATTTGTGAGCGTATTTCAAAATTCGGGACACATGTGTGAAACTTGAAGCTTTGAAGGAGCTTGAGACTTTAAATCTGGAGTCCGAGTCTGTGTCCCAGTTACGATTACACATTTTCGACTGAGCAAAGTTGAGTTGCAACCTGTTGGAACAAAATGACTTATCACTAAAGCTTCCGCGATTCGCGGACAAATAATAGTGGTAGTCAGAGTGGACGATTTTGAGGTGATTCGGCCTGCGATTTCGAAAACGATTTTGGACGCTGAGAATCGGATTTGATGTCGAATCGTGCTGAATCGTCGAAGCGCCTCTGGAGGCGCTTCACGCGATTCTGAATCGGATTTTAGCTGTACCCCTCTTATTTTACAATACAAATGTCTAATTAAATAGACTTATCCCGCAAGCAAGCACCTGAGCACCCTCTCCGCAGTCGAGCAGCATGGCACCCAAAAGAAAAGGCGTCCGACAAGCATCTCCATTGACTTGGAAAGCTCAAAAAAGCACTCGTAAAAGAGGCGAAAAAAGCACAGTCATGATCAATAATATCAAGTGCGTGAAATATATCAGAAAACAGATGAAACATATGTATAACTCACCTTAGGAACTGTCAGTTTTAGTATACGTACCTATTTACGAATCCAACCAGAATCGCGTTGAGAATCCGTTCTCGCTGCGGGGTGTTCAAAGTGGATGGCGATTTTCATGCGATTTTCGAATTTTGAATCGTCTCGTAATCACACGCAGAATCGCTTCATAATCGTCCACTCTGACTACCACTAATAATGTACTGTGACTCTGTTCCCACGGTACGCTGTTCATGCATTCATAGTACTTTCTGTCTCCTATTTACTGTTTTTTCCTCACCACCATGGCAACCTCTGCTTCATTTTATGGAGTTGTTAGCCTTCAAAATGGAAGCAGATATCAGATTGACAAAAAGAATTTTTGGCGATACGACGGATTCATTGCCACTCCAGAAATCGGAGATATTCGTGTAAATGTGTTCACATTTAATGCCAACACTGCTTCGGCCGAAGACGGGATCTATCTATTGGATGCGCGGATAACTATCGGTCCTATCATTGACGATGAAGGCAAATCTGTGCATTCCCTTCATCTCTTTGCCAGTGACGTATGTGACTTCACTCCACCTTCGTATTTTGCTCATTCATCTATCTACATAGTACTTACAGCCCCTTCCCAATGGCGCTCCCGCCTTTTCGACAGTCATCATAGCAGGTAAAGTTTCGCGCAGTACCTTGTCAGTTAAGCAGGAAAATGGATTTGATATGGATATCTCACAATATGTTGCTGGCCCCCAACTGAACATGCGAGTTCGCTGTTATTATCCTAAAGGACATCCGCGTTTCACCAAAACTCCTTTGCCTGCCGCCAGTAAGCATGTCGTCGTCCAAGGCACTGTGCACAGCATTACCGCCGGCAACAGTGGAGACCTTTGTGGATCTGTTGAATAACTCTGCGCCGATAATTTCGATGAGTATGACGTTGGCTTCAAGTTTGGTGACCCGCAAGCATCTGTAGTCCTCAACGTAGTCTAAGCATTTCTTCGCCAAACTTTGTTGGGATGCAGCCGGTCCATTGGCGTTGGTCTGGGACATATTCCCTGGCCCTCCTGACCCTGTAATCGATCCAGAAGACTGGGCTTGTGACGATGTACTGGCATTGTTATTGATTTCAGTGATCATATGGATGAAGGATGATCAATTGTAGATTTAAAGTAGTTCAAATTGAGGTGCAGACGTGCACGGAGCAGAAGTGCTCTGTGAGGGCAAGTAAATAGAGACGGAAGACTGACGTTCGTCGGTGAGCCTCGTATATACCTAAACGAAGGGGGGCCTCGCATGCGTAAGCCCATGACTCGAGAGCTGAGTCACGAATGATTTGACCGGCGTCGCGAACTGATTCAACTCGGTCAAACAAGTTAAACAACGATAAATCAGTCTACACCTAGGATAGGTCTCATGTTTGTAGGCAAGCGGAGGCGCCTGGCAGTTCCGTACTCGGGGGACTCGGTCACATTTTATTGCAATCAGAGAGTCGCAGAATACAATAGCGAGAGCTGTGAGCAATCGGGGACTCGGGAAAGAGATAGAAGAAGCTAATATGAGAGATGGAGGCTCGAGAGATTAAGACCAGAGACGGAGACTCGAACAGAATGCTGAAGGGCTATTTCATTTCATTTCAAGATCGGTAGTCTTTATCTTGTTGTTTCTTTGTTGAATGATGCGGAGATTAAATATTAAGTTGTGAGTCCGAGAAGAGTGCGTGATACAAGCACATTTGCGAAACAAACCCAATTTAGAGTTTACTGGCTTTCTCACCGCTTCTCATCACCGCGGTGTTTAATCTGTTGGTTGACAATTGACCGTTCAATCGGATCTCCATTCTATAAGTTACCGGTTTTCCACTGTGCGTCAAGGCTTTTGTGCGAATGTAGCATCAGGCTGCGTGGTCGACGGATGAACCTTTTGTACCGGAAGGTACCCTGCGTGGCTGATGGACTGGCTACTATGTGCCAAACCTTTTGTGCCGGAAGGTACCCTGCGTGGCTGACGGACTGGCTCAGTGCTATGTGCCTAACCTTAACACGGCGCCAACGAGATCTGATCCCGGGCCGCAGAGCAGAGACGACCAGCTTGCTTGCTTGCAGCCCATTAATGGCTGAGGCGATACTAACTCACCCTGACAACACACCGTGACCGACCTTGTAATTCGTCGTGTCTGACCGCAATGATAACATCGGTTTCTTGTGCCGTGCCTTTCCCCACTTATATAAGTACTTTGCGTCTTCGAGGCCTCAGCCCACCGCAATCCTGCCCCAAAGACTGTTGTCGAAGTCACTTACTTCTGTCTTGTTATTCTAGCCATTGGATTGGTCTCTATTGTCATTATCACCTCTCCCTTTTTGTTGAGAAACCACCCTGCTGTACGTATGGCGCGGTATAGTACGGGCTTCTTGGTTGTGATCGCATGGATTATGGCAATCACAGAAGTGGCTGTCAATATTGTTGCAGGTCCGTTCTATATTTTCTCTTCCCTTCAATCCGCATCTTGCTACTGTCGTTCATATCCTTTCATCTCTTTGGATATACACATCTCATCGTACTAACAACCTACACAGACATTTGGTTTCGTTTTTCGACTCTCGGATGCAATAATTGGTCTCACAATCTTCGCGGTGGGCAACTCCCTCGCGGATCTCTGCAAAACAAACGCGAGCATAGCCGCTGTAAGTCTATTTCCTTTCCTCCCACCCTCGCATCACCTGACCACAGCCTTCAGTTCTTCGCCTAAATTATAGGTTTCTCCACATGCTTCGGCGTGCCTATGGTCAAATTTGTCCTCGGCATCGGCATCTCCGGCTCCTTCGTGATTTTGCAAGCCAGGGGAGAGTTGTGCACGCCATATGGTTAACGCGTATTTATTGAATTTGTGGGGAAGTGGATGTGACAGTCTGAGATGGTGAGAGGGATGCATATGCACGCTCGGAGTTTTTGAATGAACAAGGACAACACTTAGATTTACTCATTGAATATATTTTTAAGGTTACGTCTGCTACTACTCGAAGCTATTTCAAAGGTTACACCTCCATCTCCCTGGACCACCTTATATATACTTCTTATCGTGACTTGTACCTTGACGACTTACCCTAATTATATAAGGTCGTACCTGTTCAATGAGATCATTCTCAAACACAACAGTTTTGATATCGTACAAGTGACAGGGGACATTAGGATATCGGGAGAAGATGCAATAATCTTTCCAGTCATAAAAATAATGGTGATTGCATCTATATCAACCCCTCGAGGATCGGGCGAACTTTCTAACAAGACCTATCATACTATGCAACATCCTTCTGACCGCCCAGATAGCTTAAGGGCACTGTCAGGCCTATTAGTGACGGAAGCACTAGACTTTTCATCCTTGACGCCATGATCCTCATTTGGGTCGCTGTGGCTCTCTAGGGTTTCCGTCGTGGCTACACACTTTGGTTCCAAGCAACCAAGCATCGCCTGCACATATGCGGGTTCCTGTCCTTCCCAATCTAGCTCAGACGAAGGTCCCCAGCGTTCTTCCACCTTCTTTGCCAAGTCCCGCCGTCCGAATCTCAGCAACGAGAGTATCACGGCTCGTTGCGCGGACTCGAGTGCACCCACAACCCATGCATGATGCGCACTCGAGGCCTCCCCCGCAAAGTGCAGTTTGCCGTCAGCAGCAGGACGCGTGAGGTACGGGTACAGGTGACTGAACTGCCCTGGAGCAAATATCGCAAATGCCCCACCAGAGAGTGGATTACTTCTCCAGTCATATGCATGATGTGTGATGTACTCCGCTGCCAAAAAGTCATAGGTAATCCCAGACCTGGCGTGCAAACATGCAAGGTCTCGCAATACGACTTCCTTGAGCTGCGACTCCCCAGAAGGTGAGTCCCGGTTAATCAGAGTACCTATACGTTGGGCATCCTGACCCACTGTATATGAGGCGATGAGCACGGCTGGCTTTTTCGGATCATCGTGGATGCTGTGGGACGGATAGCAACACGTGCGGATAGGGATATCACCGAACGATGTACCACCCTCTGTTATGCCGCATCGCGTGATCCACCATGGCGTCTTGAACTTTATCGCGACCTTGCAGGATGTATCGTATCGCAAACAACGCAAGGCATCTCTTTGCGCAGGGTGCAGCTCGGCGTCAACGAGGTCCATGTGTTGTGAGCAACCCAAGGGAGTGGTGTTGAAAACCGAGTCATACTGACGCACGGATGATTGACCCGGTAGAGTAACGAGCTTGACTTCCACCTTGTCATGAACACGATTCAAAGCGATGCGAGTGACCGTAGTGCGATACTCGGGTTTATGGGGAGTGATCCTGTTCAGCATAGCAGAAATTGCAACTGACGAGCCGCCGTCTATGCACTTCCATCCATAGTCCTTCTGATCGTTGAATTCCGAGTTCAGAATGACATACTCGGTAAAAGCTTGGTCAAAGAAGTCGCTGGGCCTGATACGAACTTTAGTGCAATTTGCGATGCAGTCAAAGCACCTCGTACGCAATATTTGTCTCTAGCCATTTACTGGTGTGATAATCAAGCTGCCTAGTGATCATTTAACACAAACGATGGAAAATTATGGGGCAATGACTTACATGTACACGCGCAGGTATTCCCTGATAGAGTAGTCGTCTACTTCCATGAGTTTTTTGAAACCTTGCTCGAAGTCTTCCTTCAAAAGCTGCAGGTAGGGTGCTGATGCTTGCTGAAGGATTTTCTGTACTCCAATAGCCACATACCTGACCTCAAATATTAGCGCCCCGCTCGTATGAGTAGAATGGCCTCATACTTGTCTGGGACCATACCGCCATTCGTGACGCTGAACTTGAATGGGTCGTACTCCGAAACGTCTATAGGCGGACCCAAAATGTTGTTGAACATCATCGGAGTATTCTTACCATTCATGTAGTAAGGAATTAAGGGAACATTCAACTCTTCGAATAGAGCAAGTGCTCTGATGTCATATTAGAATTAAGTTCAGTACCAAAATGCCCTGCTTACTTTTTCATCATCGGAATTTCGGACCAACGCATCGCCCCTACATCATAGTAGTCATGAGGAGCCTCGCTGAATCTATGAGTATACAAGCGTCCCCCGGCGCGATCCGAGGCTTCCACGAGATCAAACGGTATACCAAGTTCTTTCAGAATCATGGCAATATACAGCCCAGCTACTCCGGCACCAATAATACAGAATTTGACATCTAGATGAGCTCCTTCTTCAGAAGCACTATTGGTGCCAAATAAGGCATCGTTCGAGCAGGTACCACCTAGACCTGGGAGATGAATGGATGGTTCTGTATCGTGGGACTCACGGAAAGCACAAAGTTGGCGAGATATGCTCTCGCGGATGAGATGACGAGCGTACCGCGCTGTAATGGAGAGTTCACCAGCTGCCATGACCAACAGAGGGTGAAGAGGGATATGTGGAGAGTTACAAATAAGCTGAGAAGGACCGTTGCTCGGATCCCAGCTGAAGAAGCGAAAATGAGGGCATGCACGTTGCACGCGCGCTGACTTCAAATTCGCGAATAATTAGTACTCGGTCCATGATACTGTGCAGCCTGCAGGCCCTGCACTGTCCGAGTGAACGAACAAGGACGGCGTCGTCCGCGCATAGTAAGTGTCAGCCAAATTTGAAGTTTGCACTCACGGTGCACTAGCCCCCACAAAACGATTTCACATCGATAAACACTTTCATACTCCGCGTATTTAACTTGTAGCCCCTAAGTTCAACTGCTTTTCGTCTTGCCCTGACCACAAAGATGCTTACAAATCATTAATCAGTCCTGGATCCCAATGTCAATGCATAACATCATGCCTTCTTCCCATCGATTCCACTGGAGTTGCTGAACAACCCTGAATTCGTCGTACTGACTGGTTCATCACCCAGATATCATCATAATGAGTATCCAAGTATTTTTGGTGCCTAATTATGACCCCCTACGGAGGCGTCGCACCATTTCAGTTGTACAAACTGGAAAGTAAGCCTACCAGTAGTTATCCATTACTGCTGGAACTCAGATTGCAAGACCTTTGACGGTTATATTAAGTCAGACGTGATTGTCCCCGCTGTTCCCTTTGTTCAATAGGCTGCCTTGAGACCACTGATGTCGTGTGTTTAGGTATGAAGTGAAACTCGATCGCAACAGTAAGCTACCGTTATCTGCTGCTGGACTTGGGCTACGATTGAGTGTCATTCTGATTCGGCTGCAGAAGTACGGTATTTTGCCACCATCACAGCACTCCTAATGTTGGCATCTTCTTCTTTGTACATCTCCCCATTGTCCTCCAACTATATCGACACTCGCTGTTATTCATGTTTTGTTGCAGCCACCTTACTCCTCTCAGCAGGATACGGAAAAGGGGCAGGGTTTGTCATTGAACATCTTTGGAGTGTTCTTTCCGTTCAAGTAGTAAGTGCACTATCGAATGCCCGACTCTTCGAATAGAGGAGGTGCATGTTAGAATTGTGTTGAGAATGCACTTTCGATGATGAAAAAGGAAGCAGGACAAGTTGAACCTAACGCATGGCCCAACAAACTTGATTTCCACCCTTGATTGGGAACGATTTTGATGCAAGTGACCATAGTGCGTTCGGTTTTATGAGGAGCAATTCCGTTTAGCGTAGCAGCAAGACGAACCACCGTCTATGAAGTTTCACCAATCGCAGAAGTCCGCTCAGAATGATATACTTAGTAAACGCTTGGGACTTGAAGGAAGGATCTGTTGTGTGAGTACAACTGAGGAGGCGCGCCCACCGCCACTTTTTTAGCCAGCTGAGGTAGGATTATACCATAAGCATCAGCCCAACCCATCCGTATGAAGAGATGGAGATGGCGCTGATAGTATATTAGACAAAGGATAGTGGTACTGCAGGCAGCCACGATTCGTACTGCATGCTATGACACGTTCTGTGCTCGCGCAGCTGCAACTTCAGGCCGCTCTTAGTATGAGATGGCAATGCCGCAACGGAAGACTCACTCGTAGTCACATCAAAGAAGACTAGCCTGAGCAGTTAAGGTTTTCACTGAAGGGAGCAGGCTGTGCGCGTGAGCGTCGCGATACCCTGACCGATCCAGGATGATGCCGTCGCAGCCTGCAAAAAGAAAATCGTCCAGAAGGTTCATGGCCCCGCACTACAGTAGAGCCAGTCTTGACGATGCCTATCCGATTAATTGAACATTGAACATCGACGAACGTTTGATAAATCGGGGAAATAAACCAAATAGGCTAATCCGAAATGACAGCCGAAAACGTCCAAGTCGGTTCTGAGTCCGACCGCATATCATACGATATGTACTTAGTTGGTTGGTGACCTGGATTAGCTTGCCATAGCCCTGCGACTGTTAGTTGATACAGCCATAGTACGACACTGGATCGGCCCACATACCTAATATTTCACTATCGCCGCCAAGCACCTTAAATACCATCTTCATCTGCTGCGCCCGCGATGTCCCAATCCACAGGCAAAATGAAGCTTGCAGTCCTTACTTCGGGAGGCGACAGCGCTGGCATGAACGCTGTCGTCCGTGCCATCGTCAAGATCGGCATCTTGAGGTGTGTTCCAATTCCCACGTCTTCATCGTATTCAATTTCCATCAACATTTATGTGACAGAGGCTGCGAAACATGGATCGTACGGGAAGGATATGAGGGGCTTGTGAGGGGCAACACACAGGCACATGCAATCCATGCAGACCTTCCAGCTGATGCATCTGCATTAAAATGTGCTCATCGAGGAGTACCCACTAATCTCACGCAGAACCTCCGTTTTGGAGATGGCGACCTTCTACGAGATGGAACGGGTGATCATCACCATGGTCGCACATTGAAAGGTCGATATATCGTTCGTGTGGGGTGGGATGATGTCAGAGGCTGGTTTGCTGAGGTGCGTATGTGCATGTTCCCCAACAACGCATGTGTGCTGATGATTACCGGGCAGGGTGGTACTCTCATCGGGACAGCTCGATCGGCAGCCTTCCGTACTCCAGAAGGTCGTCTGTCTGCCGCTCACAACCTAATCAAAGAGGGAATTGACGCTCTTGCCGTCTGTGGAGGTGACGGTTCCCTAACCGGTGCCGACCTATTTCGCTCCGAATGGCCTTCCCTCGTGTCACAACTGCTCACTCAGGGTATGATCACAGAAGAGCAGGCAGAGAAGCACGGACATCTCAAGATCGTTGGCCTTGTTGGCTCGATTGACAATGACATGAGCATGACAGACCTGACTATCGGTGCACCGACAGCATTACACCGTATCTGCGAAGCTATCGATAACATTAATTCAACTGCTGCGAGTCATTCGCGTGCATTTGTACTGGAGGTGATGGGGAGACACTGTGGCTGGCTCGCTTTACTTGCCGGCGTTAGGTACGTTGTGACTACTGCCGATATACACTGCTTATGGTAGTTTAGTTCTGGAGCAGACTTTATCTTTATCCCTGAACGCCCGCCCCAAACTATCCCTGGGGGAACCTGGGAGGATGACTTGTGCGAAGCCATTCGTGGCGTAAGTCGAATTCCTTTGAATCACTGTTATTGTCTCAAGCCTCCTTTACAGCACAGGGAAGCTGGCAAGCGTAAAACAATCGTCATTGTCGCCGAGGGTGCACACGATGCGGATCTTCAGCCTATTCGCGCAGAATACGTCAGAGATGTCCTTACTGAACGTCTTGGGCTCGATACGCGTGTTACAACGCTTGGACACACCCAGCGTGGTGGCAGGCCTTGCGCTTTCGATCGGATTTTGGTAGGTCTTCATGACTCGTTCATTCATTATTGTTCATTGCAGCTCGATCCAGCCGACACTACAAGGCGAGGAGGCCGTCAAGGCACTCTTAGAGGCTACACCCGACACTCCTTCGTACATGATTGGTGTAAGGGAGAACAAAATAATCCGTGTGCCACTCATGGAGGCTGTCGCGATGACCCGTGCGGTAGCTGATGCAATCGGCGCGAAGGACTTTGCAAAAGCAATGTCCATGCGTGACCCCGAGTTTTTTCAGAGCTTGGAGGGCTTCTTTGCCACCTCGACGCTATTCAAAGAGAAGCAACTGCCCCATTACAGAGTAAGTTTATCATATCCTATCAAGCTTAATCTGATATCTTGCCACACAGAGAATGCGTGTTGCAATTATGCAGTACGTCCTTGCATACTACATCTCACAGACTGTTGTCTCATTCTACGTAGCATGGGTGCCCCTGCTGGTGGCATGAATGCGGCCACCCGAGCTGCAGTACGTTACTGTGTCAAGCAAGGTCATCACGCACTTGCAGTGCACAACGGCTTCCGCGGCCTGCTTGATGACAACATCCACGAGCTTTCCTGGCTCGGTGTCGATGCCTGGACCTCCCGTGGCGGTTCTGAGCTCGGTACAAACCGTACCCTCCCAGATGTTGACCTCGGCGCAGTGGCTGCACGTTTCCAAGAGCATAACTTCCACGCACTTCTGATGATCGGCGGTTTTGAGGCATTCAATGCGCTGCTGATCCTTGAGACCGGCCGGAAGCACTACCCTGCATTCCATATCCCAATGGCTCATCTCCCAGCTACGATATCTAATAACGTGCCAATGACGGAGTTCAGCTTGGGTAGCGACACAAGTTTGAATGCGCTTGTTGACGCATGCGACTCGATCAAGCAGAGTGCGAGTGCAAGTAGGAATCGGGTGTTTGTGGTTGAGACGCAAGGAGGCAAGTGTGGTTACCTTGCCACCATGGGCGCATTGGCAGTGAGTAGTCTATTGGTAATATTTGGAGAATATGAATCTGATGAATGCGCCTACAGACTGGTGCCAGTATTGTCTACACTCCAGAGCAGGGCATGAACCTCGATACCCTTCGCCAGGACGTCAAATTCCTGAAGATTCGCTATGGGCTAGACGCCAAGGGCAAGAGTGAAGGTCGTATGGTCATTCGGTTGGTTTTACTGCTCAAATTCAAACAGTGAACTTGCTGAGATGGTTTCCCAGCAATGAGTGCGCGTCGACAGTCTACACCACTGATGTTGTGACGAAGATGTTCAAGGAAGAAGGTGGTAACCTCTTCGATTCGCGTTCCGCCTCCCTTGGACACACCTTGCAGGGCGGAGTCCCGTCACCTATGGATCGCGCACGTGCTGCGCGTCTATCTCTGCGATGCATGGCATTCCTTGAAGACCATCATGATGCCCTGCTGAAACAAGTTGGCAAAGTGAAGCAGGCGCCACCTGAAAGCGCTGCGGTTATCACGATACAAGGGTCCACTCTTGAATGGGTGCCGGTCCAGGAGATGGTGCAACACGCAGATATGAAGAACCGCAGAGGCAAAACAGCTTGGTGGGCGGAGATTAAGGACCTTGTGGAGGCACTGGTTGGACGGCCTGAAATTTTATGAGTTGACTGAGACAAACGGAAAAATCAGCGTGTCGTACGTATGTGTTATCTCTGTATATGAATGTGCATGTTTCATTCGCTTTCCGGTTTATTGATAGATGGTTGGTAGTTACAGGCAGAATGATATCATTTATTATCCACTCAGTCGTTGTCGTTGGGTGGGTCCGACCCCAAACTTGACATTGTCCAACCTCTGGCCCACAATGCGCAGACTTCACCGTGGGTCAGGACTTGGTAACAATTTGAGACCGCGCAATGACGACAAGTGATTACAGGCAGCCAAAGCCTGTAACCAGGTGTGGCCATTTGACTTGTGGATGAAACTCATAGCATTCGGTATCCATGATTGTGAATAGGCTGATTACAAGAGTACGCGCGGGCGCCATTGTGTTCCAGCATGATGGTCAGCATCTGAGAATCGAAGCTGGTGACCACGTCCACAACCACTATATAATGGTCCATGAACAAGAGCATAGAACAAAAGCGGAGTGCGAAACTAGAGGTTTACACAGCCACATGGGAAGTGTTGATTTTTCACACGGCGCGTTTTAAACGTGACAGTCAAGTTTGAACGTTTTATATTTGCAGCTGGTCCTGGTTTGTTTTCCCAAGTCTTGACTTGACTTGACTTGTATCTCTTCTAACTTGTCAATACTTGATTGTCACCGTGGTACGATGCCCCCAACAATATTGCCACCACGGCCTGAACTTCCATTCAAACACCAGAATCCTCATATCGCTTCTCGTAAGTCCTTTTCTATAATGCTTGTCTCCATCCTGACCCTCGCCTAGTCGACCTCTCTAAATTGCCCCCTGTTAAATATCAGTCGCTTGATCGTGATGGCCATGAGGTTTTGGTACGTATACTGATTATCTCATCCTTATCACAAGCTGACCCCTCCCAAGGTAGGGCGCATGAAGATTCCTACAGTATGTTCGGTTAAATCCAATTTGATAATAGCTGATAGATCAACCTTTTCTAGCCCGGCGGTCATGCTTTCATCTTGAGACGTTTTGATACGGGTGCCATCAGTCTGACTACTATGTTCCGGGCCGCCTTCCCTACTGCTTCTGAAGCTGATGAACGTCGCGAAACTGTCTGGGTAAAGGATACCTACGATCTCGCTGGGAATAACGGCTCCGCTAAGGAACCTTCTATCGTGCGTCTTGCCGGAACATGGGTCAGCGCTGAGGTTGCTCTCCTTCCTGAATTTGCACAAACATATGGTTTGGGCGGCGTCATTCCTCATGTCGCCAAGGCCACCCCCGACCCCTCTGCAGCCTATCGTCGCTCTTCGACAAAAACAACACCTAAAGCGACGCCGAGATCGCCTCCTGCTGCGAGTAGTACACTCCCGACTCCTGCTCCGTCAATCACACTTCCGACCCCGAAACGCAGGCGGGAAACTTCTCCTGTACCGGTAGCAGATCCTGCGCCTTCCACCTTACCTCCTCCGCGCCGATCGGCGCGGACAAAGAGTCCAGCACCTGTCCCAGTCTCCCTGCCGTCTCGATCACCCGTCAAGCCCAGATCGCCGGCGCCTCGCTCGCCGGCACGTCGTTCACCGGCACCTATTTCGCCAACGACCAAATCTCCCAAGCCCAAGTCATCTGCGCGAGCTGTGCGGATTATCGAGGTTACTACTCCAGGGGGATCCGACGAGACTGTTGTGGAAGAGGAGGCGGAGACAATTGAAATTACGCACCCAAATATGTCTCAGGACATAGCCGAGCAGAAGGAATTGATTGAGCGGTTGAAGGCAGAGAGAGATGTGCCATTGATGGAGGCCGACACATTAAAGCGCGCGAGGGATGATGAAGATGAGAGTACAGAATTTACGTTCCAGTTTAAGGAACCAGAAGTGCAGGAAAGGCAAATTGCAACAAACAAACGGGTTGGAAGGTTCCATCTGGAGCCAAGGCAAAAATCATTTGCATGGGGCGTCGCGGCATTCGCGATTGGAATGAGTGCAGTGTAAGTGTATACCCATCTAGTTCTTGTCCTCATTTACTGACAAGAATACAGAACATTCATCCCAAATATATTCTAAACACACTATCTGCTTGTCTTATCTGTTTTCCTTATTGTCAGTTCTCGTTTCCCTTCTTTTCTGGTGTCATCCTAACACCTGTACGTCTGCTCTCCTGCGACACATTTCTTTCTCATCATGGACCATTATAATGTCCATTTATTCACCCTTTCGTAGCCAACTTCGGGTTTCCGGTTGACTTACGTAGATCGTTTCTATTGTTAAACGTTGAGTAAGTAGTATTGTATACTGGTGAAATTGGAATACATACACAGATGACCGAAGGCGAGAATGGGTCCATGCTTTCGTGAATCGTCTCGGCTACACTTTGCTTGTGTAAGTACGACCCACGCTTACCAGTACGTGTGTTTGAGGTATTTAGTAAAGGCCGCGAGCGTCTTTGCAAGATCCAGTACAACTTGAAGCTTGCCTCCAGTACCATGCATCGGATGATGTATGTGCATTGTACAGTTATTGTTCAGCTATGTCGCAATAAGATTTCTCCGAGTCCTTCAAAGTTCGTACGCCCTGCCTGCAGCTGCAGGCGTCTGCGCCAGGTGTGTCCTTTGAATCAGGCGTCCCGGGCCGTTTTGTGTAAATGCTGTTGTTCGCTTCCCGGGATTTACAAAGATTGGCAAGATTTCCACCCTGACAGGTACAACTCATGGTGATGAAGTGCAGTGTAAAATCTCTTACCGGTGAGTTCTTTCCGCTCGACTCGACTTGAAGCTATTATAACGGCTGCCGTCACGGTGTAGCAATGCGGACGGTCTCGGTTCAATATTTACCGAACGCGAGAAGATCCTGTCAGCTGCACAGTGTCCTGTCTTTCCTAAGTTTGATCGAAATCCGAGATCCACGTAATGCCAGTTTATCGAAAACACATCCGTTGGCTTCCATCCTTCGCAGTCGTTCTACATCCTCAGCTCTCCTTAGCTGTTTCTTGACGGTAACACCGGTGTGTAGCTATTAGCCATTGACATCAATCGTGGGTATTAATTCAAAGATGTGCCTTGCGCTTAATCGTATTTTTTGCGGTTGGTGCTGCGGGTACCTAAGTGCCTCGTGCGTTACATTTCTCTCAGGGAGACTTACACAACCTGATTTAACTGGCCTGACTTCTGAAGTTCTCCGGTGAGTCCGTAAACACCCCTGGCAGGCTGACATCTTTCCCCTCCGCTGTCTCGGGGCGATTTTTCTTAGCGAAGTGCCTCGTGTATCATGGTCTTTCACGAAACTTATTCGAAAGCCTGTGTACACAGTACACAGCAAAAATGCTCCAGATCGTGTCTGTGGTGCTCGGACAGAGGTCGCCACTGTGTGTGGGTTTTAAATGTGGCTGTTGGTAATAGTATGGCAGAACCTTGTTGGATTCCGGGTCCCTAAAGCCGTTTGTGATGAACACGGACGGTGAACAGCCTGTCAGTGGTGTCATACACGCGATGATCGCGACACTTACAAAATTTCACCACCAAGTTGTTATATCTGCATTGGGGGGACCCATAGGATGTAACTTTTTGATCAGACTGGGTTCATTTTAACAAACACATGAACGAGGTAATATATACTGGTATTGTAGTCTCGAGCCAAACCAAGTCACCTTGTCGAGGGAAACAATGCGACGTGCTTGAGAAGACAAACCGAAGCAAAAGGCATTCAACGAAAAGGATAGATTGTGGCCGGGAGTTCGTCCCCAGTCAAATTTGTTATATCAATGTCACCAGGGAGGACTCTGATAGTGGAGGAGTGTGCGAGTCCTGTATGATGGCAGTATGTAGTATGTACATCATAGAAATTCTCTTACTCACTTACATGTAGCATGTCAGTATGTGTGACACATCATGTTGCGATACTGCATGTAAGTGAGTAAGCACACTGATTGATGGGTTTATCAGACACAGGCATGATTAGTCTACAATACTAAGTCAGTATGAGTGAAGCTATGAATGAACGAACGTATCCTTAGTCTCGTGTAGAAGACTGAGGGAAAACGACGAAGAAAGTACTATTATGTAAGTAAGGGAGCGTTTTGGGAGTAATCGGGATACTATATAGGGTAATTAAAGAACGATGGTACATGCAGTGGGCTATGTCCAACAGACTTGTGTATATGTCCGTCCATCGTCCACTTTCAGCTCTCGGAGTACACCATCAATGCAATATCTGGGGTTCTTTCCATCCACGTTGAGAGAGAGGTATCTGTGGAGATGCCATAGGAAGCATTGAGACGGTTCGATCTCCAGAAGCCCCTGTGCATCCGTGTAACCAAGAGAGCTTGAACAACAACCTGACATCTGCTGTGTAATAAGTAACCTTACTTCCTCCAAAGTGAGAATGGACAAACTCTGCAAGCATGTGTCCAACTGGAATCTACGTCTCTTGTTAATGGAGCAGCTTCGAACGTACACAAAAACCTACTGGAAGAAGAATTGCGGTGAGAATGACACTAAGAGAAAAGGCTGCAACAGTCAGAAAGTAAATATGCGAGATATTTATTGATCTGCGGGCACAAACCAAAGCCGCAACTACAATACAGCAGATTATCTTGCAAGAGGCTGGCCATAAGACGATTGTCAATCCCCCACCCTCCACGACTCTTGATGGTGCGATACAGCAGAAACGTCAATATTTCTGAAATTGTATGGACGTATGGGATTTGGGAATGTAATCAGTTCAAGCTTGTGTTAGCAGCAGCTCCCGATACGAACGTAACTCAGTGATAGCTAGCAAGCCAAACGCTACACATAGTCTGGTGCTTGTCTCCGTATCCAGATATCCAGTCAGACCAGGGATCCAGCATGGTTCTGCATGCCAGAGGTAAGGTACTAAACATGCAAAGAGTCCAACTTGAATGTCTACATACCCACAACTTTGTGTAGGAGTAATGCAATACCCGTTGTAGTTACAAGTGAGGGTTAGTGCATTAACCTTTGTAACTACAAGACAAACAAATGCATTAACTCACGATAACCACAAGAGCCAGACCAGGCACACTTGACTCTTGAGCCACAAATACATTCTCGATTGATATGAGCCAGCGGCAGTGCATGCTAGGTTACAACGTTGCGTATAAGATTGGATATTAAGGAAGTAACAATTCAGGAAGGTAGAGATCTAACTCGGCTTCACTATCTGCTGGACACGTAGTATTACAGGCTGCAGTCAGTGGGAGATGTGCTGCCCACTTGATCTCAAAACAGTGGGCGAGTTCATCTCTGAGCTGAGCCTGACGATAAGCATAGGCGCTTAGACCCTCATTGTCAGCGGTGGTTCCAACTTGAAGTGTGTGTTCCACAATCTTCTTCTTCCACCATGATGCGTGCCACCTAAGAAAGCAGGACACCCGGCGCATCTCCTCCTGAAGTAGCTCAACTTCTTCTGCCCATCGCATGGATCTTGCACGAGCTTTGCACCATTCGACTCTGAGACCTGCTGGCAAAATTAGCGTCTTTCTGTCGTGACTCACACTCCAGCTTACTATCTTGTACCACTTCATCTTCATCATCCCCGACTCCTTCAACCAGCCATATCCACGATAACTGTCTTCGACCTTCACTTTCCCCTCGCTTTGGAACTGACATCCCTGCGTATATCGTCCTTCCTCTCAAGAACCCTGTATTTGTTATCCCAGCCAACATGTCCAAGTACGTGCGCAAGAGATGAGAGAGCCATGCGAGCTGCACAATACTTCTCTCCTGCAGCTGTTGCCCTGGCTTCAACTGCGACTGAGGGCGTTCTGGGCCCGAGTATTCACAGCTTTGGCCACGTATCCAGTCCCTCTTGAAGGTATACATGTAGTCCCGCAGGCGAAGACTTTGTCTGATTTCCTCGAGGGCGTCTCTGGCCTGAGCGTGTCGTAATTCCCATTCGATGGTGAGGAGTTGGGGATTACAAGGTATAGGCTTGCTGCACAGAGCGGATGGGAGTCAGAGCTGGGAATCCTCGGGATTGATTGTGTCTGAGGTGCTGTGGGAAGGCGGCTGGACCCTGGATTCCAAGAGCTGTACTGCAGGGGTGTAGAGAGCTTGAATGCACTTCCAAGTATCAATTTTGCATTGTAATGCATTCCGCAGTCATTGGACCATGCCCATTTGCGTATCTGTGGCATGCAGACCCTGCTTCATGATATCTACTTTCAAACGACGCCTGTTTACAAAGAAATGAATAGAATGAAAATTAAGTCAGATAATACTACATACTGTTCGTTCTCTAGGTCAATCCCCAATGCGATGAATATACTTGGGGACACATCAGCGTGCATCGAAGTGTCAGTGCCTTGATGGAGCTCAGATGCCTCAAGTTGGGCAAGTTTGAGCCAGACAGCAGCTTGTGTAACAGCTTGTAACCCGAGTCATTAGTAGCTCCCCATGATCGGATTTAGTGCGTGCTACTCACGAATAACCTTTGCTTCAAATGGATTTGTGACTGATGAATCGTTTGGGTTCTCCTCCCAGGATTCGATTTCAACCTTCCAGGCCTCCGTCGTCTCTGGCGCCAGAGCCTCATCAAGTTCTTGGAATGCTGTTTGATGCGCCTCATGTTCCTCTTTGGCCTCGATCATTTTACGAAGGAGTGTGGCACCTGTCGCAAATACAATATCATACATGTCAGTACCAAGTTGCAGCCAAAACATACCAAGTCCCACAACCTTCTTCCAGTTCCAGTCACCAAAATGGTCGTCGAGTGTGTCTCTCCGTGAGCCTGGCCCCATTTCTTTGGTACTAGAGGCCACAGGGTTGATATTTGACCATCCGCGTTCAGGTGCTTTGCCATCAGTGCGTCCAACATACTTCGAAAAATCAAAGAAAACTTGGTCTGACATGTCAGAATGTGTGTGGGGAGGTGAAATTTTGGAACGAAAAATCTAACGAATGTCGCCAGATGGTCTAGATGGAGGTCGAGTGGCATTGTTGACATCCTCTGCCATAGGTTCTTGTGCCACTGGCAAGCGATGTTGTACGAGACATTGAGTGTGTCGATGCAGCGTCCACGGAGGGTCGAGAAGAACAAAAAATCCATATTCATGTATCTAAGTTCAGTCAGTATCATCAATAACTGCCAGTTGGTTTAATAAATACCTTTCGCCTTTTTGTAGATCGCCAACGCCATTCGGCAACTTCATGTTGTGTCGTGCACAATCAACGGTCCCAACTCCTGTGGCAGCTAGACCATGAGATACCTTCGTGTCTGCCATGTTCACCGCATTATGGGATGAACATGTACTTTTCTGTGTATATAGCGGTCAGAGTAAAATATGTAGGTGAATACAATAAAAGCTCACCTCCTGCGGGTTGCCACTGTAGGTTTGTAGATATGCCTTGTAAGCGGTCTCCTCGACGAAATAAGCCCATCCGTGACTGAGGCCAGGGTCCACGCTGTCTTTAGATACCATGCGCCTTTTGAGGCGAAAGTTCGCATCAATTGCTAGAAAGAGACCATACAACCAACTAGTCATCAGTCAGCCAAGTGAGTATAGATATGGATGCAACCACTTGTACCATTTTCCTTTCGGTGCATCATTCCAATTATCAGGTAGGTTTTTTCCTGGTTGCGGACAAGCTGGGCATATCACAGCACACTCACCATGTCCAGTACCCTCCACACCAGCAGAATCATATCCCCGGCCAGCCCGCTTGAGCATTTTTAGATGTCGCCACTTGCGCACTATCGGCATAAAGGCTTCATAACAATCCTGATGACACGAGTGAGCTGGATATTTGAACAAGAGTAAGGAGGTAGAACACATACCTTTTGTGAGTGAAGTCCTGTGTTGTCTGAGAGTCGTGCAACAGCGTGATAAAATTCATAGCCTGAAAATTTGATTCAAACGACGAATGTGATATTGTTCGAGGATTCAGAAAGTGGCAGCGGTACGTGGATCAGTCGTTGTTGCCGGGAACCAAGCTGTACGAAGTAACTGTATTGTATGTGTCTGTGCGGTCTCACAGCCACAGAAATCAAGGCCGATCTCGTGGATTCCATTGGTATCGATGAGAGTGAAATCGTCATTGTAGGCCCTTTCTGGCATCAGACATCGTTCACCTGTTGGATGACTGAGCTGCACACGCAACCCTAGCGTCTTCAGTGAGATGGTCACAAAGTAAGAGCCTGTCCACTCCTGTTGAGAATCATTCTAAGTACATGTAACATTTATCTGCTTGATAGCCTCTCACCTGATCCTATGCGAAGGATTTTTAGTATGACTTGCGATAACGCAATCATGGCAGCACAGCTCTGTGCTGAAGCAATCTTTACAGCGGAATTGTGGAGTGCCAGAGTGACAGTTTCTGCAGATAGTGTCGTATACATAGTCCCCGCGGCCCTCATGTTGTAGTAGTTCCTGTAAAAAATGGTCCCGGTCCCTTGATCCATGTCAAGAGTGGGTGATCCTGGATAGATAGGGCGTCAGTGTTCAACCTACATGTACACATGCAGGCCAAGTCATTGAAAATACTTACTCCTGCACTGCGCTTCCGCCTATTGCTGTTGGCAGCCTCAGCTTCAATTTCTAGGCCAGGTTCCTGCCCTTCTGGGGAGTAATGTCCATCATAGTCTAATCCGGCCTCTTCCTCCAATCTCATACTGACCAGTTGTTCAGATGAGGCCGGCAAACTGAGAACATGTGAACTTCGTGCAGTAAAGCCTTGACTTTGTGAGACGAACGTGTACACGGCGTGCACACTTGGTGCACCAGCATTGGGAGGTGTATACACATTGAGTTTCACTCGTTTTCGCCGGTTCAGATTCTTCAGTGAAGGAGCAGGGAATAAGCCAGCTTGGTAATTAATTGAGTTGGTAGGACTACCCTCACTGGCACTCATAATGCACTCGAGTAGTAGTACGTGTATACTGTAGTAGGTATGAGACATTCATGAACTGTGAGAACAAATTTCCAAGAAAAGACTGAACCGGGCTATAGCCTTCCCACTCTTGTCTCAGAGCTTCCAGAATGTATCCCATTCCATCCAATCGAGCAGTCAGTCCTTCCCAGTGCTTGAATCTGGCTATCAATACCGCATAGTATTATAATGCATTACGCCTATTAATGCATTACATAGTAAGTAATGCATTTCCGACTCTGCTGTTGTCCTGCATGATTTGGGAATCATGCATGAACATGACTACTAGGTATCCCCCTAAAAGACAAAGTCTGTTAGCTTAGTCCTCAGACTAGTCAACCCATACCTTGGTATCAAACCTTGGTCCAATAGTTTCAGTTTTCCCTCAGCGATTCATGAATCCACCATGTTTTGAAGAAAAGTCATATGTGAGATGGGAATCACATAACGACCTAGTTGATATGAGAAGCAAAATGAAGGTTAATGTATTGCCTTTCATTTGGCTTATTCACTTTGGGCTAGAGAAACCCATAGAGAAAAGTTCAAAGCCTAACAAAAACCTATCTAAAAAGCCCGCGTATTGTGTACTATTATTGTTCCATTATTCTGAGTTGTTTTCTCTAGTGTTTCTTTACTTTGCTTTTCTATTAGGATGCTCTGACTAATCAGATGCTTCATAAAATTGTACCTACAGGGTATGACGTCATAATGATGTCATAGGACTTCACCTACACTCCTGCAGGTTATTTTGGTTTGAAAGATATGATATCATAGTGATGTCATAATGATGTCATGTTCCATGGAATTTGCTAGAACATTCCAATGACTCATAATGACTCATAGTGACTCATAGTGACTCAGAATGATGTCATTATCCCACCATGAATATTCTGGAATGTTCTTTTTGCACCTGCTAGAACATTCTGCTCCAGTTTTTGGAATATTCTTCCCACATTCTGAAGTCATTACATCACCTTTTTACTTACATAATATTCCACACAAAATGTATATAAGAAGAGCCCATTCTCCCCCAAAAAATAGATCTCCCAACTTGTTGCATTCAAGAACTCCCACTTGAGCCAATTGAACTCTCACCTAAGAAGCTTCAGTCTGAACAAATGCTGCTTACAAAGCCCATTCCTTTGTAAGAACTGTCCAGACAAGTGCAGGGAAAGTGTTTCCCTTGAGATTACGTAAGTTTCTCGCGATAGAAACCCAAGTTTTGTGAGACAAGTGTTCTCACACGTAGTGTTTACTGACCAACATGAGCTTTGGTCAACGTTGTTATTTGTGCGACCGCGTTCTCACCAGTATTTGTATACTGACCAACACGAGCTTTGGTCATTGTTGTTTATTATTGTGAGACACAGCGTTCTCACCAGGTATTTGTATATTGACCAAACACGAGCTTTGGTCCAAGTAGTCACATTTGAGACCAGCTCTCAACAGTTAACCATATATTCAGGAAACCAGTTCAAGTGTCTAGACGGTATATCCTAGACAATCCCATAGTTTAAATCAGAGATAATAAAGCTCCGGCTAAGTTAATCTGACTGATTGGTTTAGCGAGCCTCCCAAGACTCACACGTATCTACACGAAAGAAGAAAGTCGTTAGACCGTGTTAATCGAGGACTGGCAAGAAGTCTTATCCAGTGTAATTGTGGTGTCATTACAATTCTTACACGTTTTCATATAAGACCCTCGGTTATTAAGACACCGTATGGACTTTGATGCAATTTCGCAGCTAATGCATTACACCACTTGTGAGTTCCATGGTTACCTGTATTTAAGGCTAAGATATGTTGCTTTCATCCTCTAGCTTCACATCATAACCATCCCTGACGATTTACCTACATGGTTCCAGATCTGGCTACAGGCTGCACCTCCGTCCGGAGGATGATGTCCAAGTCATTCGTGAGTCCCTCTCTATCACTCAATCATCTCACTTTCATTGACTTAGGAATCATTGGGTCACTTGTCTGAATCTGGCTATCAATACCGCATAGTATTATAATGCATTCGCCTATCAATGCATTATATAGTAAGAATGCATTTCCCGACTCTGCCGTATGGACTTTGATGCAATTTCGAAGCTACATGCATTACACCACTTGTGAGTTCCATGGTTACCTGTATTTAAGGCTGAGATACATTGCTTTCATCCTCTAGCTTCACATCATAAACCATCCCGCCAATTTACCTACATGGTTCAGATCTGGCTACAGGCCTGCACTCAGTCTGGAGGATGATGTCGCGAGTCATTCATGAGTCCCTTCTCTGTTGCTCAATTGAATCATCTGCCTGTCTCACTTTCATTGACTTAGGAATCATTGGGTCACTTGTCCCCATAGCTTCCGACTTCGTGTACCACACCTTCCGAGTCCTCCTATGTGCCTGCAGTTTGTCATGGCTTGAATGTCGACCCGAACGACCTGACAGAAGACATCAATGGTGTGTACTATCCTCTATCTTTGTACGAGACTCACTTTGGTTTCAGATGTACTATCTAGGCCATGTGTTCCTTGCAATACATCAACACTAACTTTGTGGACATAAACAGGACATACGTACTACCGTTGGTGCACGCATTACGCGCCTGCTGAGGACTGTGACGACATTGTTTTCTATGAGGAGCGAGGTATGCAAAAGTCACTAATACTATTGCAGATGATTGCCACGTTTATTTCTATCGTGGCATGCTGTACAATAACCAGCAGATGCTAATGCTCCTCCGCCCTTCACCTGTGTCACAAGTGGGCGTTACCAGGGTTTTCAGTGCTGAGTAAGTTGCAGGTTATCGTTATCTTAACGCCTCAACATTAATTAATTTTCTTTTCAGGGATTATGTGCCCATGGTGAAAGGAATTACCAATGCTGTTTTTTCAAGGTGAGTCTTGAGGTTGGGGAGAGAGTGCTGAGGAAGGCAATTGAAAAATCTGACATAGTCAGATTCCTGACACCTTTGTAATAGGAACTGCGATTCATTGGTAACTGTCATGCCTAGTCACTATCATACTCATTGTACTTGACTCTTCGTTCTTTTACATGGCATGCTGTTTACTAACACGACTTCTCTCCAACTCTCACTCCCTTCCTTGAGAAGGCAGTTACTGAGTGAGGGTAGCTGCGAGCACCGTTTGCACCCTTGTGCAATGAACAAAAGGCGTGATGTACAAACACACTGAAAATTAGTGAGGACTACGGGAAAGAGGCATCCCGGGTAAGAAGTCGGTGTTTGTTTTGAAAAGTTCATGGCCAAGCTCGAGGAATTCTGTATATGCACACATCCGCGTTTGTTAGCGAGAATGATTCACAGATGAAACGAATTACCGTGCTCTACAGAGTAACTCAATATGTTGAAAGCCATGGAGTTTTTAAGCGTCGTGCCTGCACCAGACTTGCCCCCGCCAAGCTGCTGTATCATTTTAGTCACAGCCATCCGATCCTGCCTGCCTGTGCGATTCTTCAGATCTTGGTGTTCACAATAACCGCCACCATATCGGAGTTAGACATGCAAATTGGCATGCAAGATCTTGAATGTAAGATGAGCTGACCGTAGCTTGTGGGAATGACATCCATGATAGCTGGTAGTGAAAGGATCAGTATTTACAATTTTAATACAAGAAGGGAGATGGAAACTTGCCGTGTGCGATTCTTTAGATCTTGGAGTTCAGAACACTTGTCTTGGGATCATGAATATGCATGATGACAGCTGCAAAACTTACTCACTGGGAGACGGTGACATGATAGAGCACATTCAAAAGGCTCCCTTCAAATAGTGCAGTGCTATAGATATAAGCAATGAACGATGTTAATGTTTGAACTGTGAACGAGTAAGCCAAGTTACCACTTTGGGATGACAATTCTAATTACCGTCATATAGTACTGGCTCCTGTAGACTCAAGGATCTCCTGCGACTCTTGAATGGGTGTTACATACCATTCATGTGGTGCTAAATCGATTATCTCCAACTATTGTTCAAACCATGTAGGCAGCACAGACGCCTGGCAGTGTCAATCATCAGTATGTATTGTCCGGCATCAACTGATATACTTCATTCTGTCACAGTCTCACTGTTCATACTTGCTTCTCAAATAGACTATCATGATTGTCATCGATGTTATTTGAACATGTCTTGACCCAAACACCAGTCTTAATCACGAGTATGTACTGTCTAGTATCAACATATGCTTCATTCTCATCTCATTCATACTTGCTAGCATTGCCAATGATATTTGAACATTCTTGACCCAAAAGCTGTGCTCAAGATGATCCTTGATACAATGGGTGGCGTACGGTGCGTCTCTCTGCTGTCATTTTCTGCCTGCCGTCAATATGTCTGAGTAGTATAGGCTAACAAATAATGGAAACCTGATTCTCCATCAATCAATACTGCGGCACATCAGAAGAATTTGAACTCAGTCATACTACTCAAGACGAAGAACATGGTGATGGTTATCATCCTTCAAGTTGGTGTGTTCCTATGGGTCCCACCTCTTTTCCCACTGATGCACGCACGACCTCTGCTTTATTTCACGGCGTTCAGATGTTGAAACCTGTCTTGATCGTGCATTACTTTCCCCTCTAATGACTATGTTGATAGATTTTCAACAACAAAATTCTGGTGTGTTCCTATGGGTCCCACCTCTTTCCCACTGATGCACAGCACAATGACCTCTGCTTCATTTCACAGTGTTCAGATGCTGAACCCTGTTTGATCAAGACTCCATTGAATGCGACAGAACACACTCGACTACCTTGCAATGTTTAACCATCCTGGAGTGCGTAACCTCTCGTTAGAAATGAGATCAGTCAGAGGTGTGCATGTGCGCATCATTGATTTCTCAAAGTCTAACTTCTCAGTACATTTGAATGCGACAGAACACACTCGACTACCTTGCAATGTTAATCCATCCTGGAGTGTGTAACTTCTCAGTTAAATGGGATCAGTCAGAGGTGCGCGTGTGCACATCATCGATTTCTCAAAGTCTAACTTCTCAGTACATTTGAAAGCGACTGTATCTCTTGTATTATATACAAACTGTTTCATCATGTACAGTGAATTAAAGACGTTTCCTCGTGATCCCCATATACAAGTACATTTAATGGATTTTAGTGCACAGCATGTCAAAAGCGAGAACACGAAGAACACTGTCTATTTGCACAGACAATGCTAATGTAGTATTCCTGAGTTGCTACTGTAAAGTCATAGATCTGACCAAAGGGGAGTCACACTCCTTGTATGTATTAATCAAAACATTCGGCCCAGTCAGCCTAGCCTGGGCACTGTGCAATTCATCTATTGATGCCATTGAACTTCTGCTAGACGACAGATTGCGAGACTCGCACATTCATTCAGGTTGACTGAAAAAAAGTAACACTGGCATTGGTCACGAACAGGGGACAGAGTAGTTTCACTGAGAACTGGCCTTTAAGACGAACAATTTATTTTCACCTTCATACTAACTGCGGGTCTACCATCTCCTATGCACCCCCCCTCCATCTACTCATCAATGGGTCGTTGTGGGCCTAAGTCTTGGGCTAACACAGAACAATCCAAATTCCTGTTAGACAGACTCGGTCAGTATATTGCCTGTAAAACAGCAAAAGTATACAAGCCATTCATCAATGAAACGTGGAGCATGTTCGAGACACGATGGCCAGAGCATAATTGTTACTAATAACAGTGTCCCTGTAGAGGGAGACCTCACAGAGGTTTGAGATAAAAAAGCTAACCGCAGTCAAGGATAAGCGTAAGCTAGTAAGTATTCAACACATAAAATACGCTGCATAATACTAACCTGCATGGCCTTTCAGATGATCAAAACGTGGTAGAGATGGCAGACAAATGTCGCGTGTTTAGCCCGCTCAGGCGGATTGAAAGGGGCACTTGACCTCGGAAACTCTGAGCGGAGGAGATGAGGTGTTGGGGCGAGCTCCGCAAGAAGTAGATATACTCACAGATTTTCTACAACAAGCGCGTGAAGGGGGAAGCAGATGCGGCAATCAGGCCGAGGGTCTTTCTACACGTGGCAAAAAGCTTGCAAAACGGAAGGACGCCACTCGTGCCAAATATGCTGCCAAAAATGATAGCATCAGGGACTGAGGTCCAAGAAAAGCCAGGAAGCTCTTACGAACTGGAAAGAAAACAAGAGCTAGCTAGAGCTGGTTTTGTTCAAGATGTTGAACAAGAGAGAAGATTAGGTACGTCCTGATTCATATTGGAAACTTGTTCTCACCTACAAATGCAGGGCCTTCAATGAACTCGAGGCACATCTTGATCATGTCTTCCGCCACCTGTCCCACAAGACGGGTGGACTTAAGTTCACCTGTATTGCTGGAGGACAGAACCCAACCACAGGTGAAATTGTAGTTCTTGAGTAAGTATTGAATTTGCACATGCTGGACAATCAACTCACTATATAATGCAGCTACCATCTCAGAGAGATGGAGGTGGGGAGCGAGTTTTTCACATATTGCAGTAACATATCTCCGTATTATACGACTGGACGGACGTGCATAATATCCCGTATGATACGGGCCAGCGGACCATGGGCCGAGGGTAGATATATCCTCGACTGTGACGGATGGGCCGGGAGTGTTATTATTCCGATGGAGACGGGTGGGCCCAGGTGGGGAATATGTAAAGTAGATGGTGGGCCGATGGACATGAATTTTCAATAGACGGATCGGCCGAGGTAGTTGGATATTATGTAGATGGGTGTACCAAGGTAGATATGTATCAAATAGCCGGGTATATCAAGGGTGCTTGTTATCACATAGACAGGTGGGCCCAGATATATATCATATTAGACGGGTGGGCCGACGAATTAATATTATTTTGTAGACGGGTGGGCCGAGGGAGTGGTAAAAGATGTTTATATACAGGTGGGCCGACGGGAGACATATATTGCATAGATGGGTAGGCCGACGTGGGGGTATATAAGATAGACGGGTGGGCCCAGGAGAATGATAATGTAGACATGATGGAGCTCAGCTAGTTGTATATCATCCAAATCAAAGGAGGTGATTATTCAAAGTCATCTAATGATGTGGTATGGCACGGAGCTTTGCAAAGGGGTGAAGTGGAAACTCGAGCGAAGTGTACCGAGTTCCAAGACCCGGGTCTCGACAAACAAATATGTGATGTCCAGCACACTTCCGATCATCTGGTATCTCATTGAGCAATGGATGATAATAGATCTTTGAAAGCCAACATCATCCAAGCCTACCAAATGCCAAATGCCAAGTTCCGACCACCGAAAATTGAGTGAAGTGTACCAATATCTGAGCCCCAACTATCGAATCCAAAATCGACCATCGAGTCCCGACTATCGAGTCCCGACTACCGAGTCATGAAACCCGACGCCTGACCATTGAATCCCGACAATCGAGTATCGAGTCCCGACCAACGAGTCCCGTATATCGAGTCCCGACCATCGAGACCCGAGACCCGACGCCCGAGACCCGAGATTCGAGACAAGTTCCAACTATGGTGTCCCGGGTATCAAAATCGAGTGAAGTGTACCGAGATCCGAGGCCCGGGTCTCGACAAACGAGTATCTGACATCCAACAGACTTCCAATCATGTGGTATTTCATTGAGCAATAGATGATAAGAGAAATAGATCTTTGAAAGCTCAGATCATCCAAGGCTCCCTTATCTGATCCTCTCAATCTCCACCCCCTTTAACACCAAAGTGCGGACATTCAGGATTCAGCTTCTGATCTCACAAGATCAATTCAATCATGGATGTTTCTTCCACTTCCGATGATGAAATAACCCTCTTGCGCACTTGGGCCCTGACTGTCACTCATGTGGCATGTGATTATACGGAACAGAAATTCAATGCAGAGAAGACAGGAGGAGACCCAGTTATACCTTCTCCAAACCTAGACACTGATCTGGTGATGGCTTGTGATCAATTGGTTGATCGGCTCATAAAGGCATATAAAAATCCCAGTGAGTCTTCCTGCAGATTCGGAAAATTCGTTTTCAGTCAAATTGCTTCATCACAGTTCAGATGCCGATTGATATTGCAAGATATAGCAAATTGATCTCCCCAAAGGACACGGGGCGTAATGAAGAGAGAGAGGAAAAGTTGCTTGAGAGGTGTCCTCCTGGCCATGAGGGCACAAAGTTGATCGACATACCCGCGACAATTCTTGATGCATCCGGTGCCATCATCGCATGGTACCTCCCAGACGCCTTGACCGATGCCACCCATGTGTTATAATATTGTGACTGGATGGATATTGAACATCAAATGGTACGTACAGAATGAAATTTGGGCGGCCTCGGATTTGCTAGCTCCCATGCTCGAACAAAGCATAAAGCTCGATGGGATTTGGCGGACTAATCAACAGTGGTTCACACCAAGCTCGGAAAATGATGTCCTAACTCCCGGATGCGTTAATTTATCTCCGGCATGGTTTCAGCAGGGGCACGAGGTAGGATCTGATGAGATGGCGATCTCGGTAGTTAAACTCACCAATCCCATAGAATCAGTCCGATCCGGAGGTATCTGCATCATTGAAGGGACCATCCTCCGAGAACATCCTCAAAGCCATTGCGAGCCAGCAGCCATTGCCACAGCGGCACTCAGGGTGATGCATCCTGAGCAGTACTGGGCAGGGTTGCAAGCCTTTGCGAGCCTCGGAGAAAAGGCACGAAGCAAGGAACTGCCGAAGATGTCAGAGACTCTCCAGTACTGGGCAACGGTGTTTAACAGCCTCACCGTCATATGCAATCGGGAAACCCCGAATCATCGAGACCCCTCATCGATTTCCGAATGCTTCGATATTCTCACTAGCGTGGGGAATTATTCTAATGCTCGGATGAGTATGCCAAGCCTGCAGCTGGAGTTAAGGTACGATCCGGGGTGCATGATTGCATTTTCGGGAAGGATTGTCAGACACGCGGTTCATGCAGTGGAAGGGGATCGGATTGCCTGGGCATGGTATATGAGGGATGCTGTTCATGTTTATGCTGGGATTCCGTCGTGTGGATGGGCAAGGTTGGATTGGAAGAAGTAGAAAGGTAGTTACCCGTGTTAGTACCCACCTTCAAACATGATAGATGTCAGGCACTCCATACTCAACATTCGGGTTTCGGGTCTTGATAGTCGGGACTCGATATTCGATTTCACCGACTACCGAGTACCGGGTTTCGGGTTTCGGTACACGGTACCCGGTACTTGATAGTCGGGACTCGTATGATTTCACACACCGACTACCGAGTACCGGGTTTCGGGTTTCGGTACACGGTACCCGGTACTTGATAGTCGGGACTCGATATTCGATTTCACCGACTACCGAGTACCGGGTTTCGGGGTTCGGTACACGGTACCCGGTACTCGGTGATTCAAGAAAACAACTCCCAAAATTGATGAGTGTCATTTTTAGTGTCGAATCTCGGGCTTCGGGCTTCGTGTTTCGGGTCTCGATAATAGGGACTCGATACTCGATGGTCGGCACTCACATCTCGGGCTTCGGGAGTCGATTGTCGGGACTCGGGTTTCAAGACTCGGTAGTTGGGACTCGATAGTGCGGATTCGGGTTTCAAGACTCGGTACCCGGTACTCGGGTTTCGGTACTCGGTGATTCAAGAAAGTGTCGTGGTGTTTGGAGTTTTGATTTGTTTCGTGTCGAATCTCGGGCTTCGGGCTGCTTGGGTTTTGGGTCTCGATATTGGGGACTCGATACTCGATGGTCGGCACTCAAATCTCGGGCTTCGGGAGTCGATTGTCAGGACTCGGGTTTCAAGACTCGATTGTCGGGACTCGATGGTTGGGACTCGATGGTTGGGACTCGATAGTCGGGCTGTGGGACTCGATTGTCAGGACTCGGTGGGGACTCAAAACTCGCAACTCATAGCAATGTTCGAGTTTCAAGTCTCGTCTCGAATCTTGGGCTTCGGGACTGGATATCCGGGACTCTATGTTTGGGACTCAATATTTGGAACTCAAGATATCTGGATCTCGATGCTCGATATTTGGTATGCAGGACTCAGCATATAGCAATAGGTCAGATATTCGAAAGTCAGTATGTAATTTTCAGTACTTATTTCATCATGTACAGAATTTAGACTTCAACATTCTGAACTGAAGGACTAGAACTACTCTGGTCCCCTTGGGTTCAATTTGGTTAGGACGGCGGTGTACATCTGAATCTCTGCCATCTTTTCACGGATGCCAGCTTGTTGATCCTCAATCACTGTCAGGAGGCGTTCCCTCATCCACCTCAGTGCCTTCAGCGTTGCAAGCGAGCTTTCATCCACCTGCTCGGGAACAACAAGACGTTCGTCCTCAACGCCAGACTAGAAAGGATTAGTCATCACTCAAGGAAATTCTGTAAAAGTCTTACTAGCCAATGCTGGTAGTGACAGACACAATTAGCGAATACCTGATCCCATGGCCATAATTCGTTCGGGATGGCAGTTGATCCGGTCCACCATGGAGTACCATAGGTGGATACAATGCGGGAGGGATCCCCCAGATCTGCAACGTCTTGAAACTGGCATAGGTGGGATGAAAAGATGTGGTCCGGAACCATGTTCCAGGTGAGCTCGGGAATCAACTGAAGAATATGAGCAACCGGGCTCGGAACAACCGAAATGATGTTCCTTGCAGCTGAGTACTGCAGGATGGGAGTCACAAAAGTCTGTTGGAAATGTCAGCATTGACCACCACAGTCATCAGCCTCTTACAGCTATCTCCCATTGCAGCCCGGCTTTAAAGTGCGTGATCCGAGTAGCAGATGGCTCCTGGGTGTGGGCAGCCTCCATCTGATATTGAGAGATGGACGCTCGGATGCGAGATGCAGCCATTGACATTGTAGCTGCAATATCTGCCTGAGTGAGTGTGAGGGGTCGGAACCCATTGCCGGAAGTCTGAGAATTAGAAGGGGATGTTGGGGGGTATGCAATACAGACATGGTTAATGCAGGATTATGAAGCTGGAAATGACAATGACAATGGCAGTTGGTTCGGAGGTCAAGATATGAGCCACTGGTTGATTGATAAAAATTTTCAAACTCCGACATGGGTCGACCCGGCCAATTCCCGGGACTAAAATGTTTGGGTCAAAGTAGCTGTTTCATATCGTTGGCAAAAAAATTTCATTCATCTCGAGCATCTATAAACCCGGTCTTCAGGTCTTGAAATGCTGCCTGGGCATCCTGTGCCAGCAATGAATACATTTGGGATTGCCTTCCCGAGTAGCATGCATGACCCGGAAGGTGTTTCACCAATGATTCGCGCATCCTGTCACCCCATTGGGTTGCTTTCCACAAGAAAAAGTTACATGTCCAATCCATCTCCAATTGGACCAACATCATTTCTTCCTTCCATCGATCCCGTAGTGCCTTTGCCCGGAGCCAATGAACTCGGTAAACTTCGGATGACTCCGTCAGCTGAGTGCGGGACACATCAAGCATGCCCGAACTCACATTCCTCATTCCACGAGTGATCGGGACCCCCAAGGTCGACTTCGACTGACCAGAACCAAGCGAGGGACTCGTTTCGCTGACCTCGGGCATTTGGATCGCCGACGGCAGTGCTGATTTTGAGTTGCTCTCGAAGCAGGGGTTTGTATTTCTGAACCTGGTCTTGCCCTGGCTCCAGTTGCATCAT